>NW_012116722.1:3026868-3062882 GCF_000951035.1 Colobus angolensis palliatus
GAGTTGATGGGTGCAGCACACCAACATGGCACAAGTATACATATGTAACAAACCTGCACGTTATGCACATGTACCCTAGAACTTAAAGTATAATAATAAAAAAATTAAAAAAATATATTGTTGCCACATGTATTATATTCTTTTAAATCTTTCTGCAACCAGATCTCACAAGAATTCACTCAAGTTACTGAGACCACAAGAGTCTCTTTTATTTTTAACTCCACTTCCAACTTTGCTGTAAGTTTGAGATTATTTCCAAATTTTGTTAAACTATCAAATATCATAGTCTGTTCTCATTCTTTATAATGATTGAAAGCTTGGTAGAGATGCTGTAGAAATTTTTGGAAATTAGGGAGGCCTATAATGACATGTTTATCTTTTATATTCTAGAACTTAGCCAACTAAATGCCTATGTATGGTAGTTTTTGGTGCAACTGGGTAAAACTGTCCATGCTGACAGCTGTGGATCTTACCATTATCATACTGGCCTCATGCTAATCCTGAACCACATGGCCACTATCCCCTTTCTTTCATTCAACCTTAAAGATTAAATCTGAGTTAAAGAATAGTGTGCCCATTTTTTCCCACGGAAAGGAAGAAATTAAGGATGAAATGTATCAGGGACACTTTCAGTACTACCCATTTAGCAAAAAGAAAATACTCCATTTATTTATTCAACAAATATTATTGACTGTCTACTATGTCTAGGTACTGAGAATGGAGCAATGAATAAGAGTCTCTTTTCTCATACATGCATGCATACACTCTAGTGGGAGGTAGAAAATAAACAAGTAAATAGAGAATATGTGCTATAGTGATAAATGCAATGGATAACAATAAGCAGACTAAGGAGAACAGGGAGTGATTGAGAGGGATAGGTTACAATTTTATATGAGGGGGTCAAGAGTGGTCTCTCTAATAAGATGATATTAGCAGCAACCTGAAGCAAGTAAGAACCTGAGCAAAATAGATATCTAGGAGAAGAATATTCCAGGCTGGGAAAACAGTAATAGCAAAGACCTTCAATTGGGAATAAGTAGAAACATGCTTGGAGAGCCCAAGAAAGCAAGGAGTTTGGTGTGGCTGGAGTGTGTGGGCAAGGGTAAAATGATGGTAGAAGTGGGGAGGTTGTGTATGTTCTTAGAGACCATAGTGAGAACTCTGAATTTTACCCTGGACAAGTTAAGAAGCACGGAGGATTTTGCATAGAGTGACAAGAACTCACTTAGGAGTTAAAAGGATCTCTTTAGGTACTGGGTTGAGAATGACTGCAGAGAGGTAAAGGCAGATGCACAGAGAGCAGTTAGGAGGTTGTTAGATTAATCCAAGCAAGAGATAATGGTGGATTAGATCAGGTGGTAGCAAAAGACAGGGAGAATTAATCAGATTCTGGATTTATTCTGAAGGTAGAACCAACAGGACTTTCTGATTATTTCGATGTGTGGCACAAGAGAAAGCAAGAAGTCACGGATAACTAAAAGGTTTAGCATTGCCAGTAATTAAGATGGGGAAGATGGTAAGTAGAAAATATTTGGTGGGGAAAATCAGAAATTCAGTTTGAGACATGTTTAGATGTCTCTTAGATATCCAAATGGAAATGTCAAGTAGATTGTTGGATATACAAGACTGAGCTTCAGATAGAAGTCCAGGTTGGAGGTATCCTTTTGGAAGCCATAGTAGTCACATGGATGAGAGTACCTATGAGTGAATTCAGCAGACAAGAAAGTAGACATGGGGACTAAACTGTGAGGTACTACAATATTTAGAGTTATAGGAAATAAAGAGAAATCAGTAAAGACCAAGGAGTGAGCAATGAGATAAGAAGAGACCCAAGACAGCATGTTTTCTTTGAAATCAAGTGAGAAAGGAGCCATTATTCAATAGTTCAAACAGAGTAAGAGCTGGAAAGGAGTCCTGGCTCTTCATACTAAGCTGCATGGAAGACAAAAATGGAAGAGTGACACCAAAGACTGAGTCTGATCAGTTAAGAAACAATAACTCCACATACCAATAAATGCAGTGCGATCAATGTCCTTGAAATCTGTCCAGATTAGAAATTCCCTCCTGGCGAGTGTTGTCAGGAAGAGATGAGAGTACTAAGGAATGTCCACAGTCCTAGTTTACCCCATTCTTTATGTTCTCTTAACTCACTGAGTTCAACCAGAAGCCTAAGAGACCTGGAGTGTGCCTCTCCTCCTCAGAGCGGGAGACCAGCTGAGGGTCAGGGAGCTCTGCTGTGATCTGAGAGAGCCACTGCCTCTATTTTTCACTGTTCATTGGTGTCCTCCTGGGATCACTGAGAGGAAGACATCAGCTGCGCCCTCAAGAAAGTTAGAAGTGAGTACATTAGATTAGTTCAGGTAGAAGTAACAACATACAGTCATGCGTCACTTAATGGAGATGCATCATGTAAAATGTGTCTTCTGTAAGTTATTTTCATCATTGACAATGATCAAGTCACCTAACAACTTACAGAAACCTAGATGGCATTGTCTACTGCACACCTGCGATATATTATATGACCTATGACTCTTAGTCTACAAGCCTATTTAGCACGTTACTGTACTGAATACTGTAAGCAATTGTAACACAATGGGATAGTTGTGTATCCAAACATATCTAAATATAGAAAAAGTACAGTTAAAATACAGTATAAAAGATAGAATGTGGCACATCTTTGTAGAGCAGCTCTATTATAATCAAATGAGACCACTGTCATATATGCAGTCCATTGTTGAACAAGTTGTTGTTATGCAGTGAATGACTGCATCATACTAGTATCCACTCTTTTTTTTCACCTTCATTGAGGTATAATTTAACATAGAATAAGCTGAACATATTTAAAGTGCACACTTTTATAAAAACTGAGATGAATACACCTGTTAAATAATCATCACAATACATTTTGACATATATATACCAGAAATTTTCTCCTGCCCCTTTGTAATCCCATTCTCCCATTTCTACTTGCATCACCACCAACCACAGTCAGCCACTATTCTGTTGTCTGTTACTGTAGATAGGTTTGCATTTTCTACAATTTTATGTAAATAGAGTCTACAGTATGCACTTACTTTTGTCTGCCTTCTTTAACTTGGCATACTCACTTGAGATCTGTGGATATTGTGTGCCAATACATTGGTCCTTTTCATGTCTGAGTTGTATTCTACTTTATAGATATACCACAATGGGTCTATTCATTCACCTCCTCATTAAATATCTATTGACCATTAGAAAAAGTATGGAGGGAAAACATGGTCAAGGATGCCTAGCCTAGAAGCAAGCAGATGCATGCATACCACTATTCATGTTAAAGATCTTTCTCTGGAGTCGAGGAGGCAAGGACCCCAAGTGCTCCAACAACTGGATGTCAATGGACAGTACATGTTTCTCCTCAGGATAAAATGATGTTGGGCCAGATGCAGTGACTCACAACTGTCATTCCAGCACTTTGGGAGGCTGAAGCAGAAGGATCACTTGAGCCCAGAAGTTCAAGACCAGGCCGGGCAACATACGGAGATCCTTTCTCTATCAAAAATAAATAAATAAATAAATAAATAAATAAATAAATAAATAAATAAATAGCTAGGCATGGTGGTGCATGCCTGTAGTCCCAACTACTCAGGAGGCTGAAGTGGGAGAATTTCTTGAGCCTGGGAGTTAGAGGCTGAAGTGAGCCATGATCGCACCACCGTACTCTAGCCTGAGCAATAGAGCGAGAACTTGTCACAAAAAAAAAAGGTGACTTTAAAAGATACACATTAACAAAAAATCAGCTTTGAAGTTATCCCTAGATTAAGATTAAAGATTTCCTATGGCTTTGTTGAGTCTCAACACAGCTTGACCACACTGCTAGAGAGAAGTGTAGGTTATCTCCACAACCACAAGATGAGCATTTGCAGCACTTTGATTCTTTGGAGCACAGAAATACAGATTCTGTGGTCTCAGGCATTCCTGCCTCTGCTAACGCCTTTATCCATCTCTGCCATGCTCTACAAATGGTGCCCACCTTGCCGGGAGCGGGGCAGGGAGGCCTCCTTTGTTACTTTATAGCCCCTCTGTGTGTTACAGATAACACTTGACATACTATGAGTTACTTGTTTTGCTCTCACCTGAAATCTGCACCAAGTCTCTTGGGAGGCCTCCAAGATCAAAGGATTGTACTGATTTAGCCACTACTTCCTAGAGTAAAGCAGTAGCCAGAATCAGATTAAAGTGTTGTGATTCAGCTTTTGAAGGCAAGAGTGGCGATATATCTCTGAATAGCCTGATAGAGTCTTTGAAAGCCAGTGTGAGAAAATCAGGTACACTGGTTATGTTGATTGAATACACAGGTTACTATGTAAGGCAGAGGGAAGTCTGTGAAGAACTCACAAAAAGGAGTGATGCCACCAAGTAGGGAATTAGAAAGCAGGCAACTGAGCTGCCTTTCATACAGTGAGATTCGAGTTCATTAGATGCTGATGATTGATTTTCTACTGATTATAAACTGTAGGTACAGAGAATATGTTTTATTCATTTCTGCATTTCCCTCAAAGATGAGCCTGGTGAATAAATACTTGATTAGAGGATGGCTGTGTGGGAGGACGACCTAGTGGGGAACATTCTGGGGAAGGATCTGGGCTTTGAGGCCCCCTATTAAAAAAGTTGGTTTCCTCGCCGAACTCCCACCTGACCTTGGGAAACAGATTCTGGAGTTAGTGTTAGACTATTCTCTCCTCTCTTTGCCTTCAGGAATAAACTACTTTGCAGATTTTCTCGAAGCAAAAGTACCTATTTAAATCATCAGTCACTTAAGCAAGAAGAGGTTTGTGAGTATTGACCTAAGGGCCACTTGTTATAATAGACACCTCCACAGAAGGTGAGGCATGGCTGCTGCTCAGGAGCTCAGGAGCTCAGGAGCTTTTGCACTGTTCTAGATACACCCTCTGTCATTTCTACATGTAGGTCTGGCTCCAGTATCTAAGAGTATAGATGAGAAAAAGTAGCCAGTGGCCGGGGCTGTGCTGGCAAGGATGTGGCCACTGAGACCCAATATCTCATGTACTAACAGTTGTTTTGGGGGAAAGAGTACAATATCTATAATTTACTTCAAAATATTTTATTGTCAATTATTCTTGTGTGTTACTTTTACACCCTAGAAAAAAGAGCCCAGGTGTAATGGGTCACACCTGTAATCCCAGCACTTTGAGAGGCCGAAGTGGGCAGATCACTGGAGCCCAGGAGTTTGAAACCGCCTGTGCAACATAGCAAAACCCCATCTCTACAAAAAATACAAAAATTAGCCAGGTGTGGTGGGTCACACCTGCAGTCCCAGCTACTCAGGAGGCTGAGATGGGAGGATCACTTGAGCCTAGGGAGGCTGAAGCTACAGTGAGCCATGATCACACCACTATACTTCAGCCTGGGCAACAGAGTGAGATCCTGTCTCAAAAAATATATAAATAAACAAGTACATATTTTTTAAAAGAATATGGGCTGGGTGTGGTGACTCATCCCTGTAATCCCAACACTTTGGGAGGCCAAGGCAGGAGGATCACTTGCACTCAGGACTTTGAGACCAGCCTGGGCAACATAGTAAGACCTTGTCTCTACTAAAAAAAAAATTTAAATTAACAAAAAGAATATGAACCCAGAGAATGGTGAAGTAATATGTAATCAAGTTTATGCTACAAGTCAGCAACTGAAAAATACTTCAACTATCTTTATCTCTGATAAGTACCAGATGTTTCTTAACTAGAAAGTTTAAGATATCTGGCTTGACTGAGATATTATAGAGACAATCCCCAAACTTATATAAACAGGATATAAAAAAAGGGATTTCTGCTTTTAATCTTAATGGAGTAATAGGGATGCAATTTGCCCTCTCAACTCAAACAAGTAAAAAACAATGGGCAAAATACATAAAACAACATGTTTCAGACATTGGGCAACTAGCAGCACGGGGCAATAATTCCTGAGAAAAGGCAAACAAGTGATGTGAGACCAACAATTAACCAGCTTACTTTCTAGAGAGACTTTCCAGGTTGTACTGCTGGGAGAGAAGGGTAGAATCCCAAACGGCTCAATGGTATCTCTGAGTTGGAGTCAGCTAAGAACCGGAGGAGGCCAAAATGGCTAGGAGTTTGCACAGGAGACTGCAGAAAAGGAAGGACTTGCCCAGAGAGGAGAGAGCTACATACACAAAGAGTTCCAGAAATGTCTAGAGGGTTCCCTTCAAACCTTTAACTGAGCATTGCTCACCCTCTGCATGTGTAGAAACTACCTGAGGCAGGAGGAAAAAAGGAAACACTAGAAAGCTTCAGGTGGAATAATGCCAGTGATTACACAGGGCCAGAAACAATTTGTTGTCCCACCAGCCAAACTGGAAAAAACGTTGTAATATACAGGCATCAGAATATTGCTTCAGTAATGAGGCAAAATTAGACCCGGAATAAAAGTTGCTCTAGTCTCACATTTTACAAAAGCAAATCTTCAAAGGACCAAACTTCATAAGTAATCGAAATGTGACCCAAAGTGCAAGAACCAAGGGCAAGAATATTTAAAAAAATTTTTTAAATATCCAGTATCCAATAAGGTAAAATTTACTGTGTGTCATTCAATAAAAATAATTGCCTGGCATAAAAAGCAGAAAATACAGTTCAAAATAAGGAGAAAAGCCAATCAACAGAAACTGACCCAGAAATGACACTGATAAGCATCAGTAGCTAAAGATATTTTTAGAGTTGTAACAATTTTATTGTATAAGTTTAAGAAAGTAGAAGAGCATATTGAGGAAAGACATGAGAGATATGAAAAAGACCCAATTCCAAACTTCTAGGGATGAAGAAAACAAAATCTGAGATGAAAACTGCTCTGCTTAATATTACACTGGTATTAATAGTTGATTAGACACTGCAGAAGAAAATATTAGTAAATTTGAAGACATAGAAATTATCCAAAGTGAAATACACAAGGAAAAAGACAGACAAAAAAACTGCATCAAGGAGCCATGGAACAACTCCAAGAAGCCTAATTTGTATGTAATTGAAGTCCACAAAAGGGTTAAGGGGGAACAAAGACTGTTCAGAGAAATAATGGTCAAAATTTTTCAAACATTGAAGAAGGCTATAAACCCACATATCCAAGAAGTTTAATGAATCTCATGCACAAGAAACAAAGAAAACTACCCCAAAGAGCATCACAATCCAATTGCTCAAAACCAGTGATAAATGGAAAATGTTAAAAGCAGCCAGAAAAATAAGACATATTACATGTAGAACAAAAAGGGAAAATGAAAGAAATTTTCACTTAAAACATTACAAGCCAGAAAACAGTGGAGCAACAGCTCTGAGGTATTAAAAGCAAAAAAAAAAAAAAAGAAGAAAAGTTAAAATTCTATAATCAGTAAAAAAATACTTTCAGACTCTAAGATGAAATACGTTTTCTCGGACACACAAAAGTCAAAGTAATTCAAACAAAAACAGACTTACACATACATTGTTGTCTGCACAGAGTACTGCGTCGTGAAACATCTGTGGGTCTCTCAGCCGTGAATACCAGCACCTGTTCTGGTGGAGGTGGCAGGGGAGTGAAATGGACTCTGTGAGGGTCCTTAGTTTTGGTTATTTAATCCACTATTTTTGTGCTGGTTGCCTACTGCCAGGAGGTGGTGCTTTCCAGAAAGCATCGCTGTAGTAGTGTGGAGAGGGACCGGTGGTGGGCGGGGCCCTAGAACTCCCAAGAGTATATGCCCTTTGTCTTCAGTTACCAGGGTGGGTAGGGAAGGGCCATTGGGTGGGGGCAGGGCTAGGTGTGTCTGAGCTCAGACTCTCCTTAGGCTGGTCTTGCTGCGGCTGCTGTGGGGGATGGGGTGAGGTTTCCAGGTCAACGGAGTTATGTTCCTGGGAGGATGATGGCTGCCTCTACTACGTCATGCAGGTTTCCAGAGAAGTGGAGGAAAGCCGGCCGTCACAGGTCTCACCCAGCTCCCATGCAAACCGAAGGGCCTGTCTCACTCCCACCATGCCCCACCTCCCCACCACAGCACTGAGTCTGTTTCCAGGCAGTGGGTGAGCAGGGCTGAGAACTTGCCCCAGGCTACCCACCTCTCAGCTGCAAAAGCAAGCATGGCTCTCCTTCTTCCCCAGCCTGTGGAGTCTGCACACTTGATTCATGCCCTCCCCTGAGTTCTGGCCAAGAGGCTTCTCAATCAGTTCAAATTGTTACAAAGTTCAGCTGGAGATTTCCTTTTCCCTGTGGCGTTTTCCCAGTGTCTCGGGCCACCCTCCCAAAGGACCCCTGTGAGGCCAGGCAGAAATGGCTTGCTAGAGGACCCACCAAATTCACAGGGCTTTCCCTGCTGCTTCCTCTACCCCTGTATGTCGCTCTGCTTTCTCAATTGACTCAGCTCCAGGTGAGGTCAGAATCTTCTCCGGTTATCTAGACCTTCAGTTTCAGGTGTGTGTTTGGGGGCAGATGAGCTCCCTTTCCCACTTCCACAGTTTGGGCACTCACAGTATGTGGGGTGTCTCCCAGGTCCTGCAGAAGCAATCTGCTTCCTTCAGAGGGTCTGGGGATCCTCTCAGGTTTTCTGATTTATTCCTGCAGTCGTTCTGGAGGAAAAAATCACATTGGGAGCCTCCACATGCTACTCTGTCTGTTCGAGTCCAGGCTGCAATATAGTCCTGCCTCTCATCTGCCATGATCCAGATTTACACATACATTGTTAATTGACTTTAATAAATAGTACCAAGTCAATTCAATGGATGAAATAATCACTTCAATAAATGATGCTGGAACAACTGGGTAATTATATACAAAAATTTACCTTGATCTTCAATTCATGCCAAATTCAAATATGAATTTAAAAGGGATTATAAGATTGGCCACAGTGGCTCACACCTGTAATCCCAGCACTTTGGGAGGCCAACGTAGGGGATCACCTGAGGTCAGGAGTTTGAGACCAGCATAGTCAACAAGGTGAAACCTCATCTGTACTAAAAATACAAAAATTATCTGGGCATGGTGGAAGGTGCCTATAATACCAGCTACTTGGGAGGCTAAGGCAGGAGAATCGTTTGAACCCAGGAAGCAGAGGTTGAAGTGAGCCGAGATTAAGCTATTGCACTCCAGCCTGGGCAACAAGAGTAAAATTCCATCTCAAAAAATAAATAAATAAATAAATAAATAAATAAAATAAAAATAAAACGAAGGAGAGGAGAGATTATATTTATTTTTCAAGATAAATTTAAGAGTTAAATATATGCAACATTAGAATAAACTTTAGCAGAAATTCTGAGTGAACTTGGGTTTGGAAAATATTTTAAAAATATAACCCAAAAGCTTTCATAGTTTCTAAAGATAAGTAAGAAAAATATATATATACTAAAAGCACAAACTCTAAAAAAAATAAGTAAATTACTTGGACTTCATCAAATTAAAAAACTTTTGCTCTTGAAAAGACACTGCTATGAAAATGAAAAGCTGATGCCTGGGCATGGTGGTTCACATTTGTAATTCCAGCACTTTGGGAGGCCGAGGTGGGTGGATCATGAGGTCGAGTTTGAGACCAGCCTGACCAACATGGTGAAACCCTGTCTCTACTAAAACTACAAAAATTAGCCAGGCATGGTGGTGCATGCCTGTAATCTCAGCTACTCAGGAGACTGAGGCAAGAGAATCACCTGAACCCAGAAGGTGGAGGTTGCAGTGAGTCGAGATTGTGCTACTGCACTCCTGCCTGGGCAATGGAGCAAGACTCCATCTCAAAGAAAAAAAAAGGAAAGGGGAGGGGAGGAAATGAGGGGAGGGAAAAGGTGAATCAAGGACTAGAAAAAACTGTTTGCAAAACATGTATCTTAAAAATTATGTAAATTGTTAATATGTAAAGATCTCTCACTACTAAATGAATAAAACACAACCAATAAAAATGGACAAAATATTTAAATGGACACTTCACCACAAAAGATTTATAGATGCCAAATAAACACGTGAAAAGACTGTTAACATCATTAGTCATTAGGGAAATGCAAATTAAAACCACAATGAAATATTGTTATGCAGTGGAAAGGCTGAAATTTAAAAGGCTGACCATACCAAGTATGGATATCTTGATATGTAGGAACTGAACTCTCATACACTGCTTGTAGGAATGTAAATGATATAACTACTTTTGAAAATAGTTTGACAGTTTCTTGAAAAGTTACATATACACCTACCATATGACCTAACCAGTCTACTCTTTGGTATTTACCGAAGAGAAATGACTGCGTATATCCACACAAAGATTTATATACAAATGTTTATAACAGTTTCATTTGTAGTAGCCCAAAGCTGGCAATAATTCAAACCTATCAGCAGTTGAAAGAATAAACAAACTGTGATATAGCCTTATTGTGGAATAACACTCAACAATAAAAAGGAGTAAACTATGTTGCAGGAAGTCAGGGACCTCAAATGGAGGGACAAGCTGGAGCCATGGCAAAGGAACATAAATTGTGAAGATTTCATGGACATTTATCACTTCTTTAATAATACTGTTATAATTTCTTATGCCTGTCTTACTTTAATCTCTTAATCCTGTTATCTTCGTAAACTGAGGATGTATGTCACCTCAGAACCCTGTGATGATTGCGTTAACTGTACTAATTGATTGTAAAACATGTGTGTTTGAACAATATGAAATCAGTGCACCTTGAAAATGAACAGAATAACAGTGATTTTAGGGAACAAGGGAAGACAACCATAAAGTCTGACTGCCTTCAGGGTCGGGCAAAAAGAGCCATATTTTTCTTCTTGCAGAGAGCCTATAAACAGATGTGCAAGTAGGACAGCTATCACTAAATTCTTTTCCTAGCAAGGAATATTGATATTTAATACTCTGGGAAAAGAATTGCTTTCCTGGGGGGAGGTCTACAGACAGTTGCTCTGGGAATGTCTGTCTTATGCAGTTGAGATGAGGACTGAAATATGCCCTGGTCTCCTGCAGTACCCTCAGGCTTATTAGGGTGGGGAAAAAAACACTCCCTGATAAATTTGAGATCAGACCAGTTCTCTGCTCTTGAACCCTGTTTTCTGTTGTTTAAGATGTTTATCAAGACAATACATGCACAGCTGAACATAGACCCTCATCAGTAATTCTAATTTTGCCTTTTGCCTTTTTATCTTTGCTTTTGTCTTGCCCTATTTCCTCAGAAGCATGTGATCTTTGTGACCTACTCCCTGTTCGTACACTCCCTCCCCTTTTGAAATCCCTAATAAAAACTTGCTGGTTTTGCAGTTAAGGTGGGCATCACGGACCTACCAATATGTGATGTCACCCCTGGCAGCCCAGCTGTAAAATTCCTCTCTTTGTACTCTTTCTCTTTATTTCTCAGATCAGTCAACACTTAGGGAAAATAGAAAGAATCTATGTTGAAATATTGGGGGCAGGTCCCCCCAATAAAACTACACTCAGTAGCATGGATAAATTGCAAAATAATTATGCTCAGTGAAAAAAATAGCTAGATTTTTTCTAAAGCACAAAACAAGGATATATATGATTCCATTTATGTGAAATTCTAGGTTAAGCAAACTATAGTGACAGAGGCAAATCAGAATGAATGAGTCTGAAAGAGAGACAGATTACAAAGGGGCAAGAAAAAACTTCAGGCATGTTAAAATCAAGTGTTTAAAATCATATGCACTTTATTGTGTGTGAATTATATTGCAGTTTTAAACATGTTTTTAGAATCTAGAAAGTAGTCCATCTTTGTAAGTGGCACCATTGACCTGATTGATAAATAGATTTATGTCAAGTCTGTGGTTTTAGAATGTTTTTACTGTTTAACTGAAGCTGTATCACTAGTTTTATCTTGCTGATAAAACATTGTCGCATTTTTCTGAGGTAAATCCTTGATGCTAGATGCTAGCTAGATTCATCAAACCTGCAGAAGTATGATTTTGGTTTGCATTTCCCTAATGATTCATGATATTGAGCATTTTTTCACACACCTGTTGGCCATTTGTATGTCTTCTTTTGAGAAATGTTTATTCAGGTCTCAATTACCATATGATCCAGCAATCTTATTACTGGGTATATATCTAAAGGAAATGGAATCAGTATGTTGAAGAGATATCTGCACTCCTATGTTCGTTGGAGCACTATTCACAATAGCCAAAATATGGAATCAACCTAAGTGTCTAACAGCAGATAAATAGATAAAGAAAATGTGGTAGATAAACACAATGGAATACTATTTGGCCATAAAAAAAAAAAAGAAAATTCTGCCACTTGGCACAACATGGGAGAACCTGGAGGATATTGTGTTAAATGAAATAAGCCAGACCAAAAAGACAAATACCATATGATCTCATTCATATATGGAATCTAAAAAAGTTGATCTCATAATAGTAGAGAGTACAATGAGGGTTACCAGAGACTAGGGTGGTTAGGGGGAAGAGGGGATGGGAAATGTTGGTCAAAGGATGTATAACTACAGTTAGATAGAAGGAATAAATTTCAAGAGATCTACTGTATGGCAAGGTTTTTATACTTGATGATATACTATATTCTTAAAAGAGAGTAGATGTTATATGGTTTTTCCACAAAAATGATAAAATGAGGTAATACATTTGTTAATTATCTAGATTTAACCATTCCACAATGGATAAATACTTCAAAACATCATATTGTATACAATAAAAGCATAAAATGGTGCCAATTTTTTAAACTTTTTTAAAAAATACATAGTAAAAAGAACTTAGAAGCTATACATAAAAAGTCAGTCTAAGTTAGTTTGCAATGATGGAGGTGGGAAGAGTGTAGGGGCTGATATTCAAAAGCACTCCTCAATGACTTTGTAGTGGTTAGACCTATGTGCAAATGCTACAGTCGTTCCTCTGATCATTGTAAACAAGCAAGAAAAAGAATGGGAATGTGAACTCTTGGACTGAATATGAGGCCACTGGAAGCATCTAGGATTGGAGTTCCCAGTCCATCTCTGATTGAGTCACACACGGGCCTAAGAGGTAACAGGGAGTTAAAATTCCTTGTGTCGTTCTTAAAAGACAGCAGAGGATCTGGGGCAATGCTTTTTAACCTCAGCTGCATATTAGAATAACCTGCAAAACTTTGCAAAACTAACATCTGGATCTTAATCCAGACCTACAAAATCCAAATTCCTAGGTGGAGGAACCAGAGTTTGGAATGTTTTTAAACTCCTCAACAGCTGTCCTTAAGATAGCTAAGAAAACAATGCATCAACAGTTTATTCTGTGGCAGAATAATCAATTGGAAAAATTTTACTGTATTTTGTTTTTTTCTTAAATGGATATTTGTAACCTTAGAAAGGAAAAGCAGCCAAGGCCCACACCAGCTCCCCTCCCCCTAATCCCTCACATCCTTACATCCTTATTGTCTTTTGCCTGAACTTTATTTAAGGGGAAGAGTAATAACTAATTCCTTCCTTCCTTCCTTCCTTCCTGTATTTCTTCATTCTTTCTCAATGTGTTTCAGAGTGGGAGTTGGGGAAAGGCTACTTCTTTGTTTTAGAACAGTGATTCTAAAACTTCAATATATCAAAATCACCTGGTAGTCTTGTGAAAACCTAGATTGTTGGGTCTCAGCCCCAGAGTTTCTGATACAGTAGATATCAGGTATGGCCAGAGTGTGCATGTCTACAAACTCCCAGGTGATGTTGATGCTGCCTGCTGGGAGCACATTTTGACAACCACTATTTTAGAGGGTTTGCCATGATTAGGTCGAATTATTTCTCAATGGTCGAATGGACGAGTTCAATAATTTAAAAAGTGCTAAAGTCCATGAGGTCATGAACTGTAGGGACTGGGATAGGAGAGAGGTTGGAGACTTAGAAGAGTTCAAAGCTTGCCTCCGTGCTTTCCTGAGTGAGGAGGCCTGCACGGGTGTCAATAGCAAGTGGGCCTATGGGGTCATCACACTGAGACACTCAACAGAGGTGACCAGGGCTGAGCTCAGCATAAAAAGAAGCTGCCAGTGGAGCTGCACAATTTGTTAGGCCATTCAGACGTGACATGCAACAACATCAGCAGGGTCCCTGCATGGCACCAGAACCAGGGTCCTCTCTCTCTTTCCGACTGCATGAGCCCTAGGGTACAGCTGAAGAGGAACAGGCTACCAGAGATGATTGGTCTTGATGTCTCCCCAACTTAGTGAGAGGAGCCTTAACCCAGCCTGAATTTAATTTAGAAAAATAATGAAATGTGATAAATGTTGTCCTCTGAACACTATGGAGTAGTCAAGACCTGTTTTAATATCTTCTGCTGAAACAAGGCCCCATTAACTCTTTGACTAGGAAGCATGGTTGTTACCCTGATTAGAGAGGCCCCCTCAGCTGGGGCAAAGTTCAGGTGGGATATTGCTTCCCACACATGGAGAATGAAAATTGCCAGGCTGTGAGGATGCGGAATGTGGAGAGGACCATAGAAGCATTTGAAACGGAGCTCACAGGTTACTGCAGGGTATTCTAACTGTAAATGCATTCTCTGTGTTAAGTGGGTGTTAGTGGTTAGGAAAGAAATGGAATTAATGTCTCATTCATAGGTTCAAGCTGCATATGATTTTCTAGGCATATGTCAGGAGCTGGGGATACAAAGGTGAATGAGATATGACTACGGTTCTCAAGAGGTATTCGGTTTAGAGAAGGGGTGGTCATTTATTATTGTGTATGTCTAAGGCAGTAATAGGTACTATAATAAATATTCATGCAAAGTTCAATGGCAGCACAGAAAGAGTAATTCATTCTGTCTAGGGAATATTGGGAATAAGAGAATCCTTCAAAGAAAAAACAATGTGTGAGTTGAATCTTGGAGAACAATTAGTAGTTTACCAGACAACAGGGACAGAAGAAAAATATCTATCTGAGCAAAAAGAGTGATGGGGCAAGCAAAGAAGAGAGGGAGATTTCTTCAAAATATAGGGAATGACCAGTGGGCTAATGTCAGCACAATTCAGTGTTTCAGTATTGCAGCTGGTGGGGAAAGGTTGACAAGAGGATATAATAGAAGGCGGGACCATATTGAGAAGACCCCATATTCATATTCCACTGGTATGAGGGAATTTAACAGTGTTAGTTTAAAAAAATGTTTATATGTCTTCATACTTACAAGTTAACCACTGTCCCGAGAGCACTAAGTAACCCCTGCCCCAGGCTACTCTCATCCTCTCCTGAGATCCCCTTCAAGCATCTATCATCACGCAACTAGGAGGTTAATACTTGATATTGCAGAAACTCTCCATGTATTACTCTGCTCCTATCTTTAAAATTTTCATACTTCTTTTTTTCTATGTAAGTAGTTTATTTGTCTTTCTCCAGTATTTTGATTTGGAAGATTAGATGTTTAACCTCTCATCTTTTTAAAAATATGCACATACAACTCTACACTTCCCTCTAAGCACTGCTTTAGTTGCAACCTACCAATATTGATGTTTCACATTTCTATTATGATTTAGTTTAAAATATTTTTAAATTTCTCTTGTTAACTTTTCTTTCACTTATAGGTTGCTTAAATGTGCGGCTTAATTTCAAAACATTTGAGTGATGTCTAGTTATCCTTCTTTCATTGATTACTAGTTTAATTCTACTGTGCACAAAATACATACTCTGTCTGATTTCAATCCTTTGAAATTTTTGGAAACTTTATTTTCGCCCAGTATGTGGTCTCTTTTGATGAATGTGCTATGTATCCTTGAAAAAACTGTATATTTTCTGTTTGTTGAGAGTAGGGTGTACAACTTACCCTTAGGATGTGTTCCTTCTGGAGTTTCAACCAAAAGCTTAGACAAGTTACTTGTGCCCTTCCACTTTACCAGGTTGGAACTTCAATCTCTGTTGCCCCAGCACTGTGTAGTTGTTGAAATATCTGCTTAGATATTTCCCTCCAACTCCTGTTTTCCACAAGTTATCATGATATCCTGCCCTGCTGTGCTACACAGCATTTAAGATGTCGCCCGTGACCCACACACTCTTGTGTGGCCCTCTCCTCTTTGAGTGTGGACTGGACTTATTTGAGTGTGGCCCCCTCCTCTTTGAGTGTGGACTCTCCTTTAAAGAAGAAGATATGGCAGAAGTATTGGGAGTGTCTGTGCTGATAGGAGGTTATAAGAAGACTATAGCTTCTATGCTAAGCACTGTCTCCCTATCACATCACACACTCTGGTGGAAACCAGTTGCCACGCTGTGAGGCAGCCCGAGGAGAATCCCATGGGGTGAAAGATGGAGACCTGCCATGTGAGTGAGCTTAGAATTAGTTTCCTCTGCCTATCAGTCAAGGCTTCACATAAAACCATAACCCTAACTGATAGTTCGACTGCAACCTCGTGAGAGAGAGACACTGAGCTAATGGCATTGTGCTGCACCTGGATTCTTGACTCATAGAAATTGTGCAATAATAAATGTTCATTGTTTTAAGCCATAAAGTTTTCACGTAATTTGTTATTATGCAAACAGTAACTAACACAAAATATTAACAGTGGAAAAGGAGAGAAGTAAATAGATTCAAGAAAAAAGAATTTTTTCAGACCATGTTAGCAGAACCTACTAGGTCAGGTTAGATTTGGTATAAAGGAAAATGAGAAATAAAGAATTATTCTTGGGATTTTAGCTTACACAGATAAGGGAATAGTAATGCCACTAAGCAAGATTGAGAAATCTGAAGGAACATCAGCAACCATGTGGGAATATCAAGTAGCAATTGAATAGACAACTCTGGAGTTCTGGAGGTAAAGGACTGCAAGTATAGATTTGGGATAATAAGGGTATCAGCCTCACTGGTTGTGATCATTAGGTGAGCTGATGAAGATGAAACCCTTTGCACAGTGTACACAGTTGTTACCTGTGGTAGGTAGAATTATGCTCCCCAAAAAAGATATGTTCAAGTCCTAACCCCTGGTATCTATAAATGTGACCTTATTTGAAAATAAGGTCTTTGTAGATGTAATTAGTTAAAATAAGGTTATATTGGATTATCGTGAGCCCTAATTCAGCTGATGGCCTCATATAAAGAGAAAACAGAAACACAGAGATACAGAAATGATTATGCCATCTAAAGTCAGAGACAGAGATTGGAGTGATGGGATGGTGTGATAATCTGTTTTGTGTTTCCATAAAGGAGTACCTGAAGCTGGGTAATATATAAAGAAAAGAGATGCCGGGCGCGGTGGCTTACGCCTGTCATCCCAGTACTTTGGGAGGCCGAGGCGGGCGGATCACAAGGTCAGGAGATCGAGACCACGGTGAAACCCCGTCTCTACTAAAAATACAAAAAAAAGCCGGACCCATGGCGGGCGCCTGTAGTCCCAGCTACTCGGGAGGCTGAGGCAGGAGAATGGCGGGAACCCGGGAGGCGGAGCTTGCAGTGAGCCGAGATAGCGCCACTGCACTCCAGCCTGGTGGACAGAGCGAGACTCCGTCTCAAAAAAAAAAAAAAAGAAAAGAGATTTATTTGGCTCACAGTTCTGCAGGTTGTACAAGCATGGCACTAGGATCTGCTTGGCTTCTGCGGTGAAGCCTCAGGAAGCTTGTACCCATGGCAAAAGAAAGGGGGAACAGGCGTGTCACATGGCAAGAGAGGGAGCAAGAGAGATAGAAGGAGGTGCCAGGCTCCTTTAAACAACCAGCTCCGTCATGCATTAACTGATCAAGAGCTCACTTATTACCATGGCATGGGCACCAAGCCATTCGTGAAGGATCCATCCCCATGACCCAAACACCTCTCACCAGGCCCCACCTTAACATTGGAAGTCACATTTCAGCATGAGATTTGGAGGGGACAAACATTCAAACCATATCAGATGGGTTCTCCCTGAGGGCCTCCAGAAGAAATCAACCCTGCCAATGCCTTGCTTTCTGACTGTAGTTTCCAGAATTGTGAGAATAAATTTCCGTTGTTTTAAGGCACCCAGTGTGTAGTAACTTGTTACAACAAGGCTATAAAACTAATAAAGTGTCCCAATAAATGTGAATGGTCATCATGGTTTCTATTATTATCCATATTGGATCATTGTTGTCATTGTTATATGTCCAAACACCTAAGACATTACTTTGTATATGTAAGAACTCAATTCACAATTATAGTGGGATAAAAGATTTGTCGTATGTGTAGATTAAAAAGAAGTAACGCAGTGTGAGGGGCAGCCACACATACTCCAAAGGGGTCTTGAAAGAATAGATTCTTTTCCCTCCTATCTGAAAACCCACTTTGCCTGTAAAATTTCAGGGTCTAGAAGTTCTGATTATATATCTCCTCTTTAACTTGACTCCAGGAGTGATTTTCTGTCCTCTAATCCAGATCCACCTAAATTATTCCTCCGTACTACAGTCTTCCAAAACAAACCATCCATGTGACTACAGGCTCCTCCAAACCTACATCCTAGCCTTTACTTACACATTACTTACATATTACATTTTTTGGATTGTAACCTTATTTACTCAACTTTTCATGTCACTTTATTTTCTCTCTAATTATAAGTACCTAAAGGTCAGAAGAGCAGTCTTTATCTTTAAAAATGCCACAGAGTGCTTTTCTTAGACATAATGGTTATTCCTACATTTTTAACAGACATATCTCCTGATCACAACATCTTGAAACTATAAGATGAGGACTTTTTGGTATTTTTTTAAAATTTCAGTTGGTTTGGGGGGAACAGGTGGTATTTTGTTACATGTATAAGTTCTTTAGTGGTGATTTCTCAGATTTCAGTGCACCCATCACCTGAGCAGTGTGCACTGCACCCAGTGTGTAGTCTTTTATTCCTCACTCACCTCCCATCTCTTCCCCTGAGTCCCCAAAGTCCACTGCATCATTCTTATGCCTTTATGTCCTTATAGCTTAGCTCCTTCTTATGAGTGAGAACATACAATGTTTGCTTTTCCATTCCTGAGTTACTTCACTTAGAACAATGGTCTCCAACTTCATCCAGGTTGCTGCAAATGCTATTATTTCATTCCTTTGTATGGCTGCATAGTATTCCATAGTGTAAATGTACCACATTTTCTTTATTCACTAGTTAATTGATGGGCATTTAGGCTGGTTCCATATTTTTGCAATTATGAATTGTGCTGCTACAAACATGCATGTGCAAGTATCTTTTTTGATAATGACTTCTTTTCCTCTGGGTAGAAACCCAGAAATGGGATTGCTTGATCAAACGGTAGATCTACTTTTAGTTCTTTAAGGAATCTCCATACTGTTTTCCATAGCAGTTGTACTAGTTTATATTCTCACTAGCAAAAATTGCCAACAAAAAAAGTCCCTGACCAGGTAGAATTCAGCTGTGAATCTATCTGGTCATGGACTTTTTTGGTCGACAATTTGTTTTACTACCATTTCCATCTCACTGCTTGTTATTGATCTGTTCAGTTTCTATTTCTTTCTAGTTTAATCTAGGAGGGTTGTATATTTCCAGGAATTTATCCATCTCCTCTAGATTTTCTTTTTTTTTAAGTTTTTTGAGATTAGTGTTGTTGTTGTTGTTTTTATTATACTTTAAGTTCTAGGGTACATGTGCAAAACGTGCAGGTTTGTTACATAGGTACATGTGCCACATCGACTAGTCATTTACATTAGGTGTTTCTCCTAACGCTATCCCTCCCCCAGGCCCCCAATCCCCCCAACAGGCCCCAGTGTGTGATGTTACCCTCCCTGTGTCCATGTATTCTCATTGTTCAACTCTCACTTATGAGTGAGAACATATAGTGTTTGCTTTCTGTCCTTGTGATAGTTTGTTGAGAATTATGATTTCCAGCTTCATCTATGTCCCTGCAAAGGACATGAACTCATCCTTTTTATGGCTGCATAGTATTCCATGGTGTACATGTGCCACATTTTCTTTATCCAGTCTATTATTGACAGACATTTGGGTTGGTTCCAAGTCTTTGCTATTGTAAATAGTGCCACAATATACATACGTGTGCACGTGTCTTTATAGTAGCATGATTTATAATCCTTTGGGTATATACCCAGTAATGGGATTCCTGGGTCAAGTGGTATTTCTAGTTCTAGATCCTTGAGGAATCATCACACTGTCTTCTATAATAGTTGAACTAATTTACACTCCCATGAACAGTGTAAAAGCGTTCGTATTTCTCCATATCCTCTCCAGCATCTGTTGTTTCCTGACTTTTTAATGATCGCCATTCTAACGGGCGTGCATCTCCTCTAGGTTTTCTAGTTTGTGCACATAAATCTGTTCATAGTAGCCTTGAATGATCTTTCATATTTCTGTGGTATTGGTTGTAATATCTTTGGTTTCATTTCTAATTTAGCTTATTTGGATCTTTTCTCTTCTTTTTATGGTTAATCTTGCTAATGGTCTATTGATTTTGTTTATCTTTGCAAAGAACCAGCTTTTTACTTTATTTATCTTTTGTATTTCATTTGTTTTACTTTTATTTAGTTCTTCTCTGATCTTTGTTATTTTTTCTTCTGCTGGGTTTGGGTTTGGTTTGTTCTTGTTTCTCTAGTTCCTTGAGGTGTGACCTTAGATTGTCTACTTGTGCTCTTTCAGACTTTTTGATGTAGACATCTAAGGCTATGAACTTTTCTCTTAGAACCACCTGATATGGTTTGGCTGTGTCCCCACTCAAATCTCATCTTGAATTATTGGCTCCCATAATCCCCACATATCATAGGAGAGACCTGGTGGGAAGTAATTGAATAATCGGGGTGGGTTTTCCCATGCGGTTCTTGTGATAGTGAATAAGTCTCACAAGATCTGATGGTTTTACAAAGGACAGTTTCCATGCACAAACTCTCTTGCCTGCTACCGTGTAACATGTGACTGCTTCTCCTTCACCTGCCACCATGATTGTGAGGCCTCCTCAGTCATGTGGAACTGTGAGTCCATTAAATCTCTTTCTCTTCATAACTTATGCAATCTTGGATATTTTTTCATAGCAGTATGAAAATAGACAAATACAGTAAATTGGTACTGCAGAGAGTGGGGTGCTGCTGTAAAGATACCTAAAAATGTAGAAGCAACTTTGGAACTGGGTAACAGGCAGAGGTTGGAACAGTTTGGAGGGCTCAGAAGAAGATAGGAAAATGTGGGAAAGTTTGGAATTTCCTAGAGATTTGTTGAATGGCTTTGACCAAAATTCTGATACTGCTATAGATGATAAAGTCCAGGCTGAGGTGGTCTCAGATGGAGATGAGGAACTTGTTGAGAACTGGAGGAAGGGTGATTCTTGCTATGCTTTAGCAAAGAGACTGGTGGCATTTTACCCCTGCCCTTGAGATCTATGGAAATTTGAACTTGAGAAAGATGATGTAGGGCATCTGGCAGAATAATTCCAAGCAGCAAAGTGTTCAAGGGGTGACTTGGGTGCTTCTAAAAATATTGAGTTTTATTCATTCACAAAGATATGGTTTGAAATAGGAACTTGTGTTTAAAAGGGAAGCAGAGCATAAAAGTTCAGAAAATTCGCAGCCTGACAATGTGATAGAAAAGAAAAACTCATTTTCTGAGGAGAAATTCAAGGTGGCTGCAGGAATTTGCATGAATAAGGAGGAGCCAAATGTTAATAGCCAAGACAATGGGGGAAATGTCTCCAGGGCATGCTAGAGGTCGTCATGGTAGCTCTTCTAATCACAAGCCTGGAGGCCTAAGAGGAAATAATGGTTTCTTGGGCTGCATCCAGGATCCCACTGCTGTGTGCAGCCAGAGGAACTTGGTGCCCTGTGTCCCAGTTGCTCCAGTTCCAGCTGTGGCTAAAAGGGGTCAAGGTACAGCTCAGGCCATAGGTTCAGAGGATACAAGCCCCAAGCCTTGGCAACTCCCACATGGTGTCGAGCCTGAAGGTACACAGAAGTCAAGAATTGAGGTTTGGGAACCTCCACCTGGATTTCAGAAGATGTATGGAAATGCCTGTATGTCCAGGCAGAAGTTTGCTGCAGGGGTGGGACCCTCATGGACAACCTTTGCTAGGGCAGTGCGGAAGAGAAATGTGGAGTAGGAGTCCCCACTGGGACACTGCCTAGTGAAGCTGTGAGAAGGGGGGCATTGTCCTCCAGAATGGCACCTGGAAATGGCATGACACTCAATGCCAGCCTGTGAAAGCAGCCAGGAGGGGGACTATACCCTGCAAAGCCACAGAGTCAGAGCTGCCCAAGGCCATGGGAGCCTGCCTTTTGTATCAGCATGACCTGGATGTGAGACATGGAGTCAAAGGAGATAATTTTGGGACTTTAAGGCTTAATGACTGCTGTATTGGATTTCAGACTTGTATGGTGCCTGTAGTCCCTAGGTTTTGGCCAATTTCTCCCACTTGGAATGAGTGTATGTATCTAATGCCTGCACCCCCATTGTATCTAGGAAGTAACTAACTTGCTTTTGATTTTACAGTCTCATAGGCAGAAGGGACTTGCCTTGTCTCAGATAAGCCTTTGGACTGTGGACTTTTGAGTTAATGCTGGAATGAGTTAAGGCTTTGGGGGACTGTTGGGAAGAGATCACTTTGAAATGTGAGGACATGAGATTTGGGAGGTGTCAGGGATGATATGGTTTGGCTGTGTCCCCACCCAAATCTCATCTTGAATTGTAGTTCCCATAATTCCCATGTGTTGTGGGAGGGACCCAGTGGGAGGTAATTGAATTATTGTGGCAGGTTTTTCCCATGCTGTTTCCATGATAGTGAATAAGTCTCATAAGATCTGATGGTTTTATAAAGGGGAGTTCCCCTGCATATTTTCTCTTGCCTGCCTCCATGCAAGATGTGCCTTTGCTCCTCCTTTGCCTCCACCATGATTATGAGGCCCCCCCAGCTATGTGGAACTATGAGTCCATTAAATCTCCTTTTCTTTATATATTACCCAGTCTTGGGTATTTCTTCATATTTATATAAAAATGAACTAATACACTGCCTTTGCTGTATCCCACAGGTTTTGACAGTGTATGTCACTATTATTGTTCAGTTCAAAGAACTTTTTAATATTCATCTTGATTTCATTGTGGACCCAATGATCATTCAAGAGCAAGTTATTTAATTTCCATCTATTTGCACCATCATGAGAGTTCTGTTTGGAGTCTATTTTCAATTTTATTCCACTGTCATCTGAGAGAATATTTGATGTAATTTCAATTTTCTTAAATTTACTGAGACTTGTTTTGTGACCTTTTATATGTTCTATCTTGGAGAATGTTCTATGTGTGGATGAATAGACTGTCTGTTCTGCAGTTATTGGGTGGAATGTTCTGTAAATACCTGTTAAGTCCATTTGTTCTAGGGTATAGTTTAAGTCCATTGTTTCTTTATTGACTTTATCTCTATGACTTCTTTAGTGCTGTCAGTGGAGTATTGAGGTCCCCCACTATTATTGTGTTGCTGTCTATCTCATTTCTTAGGTCTAGTAGTAATGTTTTATAAATTTGGGAGCTCCAGTGTTAGGTGTGTGTGTCTTTAGAATTGTGATATTTTCCTGTTGGACAAGTCCTTTTATCATTATATAATGTCTCTCTTTGTCTTTTTTAACTGCTGTTGCTTTAAAGTTTGTTTTGTCTGATATCAGAATAGCTACTACTGCTCACTTTTCATGTCCATTTGCATGAAATATCTTTTTGCACACCTTTACTTTAAATTTATATGAGTCCTTATGTATTCAGTGAGTCTCTTGAAGACAGCAGATACTTGGTTGATGAATTCTTATCCGTTCTGCCATTCTGTATCTTTTAAGTGGAGCATTTAGGCCATTTACATTCAATGTTGGTATTGAGATGTGGGGTACTATTTGATTCACTGTGCTAGCTGTTGACTGAATACCTCTTCTTGTGTGTGTGTGTGTGTGTGTGTTATTGTTTCATGGGTCCTATGAGATTTATACTTTAAGGGGGTTCTATTTTGGAGTACTTCAAGGGTTTAAGATTTAAAGCTCCTTTTAGCATTTCTTGTAGTGCTGGCTTGGTAGTGGCACACTCTCTCAGCATTTGTTTATCTGAAAAAGACTGTGTATTTCCTTCATTCATGAAGTTTAATTTTTCCTAGATACAAAATTCTTGCCTGATAAAGATAGGACCCCAATTCCTTCTAGCTTGTAAGGCTTCTGCTAATAAATTTGCTGTTAATCTGATAGATTTTCCTTTACAGGTTACCTAATGCTTTTGCCTCGCAACTCCTCATTTTTCTAAGTTCCCAGCCCACACCATGGTTGCCTTACAATCTTTCATCATACAGCAATTAGTATGATCTTTATACAGTTTAAATTGGATTCCGCAATGTTCCTGCTATCTTAATTTGGACTCTCCCCAAATCAGATCCAGAACCAAAAATTCAAGTGAAAGTAGTTTATTTGGAAGATGACCTCAGATAACACTACAAGTGGAGTGGAGAAGTGAGATAGAGAAGAAATCTAATAAAGGGTATATTGTCAAGCAAGTTTCCACTCTACCAACTAAAGGTTTACCTCTAAACTCTGGGAAACAGAGTAAGCACACATCAGAGTTGCTCTGCCAAAGAAGCAAGGTAGCCAGGATATTTATACATCAATTCCCATCATAAACTCTCCTGAGAGTTGAGAGTGGAGGGTTAAATTTCCACCACCTCTAGGCTGCCCCACAGCATGCAAGGAAGGTTCTGACTGCCACAGAAAGGCCTTGGGGAAAACAGTCTCCAGAGCTGGTACTTGAAATTCAAACCAGCAAACAGGGAAATGGCATGTGCTGAGGTGAGAGGTGCAGGGTACAAACAGCATCTACTGCACCTATATGTATCCCTCTGGTGGCTTCCTGTTGTATTGTAAGTGCAATCCAAATTCTCAAGCATGGCCTCCTAGGCTCTTTCCACAGTCTTTTCATATGTCTCTCCCTCTCCCATGTACAGCTGACTTTGGTTCTTTGCTCTTTGCCTGCTAGATGGATCTGCCTAAATCTATCAGCCAAATGTTCTTTGGAGTTGGAGTAGAAGAACCTTTAATCATTTTCAGGCATATTCACTTGCCCTGTCTTCTTCTTCTTTAAAAAACTGTTCTTCTGCTGGAACCCATGAAGACAAACTTGAATTTAGTAAAATCCCTCTCACTACTTCCAGAACTTACAATGCAGATGACCTACAGAAGAAGCTGGTACCTTTTGCTATAGAGCTGCACATGTGCCTGGCCCAGGACTCAAAAAAAGCTGAAGAAAGGGATATGGTAGAAAGTGGAAGAGCTGAAATCCCAGCTGCTGCCCAATGCCAATAAAGTAGCATGGAGGTTACTTAAAATGTGAGCAAGATACAACAATGCCTCTTACCAAACACAGAAATGGTTGCCGTTTCATTTCCACCTCTACACCCCTTAAGTCCTTGATGATGGCACTAACTTCTGCAGGATTTCTCCAAGTATGTGGTACGACTTTTGGTTTACTATTTTGGTGGGGAGAAGCCACTCTACTAGCTTCTACTTGGTCTTTCCTACCACAGTAGCCCTCACTCCATGGACCAGGGAACCAATAGAGGAATTCTACCCATTGTTGAGTAATTCAATTATTCATTCTGTAACTGAGTAAATAACTACAATGTGGTTTAGGGGACACACTAAGCCCACCATGTGACAGAGCTTAGCCAAAACTTCGTTGATCACCTGATGTCCATAAGCTTCTACTCTGATTAGTAGCCCACAATGCAATGTTGGGTCTTTAGGAATTAGTGTCAATTCACAGCCAAAGTCTAGCTATTTCTTCTCCTCTATTCCAAGTCACACTGGCAAATGAATACAATTTCTTTTGGTGAAAGTTAAAGAGAATGATTACAATACAAATTTGTGGCCATTTTTCACAGTTCTTCCTTGAAGGTACCTGGCCTCCCCTTCATCCAAGGGACTCTACATCTATAAACTAGTTCAAGTCTGGTAATTATTTGAGGAATAACATCTCTGTTACCGTGATTCAAGTTAGGCCTCTGTTCACAAAATTTAGTGATGTTTTGCTTGTACATATCAAGTAAGACCTTACAACGTTGCCTCCCTATTTCAGTCCTAGAAACAATGGTCAATTAGCACTGAAATCATAGGTCAAACCATTCTGATCATTGCTTCCACTTTGCTGCATACTGTCGCGCCCTTCCCACTTCATCTTTACTAATTCAGGGCCTCCACTAGGCCCCTGCCACCCTGGAATACCAATATCTCCATTGAATTCGAGGAGTCTAGTTCAATGACAGCAGTTCCCATTTGCATTCCTGGCCTAGTGATAACAACTCCACAGAGGTCTTCAAAGATGCCCAGGGTCCCCTCATGAATGTATTTCTTGCTGCCTTGTTGAAAGAGTACACACAGTTAGGGATGAGTAAGCAGATCTTACATGGTAAATCTACTTTATCATGCCTATCTTCCTAAGCCTCTGGGTAGTGTCCCTTGTAGTGTACTGAGACATTTCTAAAATTTCTGGCATTTCAGTTTTATTTTGTCTAGAATACTTCTAGATCCATGTTTCAGCCAACAAACAAGTATACTGTTAGAGCCACTTCCTATAGCTTGAACTAACATACTAAACCTAGAATCTCTGCATGCTGTACTCATATTAACAAACGTGACCAGACCAACATTATATTTCTTCCACCATAATCCAGCACTCTTAGGATCCATTTCCATAAATGTTCTCAGTTTCCATTAATAACATTGATAAACTTGCAATTATTTTGGTGTATGCTATACTTTCTTCATGTGTCACACTAAAGTATTCCCAAACTCCCTGGGGCCTGCCAGGACTTGGTCTGATTAGACAGTGGAGGTAGTCCTTAGGATGCCCAAAAGCCCTTTGCAAGGCCCTAACCTCAGGGCAGAACGTCATGGTTCCTTTAGGCAAGGAGAGGCTAACATCCTCAGATAGGGAAGAACCTAATGTTTTTTTTTTTTTTTTTTAGAACCTAATGTTTTTTAAGATATGGAGAAAAGATTTTTCACAGTTCAAAGACAGTTTGAGGATACTTTAGTGATCATTACATTGAACAAACCAGGATAATTGCTAATTTCAATGGAAACAAAACATTGTGCAAGAAAAAAAACAAAAAAAATTGCTATATACTGTATGGCTCAGTCGTTAGTAAAGTCATTACAGTATAAAGGCTAGATATTGATCTTTCAAAAGTACAACAGAACAAAATGGGGAAGTATTAGAATGTTATTAGAAGTGAAAGAGCAATGTGTGAGAAAAAGGGCTACTTACCTTCCACAGCAGGAAGTGAAAAACAATGCCTAAAATGAAAACATAGAGTAGCAATATAAGCATATCAACTAGAGTTATTGAGCTACATAGCAAAAGAATTGGTTAAAATATCTGAATGTGCCTATGGGCAGAAGAAATATAGAGGACCCAGCCATTGGGGAACTGCAAATTTTCATATTTTACTCTTCCACAAGTGCTTCTGATTTAATTGTTTTAAGATTGGCACTGGGCATCAGTATTTTAAACGGTTTCAATTCACCCTTGCTTTAAAGTACAGGTGGCTTTAAGCTAGATGCAGGTATAGGTTAGGCAAAAATAAAATATTTTAAAATGTCAATTCCCCTAGCGTTACACTTGGATATTCTACATGAGTGGATAGTTAGGGGAAACTTGTAAATTACCTTTTACGGATTTTTGGATTGCCTTCCTAAGAGTATACCACCTGAATGTAAACTCCAATCAACAAGCCTGTTCTGTGCTCACACATGTGAAAGATTTGGGCACAGCACTAAGAGCAAGCAACCACGATGATGATACATGGCTTGTCCACAAGAGGATGACACCCTTTGAAATGAGATGAGAAATATACCAAAAGAGCCACAGCACTCCTTACATAGGGACGTCTGCCTTAAGAGACATGCTAATAGAGTGTTCTAAGATTGAGAGGGGGACAAAAATCATGCCTGTTTCTTTTTTTTTTTTTGAGATGGGGTCTCTCTCTGTTGCCCAGGCTGGAGTGCAATGGCGTGATCTTGGCTCACTGCAACCTCTACCTCCTGGGTTCAGGCAATTCTTCCTGCTTCAGCCTCCCAAGTAGCTGGGATTACAGGTGCCCGCCACCACACCCAGCTAGTGTTTGTATTGTTAGTAGAGATGGGGTTTCACCATTTGGCCAGACTGGTCTCTAACTCCTGACTGACTTCAAGTGATCCACCCGCCTTGGCCTCCCAAAATGCTGGGATTACAGGCGTGAGCCACTGCCCCCAGCCTACCTGTTTCTTAAGAAATTATGAAAGGCTTCCCAAAGAAGGTAACATTTTGCCTTAAAGTACAGGTCAGATTGAAACACATTAAAATGAGGGAAAAGAGAAAACATTCACAGGAACATTTTTAACAAAGGCACCAAGCTGGGAAAACAGAGATTGACATGTGTGCATCCACAGTGATAAAACTTGACAATCAGATTAATGAGTGAGGATGGGGAAGCAAGTGGTGGCTGATTTAAAACCAGACAATCGTGGGCTAGGCACAGTGGCTCACGCCTGTAATCCTAGCACTTTGGGAGGCCGAGGCGGGTGGATCTCTAGGTCAGGAGTTCAAGACCAGCCTAGCCAACATGGTGAAATCCTGTCTCTACTAAAACTACAAAAATTAGCAGGGCATGGTGACAGGCGCCTGTAATCCCAGCTACTTGGGAGACTCAGGCAGGAGAATCACTTGAATCCGGGAGCAGAGGTTGCAGTGAGCCGAGATCACAGCATTGCACTCCAGCCTGGGCGACAGAGTAAGACTCTGTCTCAAAAATAACATAAAACAAAACAAAACAAAACAAAACCAGACTATGGAGAAAGAAACCTTCTCTTTTTATTTTTCCACAAAGTAGATCCTCCTGAACAATACCATCAAATTATCCACCAGGCTAATTTTTCAGTAGAAATTTATACAATACGATTTTGGTAATATTTTAACAGTACACTGACATGGTATTTGACCATGACTGTGATGCCTCACTCCTTGAAATTTTTAGATCCTGTTTGAGTAAACCATGGCCCATACTTTTAAGATAAGTGATCTAAAATATCTTTAAGTGTTTTTGGAAAAGAAGTCATTTGAAAAGGGATTTTTTAGGCTGGGCATGTGGGCACAGTGGCTCTTGCCTGTAATCCCAGCACTTTGGGAGGGTGAAGTGGGCAGATCACGAGGTCAGGAGATTAAGACCATCCTGGCTAACAGGGTGAAACCCTGTCTCTACTAAAAATACAAAAAATTAGCCAGGGGGTGGCATACACCTGTAGTCCCAGCTACTCGGGAGGCTGAGGCAGAAGAATCACTTGAACCCAGGAGGCTGAGGTTATAGTGAGCCAAGATCACACCTCTGCACTTCAATCTGAGCGACAGAGGAAGACTCCATCTCAAAAAAAGGAAAAAGGATTTTTTTGGTTCCATAACACAGGCTTAGTTAAGCAATAGTATAAATTCTTGCACATGATCTTTGGTTCATTGTCAAGAACAGATTCAAAAAATCAAGTACATTCAATGTGTGTTAGCATTCCAGCAGCATTCTCCAAGGGTCACACTTGGGAACAGGTTCTCCTGGGGTACTGTAACCACTCAAAGTGTTCACCTTGCCTACCGCCTAGATGGAGCCAATTTATCAAGAAAGGGAAATTGCAATGCAGAAAGAATCATTCACGCAGAGCCAGCCCTGCAGCAGACCCAGAGTTTTGTTATTATTCAAATCAGTCTCCCCGAGCATTCAGGGATCAGAGTTTTTAAAAATAATTTGGTGGGTAGGGGCTCAGGAAGTGGGGTGTGCTGATTGGTTAGGCTGGAGATAGAATCATAGTGGGGGTCAAAGTGAAATTTGCTTGCTGTCTTCTTTCTGTTCCTGGGTGGGATTGCAGAACTGGTTGAGCCAGATTAAGTCTGGATGGTGTCAGCTGATCCATCAAGTACAGGGTCTGCAAAATATTTCAAGCAGTGATCTTAAGTTTTACAATAGTGATGTTATCCCCATTAGCAATTTGGGGAGATTCAGACTCTTGCAACCAGAAGCTGCATAACCCTTAAACCATAATTTCTACTCTTGTAGCTAATTTGTTACTCCTACGAAGGCAGACTGGTCCTGAGGCAAGAAGGGTTTTTTTTTTTTTTTCGGGAAAAGGCTGTTATCAATTTTGTTTCAGAGTCAAATCATAAACTGAATGCCTTCCAGAAGCTAGTTCAGCCTATGCCCAGGAATGAGCAAGGACAGCTTAAAAGTTAGAAGCAAGATGGGGTCAGCTAGGTCTGATCTCTTTCACTGTCATAATTTCCTCAGTTATAATTTTTCAAAGGCAGTATCAGTTTTACCTTGGGTCTCATGTTGGTTCGTATTCATGGCCTGATGTACCTCCAGAGCACACGACCCTCACAGTCCAACAATGAAGAGATATCACCTGTCGGGCTTCGGTATCCCCCTCTCTGTATCTCTTTCACTTCCAATTGCAGTGTATGACAAACCGTCATTGCAGATTAATTCTTTGAGATTTAAAATTTGTTTACATAGTGTTTTAGAACTAGAATAAAAGTTAGTCCAGAGATTCTCAAACTTTAATAGCATCACCTGGAAGAATGTTTGAAATGTAGATTCCTGGGCTCCTTTCCAATCCACTGGAATCAGAATCTGGGGTCTGAAGAGCAATGCAACCCATATTTTTTAGCAAGCTCTGGTTGATTCTGATGTCACCGACTCAGTGTCTATCCCAGAATATTCAAGAACCTCAATTCCTTCATTATACAAATGAGGAACCTGAGACCCAGAAGCATTGTTCCGGGACCAAACTGAGGGTCGGGCTTCTATTTCTCATGGCATAATAATGAGATGCAAATGAACTGGGGAAGAAGAGAGTTTTTATTTCTGTAACCGGTTACAGGGAGAAGGCCTGGAAATTATCACCAGATCAATTCAAAATTACAAAGTTTTCCAGAGCTTATATATCTCCTAAGCTATATGTCTACTTGTAAGTATGCATTCATCTAAAGACATAAGTGATTAACTTCTTTTAACCTATAACTAAAGTCTGAGTCTTGAAGACCTTTCTCTGGAGCCTCAGTAATCTTACTTAATCTAAATGGAGCTAGGTGCTGGGGTGATTACCCTTATCTTGGCTCCTGCTAAATTATGGAGGCTTAAGGAGTTTCTTCAGATCCCCAAACAAACTTATCTCAGGCCTGGGGAGTGTCTTCAGCCCCACGATAAAACTTGTTTAATCCTAAATGGGTCCTGTTAAAAATCCCTTCATTATTTTGTCATGCTTTAAGGCCCAGGAAAGGCCTAGGCAAAACTCTTGATGGGCTTTTGTTACACACCAGCCTTTGTATAAGGGCACTAGCTTTTCATTTGAACTTAACCACTCAGTCAGTACTGAAAGAGTCGCTACGGAGGCCTGTGTTTGGTGAGACTTGGCCTTCTACACTGCCATTTGACTGGGGTATCGTTATCTGGTTACTTGGTGTCAGACCCCAGATTTCTTACTTCCAAATAAGAATACCCTATCCCTGGGCTTCTCTTTTCAATATTCAAAGTCCCTATTAAATTAGAATGCCTGTTGGAGAAGTCTAACCTGCATTTTAGTTGGGAGACATCTTAGTTGGGAGAACCTTTGAAAACAAAGTTCCAAAGGTGCAATGCGTGTCTGTTTGTATTTTCCTTGACTTGCAGAATGGGCTTGGGAGGACCAGCAGCACAATGTTCTCAGGCTGTGGACAGACCCCTGAGTGCGCCAGAGCCTTCCTTAGCACAGCGGTGATGGAGGCGGCATCCAGCAGCCACAGGACTAAACCGTTCCACTGAGGGTGGACATCAGAACCTCCAATGTGCCAAGGTCCGGTTTTCCTGAACTTCTCTTCCATCCAGGCAATGTCAGGGAAGTCTTGGCCATACTGTATGAGCCAGAGCCTCTGAAGTTTCCCAAGGGAGGTTTGCTCATCTATTTAAAAGAAATTAGCAAGCTCTGCTTTAGTTTAACTGAAGAGCATCTAGAGAAAGGATGGGGATTTCTAGTTAAAAGGATGCATTGCACCAATGCTCAGAGGGGTGTGTATGTAGCATAAAAAATATAACATGCTGTTCTGTGTACATACTTCCAACTCCCACCTAAAGGGAAGGTCCCTTGAATTGTTTTCCTAGAAGTGAGAATGGGCTAACAAAAGATTCTTTCACAGTCTCCTGCCATTTCCCTTTCTAATGAATGGCCCATGTTTAGCCCAGTGGTTCGCAACCTTGGGGAAGGAAGAGATATTTGCTTCCAGGGTATGTTCGGCAATGTTTGGAGACAGTTTTGATTGTCTGACAAGACAAAATCTGGGATTGCTACTGGTATCTAACAAATAGAGGCCGGAAATGCATACAATAGAGGCCTTCCCACATAACAATGAATTATATGGCCTAAAATGTCAATAGTTTCAAGGTTGAGAAATTTTAATTTAGACTAAAGTGACTGCTTAGGTTAGCTGTGGTGCCTGAGGACCCCAAAGGCTTGAACTCTTTGATTTGTTAGGCAGTTAATGGACTCAATTGAAGAGTCAGTTAATAAACCAAAGGGTGAAATGTTAGTCAATATCTCTGTATCCCTTTCTAATTCTGTCACTGACTTGCCAGTTGAACTGAGACAAACTTTTGTCTCTCCTGTTGACTCAGTTTCTTTGGTTGCTAGAAATCAATGAGAATAGCTTTTGAGTTTCACTGGTATCTCCTCTCCCAGTGTCTGCCTCCTGAAATAGTGCCCCAAGGTTTTCAATGGTCTCCATGTCCATAAATCCAATGAACATTTCTCCTTTTTTGCCTTCCTTGGCCTCACATTAGACACAGCATTAGATACAGCCCCTGCTTTTTTTAGCCTACATTTCTTTTATTTCTTGGCTTCTATGTGTGAAAGGAAAGTACCTTGGGTCCCCAAAGTCACTAAGAAAACTCAAGCTGGAAACTGCTTAGAGCAAATCTGCCTCCCTTTCTATTTGAAGTCACCCCTCTGCTCACTGAGATAGATGCATACCTGATTTGCCTCCTTTGGAAAGGCTAATCAGAAACTCAAAAGAATACAACCCTTCATGTATCACCTCACCTGTCTGTGACCTGGAAGCTCCCTCCCCACTTTGAGTCTTCCTGCCTTTGCTTCAAGTTGTCCCGCCTTTCCAGAATGAAAGCTTTTAATTTCTCCTTACCTTCACCCTTTCTTTGTATGCAGTCCACCTCCAAGTACTGTCAAGTCAGTCTCTTAAATGCCTATTTAAATCTTACTCTGCCCCGCATCCCTGTAGACTGAAGTACAATCATGAACTATTGCTATAGCTTCCTAATTGTCTTGATTTATATCAGCTCTGCCCCTTCCAGTCTACTCATCACACTACATCTAGAGTGATGGTTTGATGCAAAACTGATTGCATTGCTCCCCTGCTTAAAATTTTCCAATGTCCTCCATTACTCCAAAGTCATAGATCAAATTTCTGCAGTTGGAAATTTTTTGACACCTGCCCATGTCACTGACTATCTAGTACTATTTACTTTGTCTCCCTGTGTTGTAGGCACTTCAGCTTCTTTCCGTCCTACAAAAGCATCGTGCTCCTTCCTGCCCAGTGCCTTCACTCAGGCTGTTCCTTCTGCCCAGAGTCCTCTTTCTTCCCCTTTCCTTACCCCCACCCCACCCCCATTTAACCTTTTGTTTACAGCTTTCTAGAGAAAAAAATATTATTAATTAAATATACATATAGCAATTGGAAATCCACATTGATCTTAAAAATCTTTAATTTGAAAAGATGTGAATCTTATAATTGGATAAATATGCTTGTAAATAGTTGAAAGTTAGTTGCTTGCGCATGGTTTTATAACTTTCTATTTTACTCTGTTTTTCTTCTTATAGTAATTATAATCATACAATTTATTTGAATTTTTTTTTATTTTTTGAAATGGAGTCTTGCTCTGTTGCCCAGGCTGGAGTCCAGAGGTTTGATCTCAGCTCACTGCAACCCCACCTCGTGGGCTCAAGCAAGTCTCCTTACTCATCATCCAGAGAAGCTTGGACTACAGGCAGGTGCCACCACACACAGCTAATTTTTGTATTTTTAGTAAAGATGGGGTTTCACCATGTTGACTAGTCTGGTCTTGAACTCCTGACCTTAAGTGATCTGCCTGCCTCAACGCCCCAAAATGCTGAAATTACAGACATGAGACAGTGTGCCCAACCCAGAATTCAAATTTTTAATATGTGTCTCTCATCTGTTAGAATGTGAGTTCTGGTAGATAGTATTTACCACTAAATCTCTAGTACATGACACAGTATCTAGCACAAAGTTGGTGTTGAGATTAACCAACATGTTCAAATCAGAATTGCTCCATTTCCCATTAGGTAATGTTCAAGCCAGACTTGTGTGCCCACCCTGTGCTAGTTTCCATTGCTATTATAACACATGACCAGAAATGTTGTGGCTTAAAAGAAGGCACATTTATTCTCTCACAGTTCTGGAGATCAGAGGTTCAAATTCAGTTTCACTAGAGTAAAGCCAAGATGTCAGAAAAGGTGGTTCCTTCTTGAGGCTTTGGGAGAGAATCCATCTTTTTGCTTAGTTTAGCTTCTAGTGGCTGCAAAGTTCCTTTGGCTGTATAAAGTAACATCCAAGGGCTTGGGAAATGGGATATGGACATATTTGTGTGTGTGGGGGGAGGCATTATTCAGCCTACCACCCACCCCTTTGTCGAAAAACAAAAATGTGGAAGACTTGGATCCAAATTGGGAAATGGAGCATGGATGAAGAGACATCACATAAGAGTCAAGACCATGTTTTAGACCTGGTCCTTCCTAGTGGTGAGATCCTTGGTAAACTCCTTCATTTCTTCAAGCCTCCTCTGTAAAATGCTGGACCAAAGCAGGCGATTTCTTCCCTTCTCATGGGCTCCCCGTGGTTACATGCTGCAGTATGACTTTATGCTATCCTCATGGCTTCCCATGGCCCACATGGCTTCAGGAACACAAAAGAAACCCAGAAAAAGGTTTCAAGATCCCATACTCTTCCACTGTGCATGAGAGACAATTTCTTGCTGCTGATTTTCCTCCAGGCCCCCATCACAGCCTGGTTTCAATTTTGGTAAGAAGAGGGACAGAGAAACAGACCACATATGTAACATAACAAGCTCTGCACCCTTCCTCCTTTATGGTTTCTTTAAATACCAACATAGAAAACTCCCTCCCAAAACACCTAAAACTGGAATATCCCATAAAAGTATAACTATTTATTACCTACTCACTCCTTAAAAAATATAAAAGAGAAACAGTAAAAGAGCTAAAATTATTGTCCACTCATCTGGCATGAATCATTACATTCTAGATAACTTAGTCATGCACAAAACTAAACAAAAAAATACAGTCTTAGACACTTGTAGATTGCACACTCATCTAGATTAAGAATCCCAGAGAGGATCAAAATAGAGGATTTATGACTTTCAGCCTATCTCAGTGCCTGGCAAGAGTAAGTGGCCAATGAATGTGAGATGAATTGAATCAGGCCCCTATAATTTTTTCACAAAGTATGAATATGCACATGTGATTTGGAGCAGATCAAGTAGATAAATTCCTGGATGTGTCTAGAAGCACTGAGAAGCTGTGTATGTGTGGGATGGAGGTCATTGGTGTGAACATACCAAAAACTTAACAGCAGAGAGCTTTCAGGGTATGCCCCAGCTTTTCTTGTGTTTCAATAGCCCCTTGAAATATTAGAAAAAAGAAATAGAGACAAAGATGAAGAGAGAGATAAATTTTATGGAGAAATATCTAGTTAAAAATAAAGTCAAAACTGAGTGTGAAAGTGAGGCTACTAAAATCAGGGTAACAGTCATCCATAGAAATAACTTGTGCTTTGGGAGGAATCCTCAGGGAAGGGGTCATCTCCAGATAAGAACTGATCAAAGGAGATGGTTTGCATTTGGCTAGGTTTTTACTAAAGCCCTGACTCCCTCTAGTGGGCAGGCAGAGCAGTGCAGCATCCGTAGCAGGGTGTGTGCTCTTTACAGGGCTAAAAGTCCTCTGGAATCAAGATTCTTTCTTTCTTTCTTTCTTTTTCTTTCTTTCTTTCTTTCTTTCTTTCTTTCTTTCTTTCTTTCTTTCTTTCTTTCTTTCTTTCTTTCTTT
>NW_012116722.1:3063002-3086946 GCF_000951035.1 Colobus angolensis palliatus
TCCTTCCTTCCTTCCTTCCTTCCTTCCTTCCTTCCTTCCTTCCTTTCCTTTCTTTCTTTCCTTTCTTTCTTTTTCTTTCCTTTCTTCTTTCTTTCTTTCTTTTCTTTTCTTTCTTTTTCTGTTTCTTATCTCCTCAGCTTGAAGTTTACATCCTCTTTATCTCCTTAAGTAAAGCTGGGAGTTCTGTAGTACTCCAGGAGTGAGGACAATTATGCTTAAGACACTTTGGTTTCAGTTTAGTCCCAGACCGAGGGAAAACATTTCAAAATTTTAAAGTAATTCCTTGAAAGTGTAATTTACACCAGAGCGATTGACCTAGCATTTATGTAGACTGCAGTTTGAGAAGTAATTCAAACGGTTTCCGCTCATTCCCTTGGAAGAGTCCTTAGAATGTGCTTCCATTGGTCTGAAAAATGTCTGAAAAAGAATCCTGATGCTAACAGTACTGGAAATAGGAGAACTAGTAGTTCACGATCAGCCCGGTGGTATCCTCTATTCTATTTGCATCTAGGTAAAGAGACTGTGGGCTGCATGTGATCAGACAATTTGTTGAAGCGCTTTGGGCCTAGGGCATTTAATTTCTGTGAAGCAGGCACATCAGTTATTTGCTCTGTTTTTGTGTCACCTCTCAGAATACACTAAAGTAGGGGCAACCCTTGAACCCAGACTTCTGCCATGTGAAGACCCTTTGAAAATCCTGACTAACACAGGCACTACATAAGTGGTCAACTAATTAAAGAGGGGAGGTGGAGCTGTCCTTTGTGTATCCAATAAGTACCCATCATCTCATTTGAGCATGAAAAGAGGCCACTGTTATTACTTTAAAGAAGGAAAGTAAGCAGGATAGCTCATATTTTTGGAATCATTTCTCACCAAATGGAATAATTCCAGTGATAAAGTGGGAGTGAGGAAGAAAGAAAAAAAAACTTCTACTCATAATGTTTGGGAATAAGAAAGAGGAAACTTACGTCAACGTCGACTTTCTCCTGCGGGTGCAAAATAAAGGCTTAAGACTGCTCCTGCTGAAACTTTGGGGAGGAAAACGGGAGCTGGCGGGGGTGGGCTTTGCCTGCCACTCAGCTCTCCCTCGCGGCGCGGCTGGATTCAGCACCTCGGAAAGCGCCCCTCGCGGCGCCCCAGGATTACGCATGCTCCTTGGGGCCCGCCGCCTCAGCCGTGCAAGTGCCACTGTAACTGGTGAGCACCGCTGGCAACCCACCCGGAGTTGACAACCGCAGAAAGACGCAGACACCCACTGACCTCCAGGCAACAGAACGAGATGGATGGAACTCTACGATCTCTTTCTCTCCAAGGACGGAAACCTCATCCAAGCAGTCCCAGAGGAAACCGACACAGGTATTTGAAAGGGAGCGAGCGGCCCCAAATCGCAAAATTGAGCGACTGTGGGAGTTATGCGCCAATGCCCCAGTGACCGCGGGACACGGAGAGGGGAAGTCTGCGTTTTACATAGGACCTAGGGACTCCAAGCTTGGCCTGAGAACCCTTGGACGCCGAGTGCTTCCCTTATGGGCTGCGCTCCTCAACTCTGCTCCAAAGCAGCCACTGAGCTCAACTCCTGCGGCCAGGGCGGTTCGCTGCGCGCCAGGACGCGCTTAGTACCCAGTTCCTGGGCTCTCTCTTCAGCAGCTACTTTGAAAGCTCCCACGCACGTCCCGCAGGCTAGCCTGGGAACAAAACCGGGGTAAACCGTCCCCAAGAACGTGACCTAGAGGTACCTGCGCATGCAGATGGCCGATGCAGCCGCGATAGCCACCATGAATAAGGCAGCAGGCGGGGACAAGCTAGCAGAACTCTTCAGTCTGGTCCCGGACCTTCTGGAGGCGGCCAACACGAGTGGTAACGCGTCGCTGCAGTTTCCGGACTTGTGGTGGGAGCTGGGGCTGGAGTTGCCGGACGGCGCGCCGCCAGGACATCCTCCGGGCAGCGGCGGGGCAGACAGCGTGGACACCGAGTCCCGGGTGCGGATTCTTATCAGCGTGGTGTACTGGGTGGTGTGTGCCCTGGGGTTGGCGGGCAACCTGCTGGTGCTCTACCTGATGAAGAACATTCAGGGCTGGCGCAAGTCCTCTATCAACCTTTTCGTCACCAACCTGGCACTAACGGACTTTCAGTTTGTGCTCACCCTGCCCTTCTGGGCGGTGGAGAACGCTCTTGACTTCAAATGGCCCTTCGGCAAGGCCATGTGTAAGATCGTGTCCATGGTAACGTCCATGAACATGTACGCCAGCGTCTTCTTCCTCACTGCCATGAGTGTGACACGCTACCACTCGGTGGCCTCGGCTCTGAAGAGCCACCGGACGCGAAGACACGGCCAGGGCGACTGCTGTGGCCGGAGCCTGGGGGACAGCTGCTGCTTCTCGGCCAAGGCGCTGTGTGTGTGCATCTGGGCTTTGGCAGCACTGTCTTCGCTGCCCAATGCCATTTTCTCCACCACTGTCAAGGTGATGGGCGAGGAGCTGTGCCTGGTGCGCTTCCCGGACAAGTTGCTGGGCCGCGACAGGCAGTTCTGGCTGGGCCTCTACCACTTGCAGAAGGTGCTGCTGGGCTTCGTGCTGCCGCTGGGCATCATTAGCTTGTGCTACCTGCTGCTGGTGCGCTTCATCTCCGACCGCCGCGTGGCAGGGCCCGAAGGAGGGGACGCGGTAGCCAGAGGAGGCCCGGTCGGAGCCAGCGCCCGGAGACTGTCGAAGGTGACCAAATCAGTGACCATCGTTGTCCTGTCCTTCTTCTTGTGCTGGCTGCCCAACCAGGCGCTCACCACCTGGAGCATCCTCATCAAGTTCAATGCAGTGCCCTTCAGCCAGGAGTATTTCCTGTGCCAGGTATACGCGTTCCCTGTGAGCGTGTGCCTGGCGCACTCTAACAGCTGCCTCAACCCCATCCTCTACTGCCTCGTGCGCCGCGAGTTCCGCAAGGCGCTCAAGAGCCTGCTGTGGCGCATCGCGTCTCCTTCGCTCACCAGCATGCGCCCCTTCACCGCCACTACCAAGCCGGAGCCCGAGGATCAGGGGCTGCCGGCCCTGGCGCCGCTCCGCGCGGCCACGGAGCCTGACCTGCTCTACTACCCACCTGGCGTCGTGGTCTACAGCGGGGGGCGCTACGACCTGCTGCCCAGCAGCTCTGCCTACTGACGCGGCCCTCAGGCCCAGGGCACGCCGTCGGGGCAAGGTGGCCTTCCCTGGGCGGTGAAGGAGGCGAATGGATTAAGGAGGGTTTGGGGCAGAGTCGAGGGCGGGGGGAGGGGGAGCCTTTAAGAAGTAGGTGGGAGGAGGATGGACACAGCATGGAGGAGGAGCCTGTGGATAGGCCGGAGGACCTTCTCTGGAGAGGGGATGCTTCGAAACCAGGTGGAGAGAGGAAGCTGGCAAAGGGGCAGAGATGAGCCCCACGGGCCAGACCGCCAACCTCCGCTTCGCAGCCACAGCCTCTCCTTACTCTTCCCACGCTGGGCAGTGGAAGGCGCCCAGAAGCGGAGAGAAGCAGCAAAAACGTGAAGAAATTGGCACAGGGAGCAGGGCTTAGCCAAATGATGCGCAGACAATTGTGTCCGTTTATTCCTGCGACTTCTGCGAAGAGTGCAGCCGCCGCCACAAACTCTCCTTTGCGCCTTGGCTAACCAGACTGCAGCAGCACCAAGGTCCTACTTGCTGCGGGGCTGCCCCAGGAATCTAGAGCTGGGAGGCAAGAAACGTTTTTGGAGTTAAGAAAGAGAATTGACCATCCTGATCCGTCCCCAGGAGAAACGGCAAAGGAAAGCCACCTCCCATGGAGTCATTATGACGATTATCATTCCGGACTGGGCCAGCGGAAACACGCTGAGCCCGACCTAGCTGCACAGCCCCGGAGCTCAGACGTTAGCAGGGGGACAACACCTGTCACCAGCTTGGGAGAGCGATTCTCTGGGGAATGGCGTCAGTGAGGGAGGGAGCGGACGCAGTGTAATTAGAAGGGCTGGTTAAGGAAATTTCTTCAGGTTGCTGCCCCAAAAGGTAAAAGGGGGCTCATATGCTCACTTGGTAGCAGAATTGGAAATGGAGCGCTGGAGCGTTGCGAGGAGGAAGCCCGGGCGCTCCAGTTCCTCTGAGAGTAGGCTGGGTGCCTGTAGGCACTCTGGTCTGCGTGCTACCGGTGAGCTGGGCCCAGAGGCATCTTAAAGAGCTCTATTGGGAAGAGTGGGGGCACCTCTGCATTTCCTCCCTTCCCATGCTTTGGGAATCAAGCTGTTCCTTTGATTGAGGCCCTGGACCAGCGAGTAGAAGGATGGTTTAGTTTTTTGTTTTTTTTTTTGTTTTTTTTTTTTTTCTGGTAGGCTTAGATAGAAGAGCAAGAAATGCTGCAGAAATGTGCAAGGGGAATTGGGGCGGGGGCAGGGGAAGGGGAATCTTGGAAACCAAATTCCTAAAAGCTGGGTTGGATCTCTCAAACGGAGGTGTGGGGTAGGAAAGAAAACAGTAGGTTCAGGTACTATGTTCTAAAGGAAGCAGAGTACTGGAGAAACTGTTCTGAGGGTATCACCAGAATTTCAGATGTAGGCTTCTTTATTGCTTATATTATTGACAAGAGAAGGTAGGAAATAGGAATTCCCATCCAACATTACCATCACCAATTTTCATTTATTCTAAAGAGTGCTTTACATATTGAACATGCATGACAAATTCTTTTCCCAGCCTCCAGACAGTTTATGGAGCTGTCTTTGAAGATTGCCTCACATTTCTCATGTCAACTCTGTTCTGACCACAGGAGCTTAAGATGTTAAACCCTCACAAAGTCCTTTCTTGAGGCTCTTCTGAGAACTGGGATCAAACGTCAGTCTACCCACCCATCTGCTGGCTTTGATAGAGGTACTGCTACTCTCTTTGGCAACCTGGTTTGGGGTCAAGAAACCAATGATGCAGGCACCCACTGGGGTGGTTGTTTTAATATAATAAATAGCCATTCATAAGAACAGGTCTGTTTAAAGAGCCTCTTGAACAGTAGAATTGTTTAGTAATGTTGTGAAAAGTTTTTCTGCAGTATCTGAGATTCAGGGCTCAAAATGTGAGATCTACAACTCCCACCTTCCCTGATCTGCTTTTTGTGATTGCAAAACACATTGAAATGACTAAACACTCATGCCTTCTCACAAAAGCAGTAGGTGCCAGTCTGGATCCTGAGCAGTCTTGTGAAGTCAGCTCGTTTAGAAAACTGAACGGTGTGTTTGTTTTGAAGTAGTCCGTTTTCTTCTTCACCCTTTGGGAAGAACGTTTATTGATATAGACATTGAATAGCAATTGGGCTAACAAAGACTGAAATGTAAGCTCCCCAAAATACAAAATACATGAAAAAGTAAACACGGGAAAAAACTAACATTTGCATTGTAGGAGACCCATCTATAACACGGATAATAGACTCTTGATGAGAGATTCTTATCAAAGCAAATTACCATTTCAATTTTAACAATAGAATAATGTGTGGGTAGCTCAGAATTCTTAGGAAAGGGTGTTGAAGTATGTGCATCTGCCACTAAGGGCACTAGAAAAACAGAAGAGAAGGAGCTGGAGGAATGGAAAAAAAACAACCTCTATAAAAAGGGTCACTTTGTCCAAATCCCAAGCACCGGGCTTCTGAGAACATGGCAGGAGGGATCATAGATTATGACTTTGATCTACCACAAGGACAAAGCGGTCACCAAGGAAATGGTCAGATCAATTGTAATCAACAATTAGTTTTCGAGTGGCTGTTGTGTGCCAGCCCCTGTGCAGGGTGCTGAGGTGATATGCATGAACCAGACATGTTTCTGACTTCCACATGTAAAAGGACAGACAGCCGTGAGCACAAGCAAGATAAGACAGGGAATGATGAGCTGAAAGTCAAAGTAAGGTTGAAAGAAAGAAAGACAAAAGGAAGGAAAGGTTGATCCTGCTGGGAGATCAGACTTTCTGATCAAAATAATATTTGAGATAGGTCTAGATATATGGTCATAGTTTAGGCAGAATGGCAGTGGTGCGTTCGGAGGCAGAGAGGATATTCAACGCTAATAAAATGTGGTGACTAGAAGCCTTAATGTTGGAATGTCAGATGCTTGATTGGGAACGTCAGAAGCAGGAAACAAAGTAGTAGGGATTCTCTTTCTCTTGCAGTATTTCCCAGGATTTCTGTTGAGACGATGCGTCCTTGTACTACTTTTATTTGTCTGGGGAAAGGAAATTTCTTTTGCCAGAAAGAATATGTCATTGGTATACTGAGAACAAATACTTAGATTCCCAAATGTGGTTAAAGGCTTTGAAAATTGGATTATAGTTATTCATTCAAACCTCAAGGGAGCTGAGTTCAATGAGTATTTGCATATTTGTGTGTGTGTGTGTGTGTGTGTGCGCTTGCATGTATGCCCTGTGGTTGGTTAGGGATGACTACATTTGACTTCTTGGGGGTTCAATAAGATGGCCCTCAGCTATGGATCACCTTTCCAGCTGGTTCATCTATTCATTTCAAATCTTCACACATCAGAACAGTTTTTGGAGAAATGGGCAGGAAATAAACACTGAACCCCAGAGAGGATTTCATTTCTAAACCTTGTAGAGGCCAAGTACAGGCAGGGGAAGTAAGAGAGGTGGTTTGTCGCTGTTTCTTTCCTAATGCTAAGAGCTATGTGCCATGAGGTTCCCTGAGCATTTACCTATCCTCATCCAACACTATGGGGTTGGGAGTAGGTGTTTTCCCTGATGGCCTAAGTGAGTCATGAACTTATTTCTCCAGGATGGATGATGGTGGGGGGATGGGAGGGTGGAGCAGAGAGGAAGTGGTAGTTATGTACATATTCTGTAAAAGGAATGAGATTATTTCACTTGGGAGTGAATGTACTAACATAATACAGGAGGACTTAATTGGGAAGCAGAAAATGAGAAGGGAGCAAGGCTTGGAGGGTGATAAGTGAAAGAGCATGCTCAAGCCAGAGAAGACAGCCTAGTTGGGTCTGGAAAGCACCAGTGATCTGGAGAGAATGGGAGAGACACACTGCAGGAGCCTGGATAAGGAAGCCGCACGTCCTGCTGGTGATGAAGTTGAGCAGGGGGCAGGAAGAAGTGGCCACTTTAGCATAAACCCCTGCCCTCCATTGTTCTCCCAACATATACACCAGAAGTGGCCAGATTCACAGGGGTGTTTCAGATGCCTTGCTCCACACCAGTAGTATTGCCTCAGTCACAGGTATAAGAACCAGGTAGCTGCAGAGAGTGGGTTCTTTAAACACAAAGGAGGCATTGGTAGAATCGCAGCAACAAAGTGGAAGCCCAAGTAGCAGAAGGAGGAAGAGAGTGCGTGTGAAATATCAGGGATGCCACTGCGTTTTGAGACCCTTGGGGAGGCTGGGAAGGAGAAGGAGGCTGCAGCACAGAATGACAACAAACGGCTCTGTGCTTGTAGGCTGGCTGACTTTGGTAGATACTGTCGTTAGACCTGGGCAGCCAGGGCCCCTGGTCTGGGTGTCATCATTAGAGGACCCTGCTCTGCCCCTTCATCTCCTCACATGGCAAAGAACCCACAGGGCCTTCTGGAGTTTATGCCCTGCCAGTCCTCCCACCTGCTCGATTATGCTTGGGTATCTGAGACCTTGAAATTTCTTGTCCAAATGGCCCTGAGTCTATTTACAAGGAATCCATGGGTTCTTTCTTGAGTCTATCCTCCAGAGAGAATTGCATGCCACTGAGTCTGTCCACCCTTAGGTGACTAAGGGTTGCCATTTGCAGGAGCGGTAGAGGGTGGCAGCAGGTGGGAGACTGTGGATGTGCTGATGCCAGCTTGCACACAAGGACTGTACACTGCCTAGGTAGAGAGAAGAGTCGGGGGAGCAGCGAAGAGGGATGGGCTGTGGATCACATGTCTCCATTCTTGCTCTTGCCCTGGACCCTGCAGGGGCAGTAAATGTACTACTATAATACAGGAGGACCTGACTGGGAAGCAGAAAATGAGAAGGGCTCCTAATCCAGGCTCCTGCAGAGTGTCTGTCCCATTCTCTCCAGATCGCTGGTGCTTTCCAGACCCAACTAGGCTGTCTTCTCTGGCTTGAGCATGCTCTTTTACTTATCGCCCTCCAAGCCTTGCTCCCTTCTCATTTTCTGCTTTCCAATCGGGTCCTCCTGTATTATATTAGTACATTCACTCCCAAATTTTCCCTGTGAGAAGCTGTGTGAAGGAAGACCCAAAGCCCAGCAAAAAAACAACCAGAGCAGGCCTACTCTTCTCAGGACGGCTACAAATGAGCTGACACTGCAGGGGCCTGGCCATGCTACTGAATCCATTCATTCTCCTAGGCACGGGACGCACAGAAACAACACACCAAGTCCCAAATTTCCCATTTCTCAAAAACAGCTCATTTCCCTTCTCCAAATTCCCTTCCAGCACCAAAGATTTTGGTCAGTTACAAGTTGAGCCGAGGCAATGACTACTCTACCAGACCCTAGATCAAGTAGGAAGAGGAACCACACAATTCTTCTAACTTATAAAAACATGTGGGCAGATCTGTATTCTGCACTGGTCAGGTACATCCAGGGTTGTGTAGGCAAATACTTAAGACTGGGGAACAGGACAATGAGCTTTTAACACTAGTGACAATCGCTAGCTCCGATCAAGTTCCAGACACCAGGCTAAGTGCTGTCCATACAGGAAACAACAGAACCAAAGTGTCAGGGTTCAAAGCCTAGCTCTGTCACTTAATAATTATGTAGTTTCAGATCAGTTATATCTTTCTGCCTCCATTTCTTTATCTAAAAAATGGAGAGCGGTAACAGCACCCACTCCCACAATTGCTGTGTTAACGTTAAAACATTTAGAATAGTGGTAAAGACTCCATAAATGTCATGGTTTGTGTTTTGATGTTTGTTTGTCTGTTTGTTTTGAGACCAAGACTCACTTTGTCTCCCAGGGTGGAGTGTAGTGACACAATCACAGCTCACTACTTGATCACCCAGGCTCCAGCAATTCTCCCACCTCACCTTCCCCAAAAATTGGGACTATAGGCATATACCACCATGCCCAGCTAATTTTTAAAATATTTTTTATAGAGAGAGAGTCTCCCTATGTTTCCCAGGCTGGTCTCAAACTCCTGGCCTCAAGGGATCCCCCTGCCTCGATCTCCTAAAGTGCTAGGATTACAGGTATGAGCCACCATGCCTGAACCAATGTTATGTGTTATTAATCATCACAACTGTCTGAGATAGCAATTCTTATCCCAAATGTATAGATGAGCAGGTGTGCCTTGGGGAGATTACATAGTTTGCTGCTGAGTGGCAAAGCCAGGATTCAAAACCAGCTGATTCCAGAACATGATTTTTATTAAACCATGCTGTCTCTCAAGGCTGCTGAAAACCTCATCATGGGGAAAGCAGTTGAAGGGGTATGATCAGAGAAAAACTGCTTAGCTTGGAGAAGAGAAGATCATAGGAGAAACAGGGGGCTGTTTTTTGAAGGACTTTTATATCAAATCCAGAGGATAAATCAAGGGTGCAGACTAGAGAGAAATATTTTTACTGTGTCAATGAAATGAACTACTTTAAAGTGATGAATCCTCCAGCATGAGATGTTTGAGTAGACTTGTCAGGGGTATCATAAAGTAATAGGAATTAATTATGAGCAAATTAAATATGAATAAATTAATATCAGAGAATAAATCACTAACAATATTTTGAATATCTGTGAATTTGATGAAATATATGACTCCCCAATATATATGGACCCTTGGCTAAAAAAAAAATCAAATCACTTCATAAAACACATCCAAGCATCATATGTGAAATTTGTCTGCTTCTCAGGTCTCAGAAAGACCTGCAATGCCCTGTGAAAAGCAGCTCCTGCCTCTCTCCTACCCCTGCACTGAGACACAATGAGAAAGGCATGTGTAGGCGCTACCACCCACACTTACCCCTTGCCGCCAATGCGTGGAGGCATAGTCCAGACAAACGTTGCCTGAAATATGGGGACTGTTGTGCAGAGGATTGGTTTAAAGTGAGAGGTGGGCAGATTCTATGGCTGAGATCACAATACTGGGTGTCCAATGGGCAGACCCTAAGATTCAGAGCTGCAGAAAATGTTAACTTCCTGCCATGTACTTCTCTGTGTCTGAGGTTAGGGTCATTGTCTCTTTATTGACCTAATCCACGTATCTAACAAAGAGAGCCACAAAGCAACAGCCTATCAGTGCCATCGCAGATGCTGTGATCACCACGACGACGACGCTCCCGGCTGTGTTGACCAGAAAGCCCAGGCCACCTCCAACTAAGATCTGAGCCAGCTGCACCATGCAGGTGAGGGTGGCGCAGTCCATGCCCTTCCCTCTCATGCTGTTGTCTGGATCCCCTCCTGGAGCCTGCTGCCTCTGCAAAGGAAGCACAGAAACACCATTTGACCTACAAAGAACTGTCATTTAGGGCACAAGTCGGCAAAACTTTTCTGTGACCAACCAGATAGTAAATACCTTTGGCTTTGTGGATTATACAGCCCTGGTCATAACTACTCAACTCTGCTCTTGTAGTGCAAAAGCAGGGGCAATGTGGAGCTGAGTTGCCTTTCCAATATAGATTGATGGACATTATTAGCATTTGATTTCATGGAATTTTCATGAATTGGTGATGTGGAACTGAACTGAATACTGATGGGTATTAGCATTTGATTTCAAGTAATTTTCACTTGTTACAAGATATTAAGCCTCTTTTGAATGTTTTTTCAATCATTTAAACAATTAAAAGGAATTCTTAGCTCACAGACTGTACAAAAACAAGTGGTGGGTCATAATCAATACAACATAGTGGATACTTAATAAATATCCCATTCTTTTCCTTTCTTAGTGTTAAAAATTCAAAGATTTTAAGAAGGATGTTGAATTGTTGATGTCCTTAAGAGAAGCAACTTTAAAAGGCATTTCAATCTTTTAAAATATGGTTGCTACTTGATTAATATAATGTTTGGTTAATATTTGATATTTGGTCTGAACTGGTTGATAACTTTGTCATTTGTGGCATATCTCTTACGTGCTGGGCCTGGGTATTTTTTATTTGTTACTTTATTTCAACCTCAACACCTCCCTAGATGCACATGTTATTATCATTCCCCCCATGGTAACAATTAAAATACTAGCTATCATATTTTGAGTCTTTGTCACGTGCTAGGGGGCACCATGCTAAGCACATCCACTATCTTGTTTGCTTTTCTCTAAGGTAAATAACATTCTTTCCATTTGCCTCATGAGGAAACTGAGGGTCTGCGAGCTTAAATGATGATTTTCTACACTATTAGGCAAAAAAAAGCATTATGCTGAAAAACTCATATTATCCTCGAATAAGAAAGGAAAATAAGAAAACAGATTTATATTTGCTTGGTTTTTATTTTAAAATGCTGGAAAGATTAACAAAAAACCTAGTAAGAGTGGTAACACGTTGGGGTTTGAGGAAGATAGTAAATGGTAAAGGGAGCATGCAGTGTGCACTTTTGTATATCATTGTGAATATATTATCTCACTTAAAAATGAACTCATTCTAAGTGCTACCTAATAAACAAATAAATAACATCCCCAGTGTAACACAGCTTCCAAGTGAAAGAGGCAGGATTTGAATCCAGGTTTCTCTGAGCTTGAAGCATAGGTTTTCTTCCCCTAGTACCATGTAACACTCTCCTTGGAGGGACAGTTTTTTATGATAACTATCCCATTAGCAGCAACATCCCTGTCATGCACTAAAACCTTGGTGACAATGTTTGCCAAGGGATGAGGAAAGCCACAACTCTTTTTTGAAATGTTTTTACTCCTGGTGTGGCTCTGCCCTGCTGCCAGATCAAATGATGAAAAACATGGTCAGAATTATAGTCTCATGTTTATGTGTTCAGTGTTTTTGCAGTTTCATGCTGAGCTTGGAGTTATCTCTGTAGCTTTTATATCATTGCTCCAGTTAAGGAACTGTAAGCCTATTTTCATGGGAAGAAAGTTGCAATTTTGATAAGAAGAGGTGGTCATTTTAGAATGGAAATACCAACTGTGTTATAGGCATTGCTTAGGTGCTTGTTCACTAGTTGAGCTCCAAGGTTTAAACGGCGCAGGTCCCGCTCAGCGCAGCAAAGTGGGGATTACCACCCATGATTCCAGCTTTCCTTCTCGCACATAGGGTCTGACTTACTAAAATCTGGACTCCATTGCCTAGGACTTTCCTACCCTCAACAAATAATGCCGAGAAATTCCACCATGCGCCTCTGCAGGTAGGGAGACCCTTATTGTGGGTATCCAGAAATGCTGCAGGTGAACCAGAGAGACCTATGAAGTGGTTATAGAAGACCTGGGCCCCCCTTTTTGGTCTCTGTGTAATTGTGGACTGGTTTCTCCGCCTCACCAAGCCTTCTTTTTCTACTCAGAAAAATGGGAGTAACACTCCTTGCCCTACAGCTCCCTAAGTGAGCAGGGTTGAGAGTAAGGATAGGAGAGCTGGGCTGTCCTGGGCTTTGGCATGCCAGTACCAGGTCATGATTGCAGTTGCTTGGGCATTTGACTGCTGCCGTTTCAAGAACCCTTATTTTCCAGCTCCGCTCTACACATTGCTACCAAATCCTCCCCAGCCCTCAGATGAGTCTGGATGTTACCCAAGGCAGAGGTTCAATGACAGCACACCTCCTTTTCTTCCTCGCGGTGGTACTCAGTAATGAGGTTAAAGGGCACGGTGTACAGGGTGCTGGACATTACACCAAACAGGCTGCACAGGACCAGGGTGGAGTAGACATTGGGGAAGAGCCCAATAAATCCTGTCCCCAGGCCAAACAGCAAATATCCCGTGAAGTAAAGACCCTTTAATCCAATGCAAGATACCAAAAATTTCTGGAAGTCTGTGGGAAGAAGAGAGGGAGAAATTACAGCTGGCAGTGCCTCACAACATTTAACAATTTCAGACAATCCTTTATTCTGAAGATACACTTTTTTAGACGTCCTTTGATACTGAGCCAGGAACAAAAGAATCCCCTTATCTGTGGGTTGAAAACAGCTGGCTTTTGGAACCATTTTAAAGACCTTTGCATAAAGGACAGCTTGAAATTCCCTTGCTAGGCTGATTTTTTTTCTAAAAGAAGAGTCTGGCACTGTTTAGCAGACAGCTGGATAGCAAAAAGAAGTGAGAAAGATGGTGGAAAAGCTGACTTAACTATGGGAACCTGGGGCTGCAAGAAAAGTGTGGGTTATTCTGAATCAGTTGGGCTGTAGCCCCATAGGACCAAAATAATAACACAGGCCTATCTTGGTCCTATGACCCACCGTCAGGTTGGGGAAAATTGAAACAACCAAAATATACAGAATGATCTAAGTCCCCACCTGAATGGAGTCTGCACACCTGAGAAGGAGGTAAATGATGTGCAATTATCTGAAGACACTTTCCCTGACTTGCCAGTCCTTCCCAGGCTGGTAATGGGCTCCCACAGCACCCAGAATCTCCTCGTCGCTGGCTCCCTAACTCTTGGTAAGCAAGTTCCTTGAGTTCTCAAAATCCCAGCTTCCTCATCTGAAAACTGGGAATAGTAAAACCATCTTTTGGAGTTGTTGGCAGGATCAAGTGAGATGAAGTGTCCATGAAATCACCCAGCCTAATGCCTAGCATGTAGAAAACATCCAATTAAGGTGGCTGTTGCTACTGCAACAGGCTGAGCTGGAGACAGTTGACTCCTAACTGGGTTTCTCTTCTAGCAAGTCAGCTTGGCTTGCTTGTATCAGTATAGTGGTAGAGCTAATTTTTAAAAATGAAAAATTCTGCTTTAAAACATTTTACAAGGTTTTCCACAATGGCAAGAAAAAATCCCTAAATTGTTTTTATCTTCCTTTCTTAATCGGTTGTTTTCAATCCACACATTCCTCATCTCTCCCCTGCCCCATTCTCCTGGAACACAAGAATCAGGGGATAAATAACAGATACTTGAAATGTGGCTATTCAAGAATGAAACTTTCCATATCTATTTCCATATAATTATTGGACTTACACCTATAGACAAGCAACCTTGTTTCCAGTACATTCGAATCAATTGTGAAACTAAACACTGTCTCACATTGATTGAAGACAAAGCTCTGAAAATGACAAGTGGGCAACATTGCTTCCTCTATTAAACTTATACCATGCCTGGAGGACTGTTGTTAAGGTTGAGAATAAAAAAATGAGAATAAAGCTAGATAAGTTTCTGCTTGCTTAATAATTATATTTATATAGAAAATGTAATCTAAGGTGTCTCAATACCTAAAAGGTACCATCAACACCCATTAGGGAAATGCTCTTATCCAAGTGTGTATGCCAGAAGAGGAGAAGGCAAAGTAGGATAAAGAGATATTTAGAAACATAAGTAACTTCAATACAAACACTGAAAGTCTGGCAAAGAATACTTTATTCACAAAGATAATTCAATGAACTTCATGGCCAAGCTTGCATTGCTCTCTGATGGGTCTGATACCCAGTGGTAGTCATATCATCACACAATGCCTCTCTTCAGGACTGGGGGGAAATTATAGATTTAAGCACCAGCTATGACTAGTATATTATGGTATAAACAATTGGCCATGTCTTAGTACCTAGTGTTGGTATTCTAATTGGTATACGTGTACCTGCTGTCTACAAAAGGAGCTTGGAAACAAGTCCCTATCATCTTTCTCCACCTTAGCAGCCAGATTGTCCTGCCAACCTCCACATGGATAGAAACTCTGAATCTGCTCCTGATGTTATGTGATGAGTCCAAAATAGAGGGTAATATCATGAGCTCTGGAAGGAGCGGAAAGGATTGATTCTGCCTGTAGTGGGTTGAGGTGCAGGGAGAAGAAAACTTGGATGATTTCACCGAGGAAGTAATATTAAGTTGGGTATAAAACCATTATTAGAAGTTGTCTAGTTGGGGAAGTAGAAAGAGCAGTTCAGGTAGAAGAAACTAAAAGCAGAGCAAATACACAGAAATGAGAAAGTCTGCATAGTGGGTCACTGACGGTAGTTAATTGACATGGGAGAGAAAGAGGGCAAAGTATGAACTAGGTCAAACTGTGAAAAGCTCAGGGATTTGACTTTATCCTATGGGCATGGAGAGCCCCTAAAATCCTTGAGCAGAGTTGGCTAGTATTTTGCAAATAAAATGCTGATTTGAATTTACAATGGTAGGGATCCAATAGATTTATACATTAATACAACTTTGGAAAACTATTCAACTAATAATTTCTTTTGTAACTAGAAAGCCTTTTAACTAGAAGTGACCTAAAAATAACATGCTTTAAAGTTCCAAACGCCATAACATTTATGTAGACAAGACTGATGGAATGTTATCTAGTAGGGGTTCCTTGAGGAAAAAGAAGTTTAGATTGACACATTTTTTTTTCCTTACAAAGATGAAGGTAGGGCTGGATGTAGTGCCTTATGCCTGTAATCCCAGCACTTTGGGAGGCTGAGGCGGAGGATCACTTGAGTCCAGGATATTGAGACTAGCCTGGGCAATGTAGGGAGACCTTGTCTCTCCAAAAAAAAAAAAAAAATTAAATTAATAAACCAGGCACAGTGGCATGTGCTTGTGGTCCTGGGTACTCAGAGGGCTGGGACTTGCTTAAGCCCAGAAGGTTGAAGCTGCAGTGAGCCATGATCACACCATGCACTCCAGCCTAGGTGGCAGAGCAAGACTTTGTCTTAAAAAAAGAAGAAAAACAGACAAAAAAAAAAAGGAATAGGGTAGTAGTAAATAGTCCCCTCAGCCCTTGAAATCATGAAGGACTTAAGATGGATAATTTACCAAACCCTTTTAGTCTAGCATTCTCTTATTCTATTTTAAGTGCTTGAAATCTTCCTCCTGGAATTTTTCTTAGTTTGCATACTTCAAGAGGAAGAAAAGAGTTTGCTAAATAAATGTAAGCTTTAAGCATTACTATTTGAGTATCATAAATTTTAACATAATGAATGTTGTGGTTATGTGATTATTGGGCTCATCAACTTCTTGCATGTTCATATGAGGTCTCCTTTTCCCAATTGTGCTCACTGTTTAAGAGATCTTGAGGCAGGTTTCCTGCTGTGCTATGGCTGAGTAAAGGGAAGGGGAAGGAGCCCTCACATACATCCACCCTTTCTCCCCACAAGAAGCAGGCTGACGGTGACAGAGTGAGTCCCCCTGAGAATGGTAACAGGGATTCTCCCCATCTTTTCTCACTTCCTTCACCCAGGCCATATCCCTGCTGTCCCCTGGACCTGTCCAACGCCCAGAGCCCTGAGTCGGGGGTCAGTTATTCTTACAATCTTGCAGAAGAAGAGCTCTTTAGAATTAGGAGAACTGCATACGTTTTTCAGGCCAGACTTTTCACTTAATTCAATGTATACAGAACTTGGAGATATCCACACACAGTAACAAGTACAATGCAGCCTGTGAGATGCCCTGGAGTTGTAGACCAGCCACTTGGACTTATGTAAAGACAGTAGCAGAAATCCCTTTGTTCAGTGTCTTTATAGCTGCAACTTAGGTGAGTGGAGGTTAAGAGGCTCAGAAAAGCTGGCACCTGGGAAGGAAAGCCAGATGTCCCCAATCCTGGTGTGGTGCTCCTATAACCTACCCAGCTACACATCTGAGCTAAGGTCATTTTGCAGCTGACTTTGTCACCTGTCATGTTAACATCGCTTCTCTTCTGTGTCGTCTACAAATCTGATACGCCTGTCTATGAAATGCCCCCAACGATCTTGCTCCAGTAGAACATGAACCTGCTGGGACTCATCCATCCAACACTGCATCTTGTAAAGATTTCCTTTTATTTCCCAGAGAAACTTGATCAGGAACCCACTGATTCCAAGTACAAAGTAATCAGTGAGGAAAATGACACCTAGAATTCATGATGATAAAAGGATGCTTCCTATGGTCCTTTCTAAGGTAATAGTTTTTCCTGACGTCCATAGATTTATTAAGAATCTGGTATTTTAAACAGCAGAGAATACACATAAACATATCAAATCCAAGTTGTGCTAGACCAGAAACTTTTAGAAGACATCCTTTGGAGAGAGAGAGACTTACAAGAATAAAGTGAGGAAGACACGGAGTTGATGCACAAGCCCCAACATCCAACCTCGACTCCTCTTTCGTAGATGAGAAACTCTGTGGAGTTGTGTGCACTATAGGGATCCCCACCGTACACAATCTGAAAGAGAGATTGGAGGCTGTTGAGGTACAAATGCAATGTAGTAAGAAACCATTCTCATGCACTCTGCTTCTCCACCCCTGGGGAGCAAATGTCCCTGCCTGAAGGACCCTTTCTAGAGTACAGAGCTGATGCTGTCATGACCAAATCGCCCCTTCCATCCTATCACATCTTCATTCAAGGACCTATCAGAAATCTAATGCTTGCTGCATCAGGTCTCAACAACACTCTCTTGCATCCTTAACATTCCTCCTTCCATCTCACAGCTGGTCCCACCTTACTTAGGCAATCCCACCACTCATCTTCTGCTACAGTCAATCAGCTTCTGACTCACCTCCACATGGGCCATTCCTGTTCCTGCTTGGAATGTTTTCTCCCTCTCTCATACTCCTCTAACTCCTACTAACCCTTCAAGGCCCAGACCATACTGCAGTTTTTTATTTGTATTTATTATTGTATTTTATTTTTTAAGAGACAGGGTCTTGCTCTGTCACTTACAATGGAGTACAGTGGCACAATCATAGGTCACTGCATGCTTGAACTCCTGGCCTCAAATGATTCTTCCACCTTGGCCTCTGAAAGTACTGAGATTACAGGCATGATCCACCATGCCCAGCCTGAGCCCTGCCCCTCCTTCTTGAAGCCTGCCATGATTGGTATGGCTCACATCAGTTTGCCCTATTTGTTGCATTTGATTAGATACTAGCAGGCTCTGTAGTGTCCTCTAGTTGTCCAGGGTATAATGGCATTTCTAGACCTGTCTGTAAGCCAGCTTCTTGATGGTACTCTTTCCTACATTCTTACTGTGCCAATCTTAGAGGATAGCCCAGAAGAACCTCAACAGGTATTAATAGAGTAAATGATGTGTAACAGTGAGTGTGTGCACAGACACGTTCATTACCTGGCCCATGAAATCTGTGAAGAAGAGCATGTTGGACAGGAAGGCCGTCCATCCAATGAGGTGGCTGATGCAAAGGTAGCGGTAGTGAGGAGGCATGCTCACCAGTGCTCTCAGCAGTGACTTTAATGTCATTTCCCTGCAAGTCTGAAATACAACATGAAACAGAGGTGTGACCTTCGCTGCAGAAACTCAGCCAGCTAAGGGAGCCAGAGCACACAGCCATATTATGTATTTGTCAGTCAGCCATCACACAAAGTGTCACTTTTCCTGGACATGGAACTAGGTTTCCCTGGAGCAGACTCACAGGAGGTATTCTGTTAACCATGAGTGATGGCTTAGCAGTTTCAGGCCCAGAATGAGGCTTTGGACCCAAGGGCAAAGGGAATGGGAATGACGCTAGCTTGGCCAAGGTGTAGGAGACATTGAGCATCCTATCTCTGAATGACAGAACTGTTGCACAAGGACAAAGCTCACAGTCATAAGCCAGCTCTTAGATGATTATTATTCTTGGGTCTCTTAACTATGAGAGCACAGTAGGCAAATCCAAGATGTCTGTCATGATCATGGTCCCCTAATGTCATCTCTGTGATTATGTGCTGTTACATGGCAAAGGGATTTTGCAGATATATTAATAATTAAGGTAACTAGTCATCTGACCTTAAGTTAATTGAAAGGGAGATTACCTGGGTGATCCTAACCAAATCCCATGAGCCCTTGAAAAGTACAGAATTTTCTCCAGTTGGTAGTAGAAGGGAAAGTCAGAGTAACTCAAAGCACAAGAAATGCCTACTTTGAAGATGGAGGAAGCCATATGAAAAGGACCTGAGAGTGACATTTAGGGTCTGAGAACATCTCCAGGCCAACAGTCCACAAGAAAGCAGGGACCTCAGTCCTAAAACCACAGGGAACTGCATTCTGCCAACATCCTGAATGTGCTTAAGGGCAGTCTTTTCCCACTGAGCTTCCAGATGAGAATACAGCTCTGCTAACACTTTGACTTCACACTTGTAAGACCCTGTGCAGAAAACCTAGTGCAGCTCACCCAGGCTTCTGATCTATGGAACTGTGAGATAATAAACTGATGTTGTTTTAAGCAGCTAAGTTTGTGAAAGTTTTTTATTTATTAGGGCATTAATACAGAGAGCCAGTCAGCTCCCTGTTCTTAGCCAGCTGTCTCCTCCCAGGTTATTTCTCTGGATTCTAATGATAGCAGAAACATGTTAATGAGCCCTAATTGAGTTAGAAGTAAGAACAATGTAGAACTCAAATATATATATTTACACACACACACACACACACACACACACACACACACACACACACACGAGGGGTCTTCAATATGTTAATGGAAAATGCATACTATGAAAAAATTATGTATGGATTTCAAAAAAATTTTTGAAGCAAAATAAACTCATACTAACTTGCTATAGTATGTCTGAAGAAGATTTAGTTTGAGGCACCAAGAAGGATAAGATAATTCTACTAGAATTGAAGCTAGAATAAACATCACTTATGGCGAAGCTTTGGTGGAAGAATGGTGAAATCACAGATTTCTTTTTTAAAGTTTGTGGAGACAATGTCCCAAAGAAATCAGCAGTTTACAAATGGATAACTCATTTTAGGAAGGAACCAGGTGGTGTTAAAGATGAAGTCCTCAGGGGCAGACCATCCACATCAATTTGCAAATAAAAAAGTTAATCTTGTTTATGCCCTAATTGAAAAGAACTGACAATTAGTGGCAGAAAAAAAGTCAACACCATAGACATCTCAGTTGGTTCAGTTTACATAATTGTGACTGAAAAGTTAAGGTTCAGCAAACCTTCCACTCAATGGGTACCAAAAGTATTGTGCCCAGATCAACTTCAGACAAGAGCAGAGCTTTCAAGGAAAATTTTAAACATGTAGGATCGAGATCCTGAAACATTTCTTCAAAAAGTTGTAACAGGAGATGAAACATGGCTTTACCAGTATAATCCTGAAAATAAAGCACAGTCAAAGCAATGGCTACTGAGAGGTAGAAATGGTCCAGTCAAAGCAAAAGCAGATAGGTCAAGAGAAAAGACTCTGACAACAGTTTTTTGGGGATGCTCGGGCATTTTGCATGTTGACCTTCTGGAAGGCCAAAGACTGATAATATCTACTTACTATGAGAGTGTCTTGAGAAAGTTAGTCAAAGTTTTAGCAGAAAAACATCCATAAAAGCTTCACCAGAAAGTCTTTGTCCACCATAACAATGCTCCTGCTCATTCCTCTCATCAAACAAGGGCAATATTGTAATAGTTTTGATGGATGTCTTTAGGCATCAACCCTACAGCCCTGATTTAGCTCCTTCTGGCTTCTGTTTCATAATCTTAAAAAATCTATGAAGGGCACCCATGGTTTTTCAGTTAATAATGTAAAAAAGACTGCATTGACATGGCTAAATCTCCAGGATCCCCAGTTCTTTAGGGATGGGCTAAATGCCTGGTATCATTGCTTACAAAAGAAAGCAATGAACTCAATGGAGCTTTTATTAAGAAATAAAGTTTATTCTTTTTAAGTTTTATCTTTTCATTTGATTTTTCCATTGACTTTAGGAAGGCCCATCCCACACACATGTATGTAAAAAATGAATATATAGGCCAGTGATTATTTAATTTAGATTTAAATTAGGTTAAAACCAGAAGCTATAGTTTTTTTGGTTTCAGAAACATTGAGAGAATGAGAAACTTTAAACTATTGATACAATTGTTTTGAAATACAAAGAATGATAACAGCCTTTAGCATCTTGTCATATAAGAGAAGAAAGAAACCTTGGAAATATTAAGTGATTAGCTTCCCTGAAGACACTGAGACCATAAACATCAGACGAGATTTGGTAATGGGTCTTTCTTGTCATATTTTTATTTATTCTGAATCATGACATCGACTACTGGCTAGTTTATAAGACAGTCTACTGAGATTTTCTATTTTAACTGTAACAGCATATTTTTTATACTTCTTAACCTTATACAATCATGCAGTTTACTTCTTTGCTGTGGAAAATTATATTCGCCATTTATATTCACCCATTTGATGATTTTTTCAAATTCATCAGTCTTGCAGTATCTAGCCCACTGGCCATAACTATAGTCATTTTCTGATAATGTGTTAAACACTACAGGCATTTCCCTGGATTGAAGGAAAGTAACTGTTTTTCTGCAAGTAGAATATGGTACCTGTAAAAATGAATGATTATAACAGAAATGAAGTTCAGAATTACTACTTTTTCCTCAACCACAGAAAGAAGCAGCTAACAACATAGCCCAAGAAACAACAGCCTAGTTTTCATGCCTCCAACTAAATGGTTTGTCTTCACTTTCCTTCCTCTCTTTCCAGAAATGCAAAACTGAGAAAGTGAATCTGGCCAACAAGTATTCAGCCTCATTCTAAATATTAATATATGCTTCTGACTTATACATAATTTTCAGCCTGCTTTCATTGTTAGCCTAATTTGTCCTTTCTTCTAAAAATAAATATGAGCTTTCAAAATGTGCCTAGTATTTCTGTAAAAGCTGGGAGTGTAAATATTCAAAGCCCCTTTGTATATTGTAACTCAGAATAAAAACTCAGCTGGCATATTATTCCTGACTCATCAATTCCCTTGTAAAACCCTTTTAATCGTTCTGAAACCTTGGGAGTTGTTTTACTGCATTTATTTTGCACCACTGTCAGCTGTAGACTGGGTGGTGATGAATTTACAAGCGAAAAAGGTACAGAGTCTATCAGGGAGAAAGAAAACTTCACAAACGTGCCCTCAAAAGGAGACTATTTAGATGTTAAAGGGAGCAACTGATGGCATGGAGGAATTGGAGATAGATTTTATGAGATCTGGTTTAAACTTGTGAAATAATTCAGCCCTCTTGCCTTTAAAAAAGAAAAATTTGTTCTTGAATTACACAGCCACCCTTATTTTGGAAAGCAATGTCTTTGGCAAGCAATAACAGCCCTGCAGCCTTGGCCCTGATCCTGGAAATGTGCAGACTTCTTTTGCTTAACTGGAGACCTCCCAGGGCACACATTTGGAAGAGAAGTGCAAATCCATGGCTTTGAGAGTAAGATGTATTACTCTGTGCTTTGTTCTTACTTTATCTTTTTGTCTTATTTTATTTGCTTATTTATTTATATTTTTAGAGGTGGGGTCTCACTCTGTTGCTCCAACAAGTGTGTAGCGGCATGATCACAGCTCACTGCAGCATCAAATACTTGGGCTCAATGGATCCTCCCACCTCGGCCTCATGAGTTGCTGGGACTATAGGAATGAGCCACTGCACTGGTCTCAATTTGTTTTTTAAACCAAATAACGAAATCATTCAGAGCCTACAAAATTTTTTGTGTGGCCCCTACTAGAAAGTTCATTGTATCTGTTGTATTTATTTTTGTATTCGTGTGGGAGTTCCACACCTTTCAAAAGGCTTCCACTCAGTTGATTTCATTTGATCCTCACAGCAGCCTCTGAGTGGATGAGACAACCCCTGTCTATGCAACTCTTGGAGGGGGAGTCCCAGTCTATCTAAGGGGACATCAAAGAGGCAGATAACCTATCAAGGTGTTATCTGTTATCATGTATATACTAACCTTTAGTAAAACCCCATCTTGCTTTGTTCCCCAAACCACCACATTATTTTAAAATTTTTGCTTTCACATTATTTGATTACTTTTTTCTTATTTTTTATCTATTATAGAAATTTTGGATGTATTGCATAATTTAAAAATAGAAAATTAAAGCTTCCTGTGAGCCTATCATCCAGACTTTCCATTTTTGGTATATTTCCTTTCCATTTTTCCTCTATGTATGCAGCTTTGTTTTCTCCCAAAATAAAGATTGTTTTGTGTATGTAATGTATATTTTACCTGATATATTTTTATTAAATCTTCAGAAACATACATTTTTAATGACTGCATGAATTTTATCATATAGATATTCCATTTGGCTGTCCTGCATAAATGCACAAAGGGCTCCAGTCCAACTAAGAATCTTAGAGTTCTGGTTTGTTGGTGAAGGAAGGGCAAGGAGTATAGGTATTATCCACCAGGCAGCCTGGTGTCGGATAAGAGGGTTGCATACAGGCATTAGTAGACCTAAAATCTCATATTTTCTCTACTTGTGTGATCGAGGTAAAATGAAGGCTTTATCCCAATGACCTCATAGTTCCTCCTTGCACTCTTATAGTTATGAAAAACACTGCACTCATCCTAAAATAGGAGCTACTGTTGGAGTCAGATGAATAGATTACTCTCTTCAACTGCATTCTCCTATCAAGTGGCATGGGGAGAGGCAGGTTGATGTGCTGTGGCAACTCAACTCCAAGGCAGTCACGTTGATAGAATGAGGCTTTCTTTCAGTAGATCATACTCAACCATTTTGCCAATTCAAACATAAGCAGTGTTGAAGTTTACTTTTGCATTTATTTTGGAAAAATGTTAAGCAAATGAACAGAGTAAACAATACTGGAGGAAGCGCTTGATCTCAAGGAAAAACTACTTACAAAATTTTATAACTAACAGCTAAGATGTATTGCTTTTATTCATATACATAACTGAATACAAAAAAATGAGGTTTTCTACTGACTATACGTAGCAAAAAAAAAAAAAAATCCTTAAAATACCATTAAAATAAAGTACAGTTTTTAGTTTTGTAAACCACTTAGCTAAATGTAATGTGGTATCCTAGATTGGATCAGAAAAAGAATATTACCCAGGAATGGGATAGCTGGATCAAATGGTAGTTCTACTTTCAGTTCTTTTTTTTTTTCTTTTTTTATTGTACTTTAAGTTCTAGGGTACATGTTCACAACGTGCAGGTTTGTTACATATGTATACATGTGCCATGTTGGTGTGCTGCACCCATTAACTCGACATTTACATTAGGTATA
>NW_012116722.1:3087016-3212509 GCF_000951035.1 Colobus angolensis palliatus
CCCCCCACCCCACAAGAGGCCCTGGTGTGTGATGTTCCCCTTCCTGTGTCCAAGTGTTCTCATTGTTCAATTCCCAGGTGAGAACATGCAGTGTTTGGTTTTCTGTTCTTGCGATAGTTTGCTGAGAATGATGGTTTCCAGCTTCATCCATGTCCCTACAAAGTACATGAACTCATCCTTTTCTATGACTGCATAGTATTCCATGGTGTATATGTGCCACATTTTCTTTATCCAGGCTATCATTGATGGGCATTTGGGTTGTTCCAAGTCTTTGCTATTGTGGATAGTGCCGCAATAAACATACGTGTGCATGTGTTTTTATAGAGCATGATTTGTAATCCTTTGGGTATATACCCAGTAATGGGATGGCTGGGTCAAATGGTATTTCTAGTTCTAGATCCTTGAGGAAATGCCACACTGTCCTCCACAATGGCTGAACTAGTTTACAGTCCCACCAACAGTGTAAAAGTGTTCCTATTTCTCCATATCCTCTCCAGCACCTGTTGTTTCCTGACTTTTTAATGATTGCCATTCTAACTGATGTGAGATGGCCATCAGAGAAGTGCAAATCAAAACCACAATGAGATACCTTTCAGTTCTTTAAGGAATCGTCACACTGTTTTCCATAGTGGTGGTACAAGTTTACATCCCCACCAGCAGTGTAGAAGTGTCCCCTGTTCACTGCATCCATGTCAACATCTATTTTTTTAATTATTGCCATTCTTGTGACATATATATATGTGTATATATATACACACACACACATATATACACATATATATCTCTCACAGTTTTTTATTCACTCTTTGACTGATGAGCATTTAGGTTGGTTCCATGTTTTTGCAATTGCGAACTGTGCTGCTGTAAACATGAATGCGCAAGTATTTTTTATATATATGATGGAATAGTACTCAGCCATAAAATGAATGAATTAATGGCATTCACAGTGACCTAGATGAGATTGAAGAATATTATTCTAAGTGAAGTAACTCAGGAATGGAAAACCAAACATTGTATGTTCTTAGTCATAAGTGGGAGCTAAGCTATGAGGATGCAAAGGCATAAGAGTGACACAATGGATGTTGGGGACTCGGGTAAGGGTGGAAAGGGGATGAGGGATAAAAGACTACAAATTGGGTGCAGTGTGTACTGCTCAGGTGATGGGTGCAACAAAATCTCACAAATCACCACTAAAGAACTTACTCATGTAACCAACCACCACCTGTTCCCCAATAACCTATTAAAATATTTTTTTTTAAAAAAGGACATTAGTAGAAAAACGGTGAAATTCAAATAAGTCTGCTGTTTACCTAACAGTACTGAAGCAGTGTTAATTTCTTAGTTTTAACAAATGTAACAAATGTACATGACGTTAACATAAGAGAGAAGCTGGTAAAGCATAGATAGGAACTCTCTCTACTATCTGCAACTTTTTTGTAAATCTAAAATTACTCGAAAATTAAACTTTGATTAAGAAAGCAAAATAACATATAGGCATGCTTTGCTAGGTGACAACTCCATGGGGTAGAACAAGGACTCTGGTGTTCACTACAGTCTTCTGATGCTCAGCATTGGGTCTGGCAGGGGTAACTAATAACTATTGAATAAATAAAATAATGTACAAGTGAATGAACCATGCACATAGTGCAACTCAATCCAAGAAATCTTATTGTTCACCCAAATACACCCTCCTCTTTATTCCCTGTAGTCAGCAGCCAGATTAATATCAAAAACAAAAAACTAACCAAAAAAAAAAAAAAGCTAACATCAGTGAGTCCTCTGCCCCACTAGTTTTGATGGACCTCCATCATCTACCTAATAAAATTTTAGTTCTTATGCTGGCATTCAAAAGCATCCAAAATCTGTCTCCAATTTGCTTTCCTAACTTTAGTTCTGAAGTTACAAACTCTATGATCTACGGTACGACTTATACTTTCTGCAAATATGCTTCACGCTTTTAAAATATTTTTTTTATATCTGTGGCTTTGCTGATGCTCTTCTGTCAGAATTATTTTTCCCCAAAAATCTCTATTCAAATCCTAACTAACATTCAAGGTAGAACTCAGGGGTGATCACTTCCATGACACCTTTCTCCATTTATTTAGGCACAATCCTTCCCTCCTTAAAACTAAAAGCAATTGTTATTATGCCATTTGTGGCCACCTTGGAAATGTGCCATTTGGGTCACCTACTGGAGAAAACACAGTTGATCGACAGCCCCGAATGCTGCTTCTCTGGATCCATTGCTCCTGTTCCTGCCAAGGAACTCTGTTCCTGTACCTGTTCCTGCCAAGGTCACCCTTTTCCTGGCTGTTCCCAGATAGTGACTAAGCAAGACGGGGGGTATTAGTGTTAGCCTGTTCCTACAAGAGTTGGGACTCCTCTAAGGAGCAACTTTGGCTGGAGGACTCCCATTTGGCCTGGGTGAAGCTTTCTTGAAACTTCACTGCATCTGAGAGGCTTCCTACCCTACCCTCTTTCCTTTCCTTTCTCCTTTCACAGGTGTTTGACTTGCATCAAGATAAGAAGACTTTCCCTTCCTATTTCTACTTTCTCCACTTTATCTTTCATGCTGTTTTCTCCAATGAATCTCTTACATGTCAAATCCTATCTTGGTGCCTTTTTAAAAGATCTGAACTGATACATTGTTTCTATAGCATTTACCATGTTCTATCATGGATTATGAGTCATGATACAAACGACTTATGCCACCTGTTAGGCTGTAAATTCCTGGGCATATAGACTGGACATTTGTCAGTTTTATGATCCCCAAATATCTAGTACAGTGCTTTGCACATACTCAGTACCCCAAGCTGTTTGTTAAATGAATAATGATTATAATGTGTTGATACACTTATGTGAAGTTTGAAAAAGTGTCTTTGCATGCTTTAGCTTAGTTGAACATCCTAACAATCCTAGAAAATAGACTGGCCAAGCCAACAAGAGAGCTGACCTCACAGGAAGGTGAGATTTACTGAGCTTATCTGAAAGTTGTTGGAGTCCAGATTTGTGTTCCCTGTTTGTGTTTAAAGCACTCAGTGTTCTGTCAGGGTCATAATAACAAGACCTAAACCCAACAGCTTACTATGTGGTAGCAAACACTCTAAGTAACTTTACATGGATTAGCCCCTGCGACCTGCAAAAACCCTTGTAGGTAGATGGAATCATTTTCTCATTTAACAGAAATGTAAATGCCCAAAGTCATGCAATCCAGAGATGGTATAGCCAGGATTTAAGCACTGCGCTCTTAATCTTAGGTTACCCTATAGCAAATAGTTATTTGTGATTCATTGAATGAATAACACAGGTCAGCAGCTAGAGGAACCAAGAATTGAACTTAAGTCTTCTACAACCTTTTGTCAATCAAGGAATCCTTTGTTCTATATCCCTGAGGTTTTAGCATTCAATTTTAGCTTGAAGGAAAATGCAATTACTTCCTCTGTGTTGTCCAATAGAACTTTCTACAATGATGAGACTGTCTTACATCTGCACCGTCCTATATTTTAGCTATAAGCCTATGGGAACTTTGAACATTTGAAACGTAGCTAAAGCAACTGAAGAAATGAAGTTATAATTTTATTTTTATTTTAATTTAAATAATCCCATGGGATTATTAGCTACTATGTTGCTCAGCTTCATTCTAGTCTCTTCTCTGATCATTTCATCTGAACGTGGTCTCATTTCTCCGGCAGTTAGTTGAGTTTTATTTCAGATTTTAAGCTGATGAATTCACTGTGCAGTTCACTGAAAATGAACTAAAATATCCAGTCAACTCATGACAGGTAAATTCAATACGCCCAACTCAGACACCAACCCAAGGATGCTACCATTTAGAGGAAAAAATTTCTAATTTATGATCCTAATCTAAGAGGATATTTCTTCTGGCTTAAGGATAATTTTAGCCTTCCCTTGAGGCCTAACCTTTCTCAACTGGCTTCATCTTCCTTGGTTGGATGCTCTGAGAGGAGTAAGAGACAGGATGACCAGAGGAAAATGCAGACATTTTTCTTTGACATATAAAATTTTAATTCAAAGGGATGATAGCTACTGGGGATTTGGGAATTCAGTTAGACTCCATGAAACTCTTCACATCAAACAAATACACAAAACAAAGAATGTTTTTTAAAAAAGAAGAGAACAAAGAGCAAGAATATTTTTCCCATGTAAAGAAAAAAATGTTGCATCTTTACCTGTTCGGCATGATTTTTGTTTTTTGCTCCCTGCATTGCCAGCTCTGGATTTACATAACCATTTTTAACTTTCTCGATAGAACCATACTCGTACATTCCATCTGATGACAATGGAGGGTCTTGAGGGGTTTGCTGTGGGGGAATGCCCTTTGCAACATCTGTAAGTGGGGCTTCAGAGATACTGCACAGATGAACAATAAGACACAAAGTGAGCACCAATGCAGAGAAGAAGAACATGACCTGGAATTCTGTACCCAGCAGTCTTCCCAGTTCCAGATGGGCCCAGTCTATAGCACCCGAAAGGTAACCCAGGGCACCTCCGAAACCTGGAAAGCAAGAAAAACTGTGTTAGCATATTTAGCAAATTATTGTTCATTTTCCTCATGCATAGACACTCCCCTTCAGTGGGAAAATTCCCTGAAGACAGCAGAGGCAGCCTGGAGATGATTGGAAAAGCAATACAGCAAGAGGCTGAAAAACACGCAGCCAGGGAATGTGGATTCAAGTTTTGGCTCTAGCATTTACTTGCTGAGACCTTGGGCTTCCTCACCCAGAACATGGAGGTAATAGTAGAAGAGTAACCTACTCGTAGGGTCATGGTTTGAAAATAGAAAGTGTTCAGGATGGGGCCACACACATAGCAAGGGCTTACTAAGTATTGCTACCATCAGAGATACTGTGACCTTTCCAAAGTGCATTCTCTAGACTGCTTTTGAACTTAAATTTCTCACCAGAAAAAGCCCCAAAGAAAACCAATTTATGGCAGCAATAAAATTAAATGACTTGTAGTTTCTCTATTATTAAGCTTCCCAGGATGACGTAAGCTTGCAAAGGCCAAACATCCTCAAAAGCTGTCTTTCTTCCTCTATTAGAAACTCAAGGTACTTGTTCCCAGTTGATAGCTGGGAACAGGAAATAATGAGAACAAAAGCTTACCCATGAATTTTTAAAACTCCTGTTCTCATTTCACAGGACTCCAACCTGAGGTCTTTTTAGTGCTTGTTTTATCTTCTCAGGCTTAAACATAGTGTCACTTGAGGGATACTGAGGAAAGGCTCCTCAAAATCTATCCCACCCTAATTATCCAATATTTAAAGTCCAATTATTAGTTATTCCTTTTTTGAGTTTCTGTTTTAAAATACACGTGTTCCTGGTATGGGCAAGAAATTACTCAGCACCAAAGTAGTAACTGTTCCTCAGATGTTCCTTCTGGTGCAGACATTAGTGACTTCTGATAAAGGTGGGAAGATAGCATGGTGGGGGAGGGGACGGTGGACATACTATAGGATGTCAAGGGAATTAAAGAGTTGAGTGCCGGATATATCCTCTACATATGTCACAAACTTATGTAGGGCTGATCCTCCTGTCAAAATTCTTTAAACATCAAACTCCTATCATGCCTAACAACCACAATTTATCTAGCTGAACAGATCAGCTTTTATTTTTGTTTTTGATTTTTTTTGTGTGTATATGAGTGAAGTCTCTATTTTATTTCTCAGATAAGTACAATATCTTCACAAGCTAGGGAATCAAGGAAGAAAATAGAACTAAAGGAGTTCCTCTCTAATCCTAAACATCTAAAGTTACATCTTGAGTTACCCTGACCTCAAGAACACAAACCTGAATGCCAAGTACCATGAATCCTAGTTTATTCAAGTTAGTGAGAGAATAGATGATTTTGGTCACTTCATATTCTGGTTAGTTTCAATTTAACATAGACACTATTTATGGAGGATCAACAATCTAATCATTGCATTCCAAAAATAAAGCATCCTTAGCATGTCCTGAATACTGAAGTGTTTTAAGGCAGAATTATAAGAAATTGTGGCCCATGGGGCACAGTGAAGTAAGACATATAGTCTCTGGAAGCAAGAAATTTATGATCTAGTTATGTGTGATGAGCATATACATAAACAGAAAATTGACAGATGACGCTGAAGTGCCCAGAATTTGAGAGAAAAAGAAGGTCCTGAAACAGCCATACTCTATGACTGATTCAGAAGAATGTTCTGGGATTTGCGGTGCCTCTGGTTATTATTAGACAATGACTATTCAATTGTGGAGATGCAGAAGGTATCAGAAGTCATGCGTCAAGCCAGGCAATCAACCAATAAGAATGTATTAAGTCTGCTCCTCAACCCATTATGACAACAAAAATGTCTCTAGATATTGCCAAATATCTCTGAGGGAAGGAGGTTGAAAAGTGGCCCTTAGTTTAGAACCCCTGACTTAAGTCAACCCTATGACAGACACATTCCTTTTTTGAAACTATCATTTGTAAACAGATCAAGGGTTTCATATTGCCATTCAATTCTCTTATCACTTTTGCCTCTATCTTTCAAATTTTTGTTCAGCTGAGCATTACTGGTTGCCTCAGTTGGAAGAATGTAGAGCAGAAGACCCCTGCTCATTTGAAAGAGTTGATATGTGAAATAAGTCCTCCACTGTGCAATGGAATGGTAGTTTTATTTTATGGAAAAAAGGAGATGCATATAATGATGGATTTATATTAGAGGTTAATTTGGACAATTGGGTCCTACAGTTGGGGAGTTTCCTGATGCCGTTGCATGTCTACTGGTTTAGTTTAGTTCAATAAACATGTATCAAGCTCTAAATATATGTAAATGACTCTACTAACTTCTGGGGATATAAACATAAACAAGACACAGTTTCCCATTTTTTCCCCAGAAGGTGGTTTCAAGTGGGAGAAGCAGATAATGGGAGAAGCTACTTTCAAAATGGTAATAAATGATAAGCTAGAACTCAGAGCTGTGTACTCAGAGTACAAAGGAGTTTCGAAGAGTCGATTATTGGTGCTAGTTAATGGTATCAAGGTAATGTTGATTATTAGTAAATCTGACAGGATTTCTCTTCATTAGCAATGAAGGTTGTAAGAGTTCAATATATCAATGAATTAAAAAATTTTGGAGGTAAAAGGAGATTGGAAGAATTAGATCAGAAAGCTATGAGCTTTAGTGGCTCTGTGATGGAAGACCACACAGAGGGAAGAAGGGATTTGGAATCGTGCCTGATTTCCATTCCCATCTTTGTGCTTTCTAGTCACATGCTCTTGGGCACTTCTCTGAGAAACGAGGGTGGTGCTGCCTCTCCTCATCTGAATTTATTGAGAATTCATGCAAATAATCCATGTCAAGCTCCAGTACATACCATGGCAGAACCAGGTCCCAAACTGAGCTCCCTGCTGACTTCCTACAGTAACCCTAATTCCAGAACCTCCCCTAGAAGCAGGAGAAGATACCTACTGCACTGAACTGGCTGAAGACAGCCTGCCTGGAGCCCGCTGAAAAGATTTAGTCATTTTAGGCCCAGTGATTAGAACTAGTGGATCATTCTGAGGGCTGAGACCTGGGCTTACCCCTCACCCTATTGTGGCATGTGGCAAGTATCAAGAAAGTAAAATATATCTCAAACATGGAAAGTGTAAAAATTGCAACTGCTTGATTTTTAAAATATTCCTCTAGAGCAGCCTTCTTAAACTTTAATGCATCACTCTGAGTGGCCAGGTGACAGCAGTTTCCAACTAGTTTCCTTTCTTGAGAAATGGTACTTTGTTGTCACAGGATATTTGACCCACAGTTCATAACTGATAAAGCACAGTGATTTGCAGTACTGTAAAATTAAGGTAGTTTGCAGATATGAATAGGGTTTTTTTAGCCTGGTAGGGAAATTATTCCAAAAGTATTACAGAGGGGTTATACCTTTATTGTTTTGTAGAAGGTTAACCAGGTTCATATTTAGTCTAACATTTTTTATTTTGCTAGTCACACACACGCACAAACACACACACACACACACACACACATTTCCTGCAAGAACCTGGGGGAACTCTTCTTATATCTTCCCCATTGGTTCCTTTATTAATGTGTTAATTTAAAACCTTGACATATGCTATAACTTAGAGAATTATTAGCACTCTCTTATCTTAGGGAAGGGGTTAAAAAAAAATACGGGAAAATCTGTCTTATTTGTCCCAAAGCTACTGTTTTGAAGTACTTGTAGCTGCAAGTTACAATAGTACAAGAGGACATGCCAGGAAAGTAAAGTGGGCCACTGGGGAATTATCCTAACAGAATATTAAGACAATGGAAAAAAATATTTAAACTTTATCTATTTGCTGCCTCAGATATGATGAGGGCCAGTAGAGGGCTGCAGGAATTCATTAAAGGCCTTTCTTTTGCTGCTTCTGCTTAAGCCAAGGGTTTTATCTTCAAAGACAATCTCCCCAACAAAACCTAATTGTCTGCGCTATGATAAAGGCTGATAGTTTTACCATTTTACCACCTCCCACACCTCCATCCAGACTGTATTTACCTCTGCTGCCAAAATCAGCCTCTTTGAGGCCCCTGGAATCAATCACCAGGCTATTGGGCAAGCCATAAGCCAGAGCGTTTGGAGGACATCTGCTGCCACATTAGCTAATGAGTTTTTACAAAGAAGGGCCAGAAGTCATCCACCTGGCTTCTTCCTCACAAAGCCAGGCTGTATTGTCAAACTCAGGAGAATAAATGGCTTTAGAAGACAAATGTCATATTTCATAACTAATGATGCAACTTGAACAATGGCACATCATGGAAGAAGTCCAAATATATAGAAATATGTAAAAAATTTTCTTTAGTCCACAACTATGATAGGTAAAATGGGAAACTGGCAAACTTTCAGTACTGAGGGATCTAAAGGATGAAAGGAAACTCAAGAGAGTCCATCTAAATCAAACTCTGCACCTACCATCTGCCTGTAACTGCCTGCAGGCATCAGTGTGTGGCTTAGCAAGCTCAGCACCAGGGCTGATACAGCTCAAGTCATGAGAGCTAGTTGTGTGCTGTTTGCTACTTTCCTCTGAAGGAGGACAGACTAAAGAACTCCCATCTTCCCATGGGGTTCATGAGAAAGTCGTTCTGATTCTTTTCTACATGTTGAAAAAAAATAGCAATGAAAGTATCAGATTAGGTTCACGCTTCCTACCTATTCCCAGCAGGTACATACTAAATCCTGGACAGTTAACATAAGTACCAGCTACTCTCTCTCTCTCTCTCTCTCTGTGTGTGTGTGTGTGTTGTCCTTGACCCATTTGTTTATCAATAGAAATTGTTGGAGCACCTACCTTCACCAGGAACTGTGCTGGACACTTGAGATACATCAATGAGCAAATCAGACACAACCTCTGCCCTCTTGGAGGCTGAGTACAGGAAAAGCAGTCAAAATGATACATGTGTTGTGTTGCCAATGAAAAGAAAAAAAATTAAAACTAAAAAAGTTTTAAAACTAAAATTAAAAAAAAAAAAATGATACATATCCTCTGGTCAAAGACAAGAGCTTGACCAGACAAGTTGATCTGATATTTCTTTAGGTTTACAAAGCAACTTTTCTCTTCAAAGATGCTAAGATAATATGTTTAAAATATTGTTCACTGTTTCCATCCACCTACCTCTAAACCTGGTTCCCTTTCTCTCACTGGGCCCTTCCTTCACGTTTAAACTGGGCCAGGATGCCTCATTGCTTTGAGGACAGGATGTAACAGTGCAGAGCAGAGAAATAAGAATGGTTTGTCTTGCTTCTGAGTTCCAAAAGCCCTTAGGCTGCAAAGGCATAGAGAGTAGATTCATCAGAAAATGTGCTTTAAGCATCAGGCTTCCCAGGCTAGACAGAGCATTCATGATGGGTGCACACATATTGGTAAATCCCTTAGGCAGTGTTGGTCTTGCTGCCTGCTTGATGGGCCTAGCTAGAGTTGGAGCCTTCCCCTGGAAGGCTTGGGGGATCCAAGAGCAGAGAAGATAGGTGCCTCATTTCCTGGTCAGACCCCATGGAGGCAGTAAGAACTCCAGGAAGAAAAGGCTGTGCAGGAGGTCAGGCATTAATTGGTCTCGTTCTGGAGCCATTTATGGCTGTCTTGAGCTTTCTTAAAGTCTACAGAACTAATATTTCCAGTTCTGAGTTATAATGGCTCAGCACACTGTGAAGTATTTTGCAAAATGCTTTAACTCCTCCTAGTGGTGACCAGGGAGCATGGAGCACAAATGCTAAAATGAAAAAGCTCAGGACTAGAAGTCATCAGTTGAGTCAGATAGCCCCTGTGAGCCACTGCAAATCTTCTCGGTCCCCACCTGACTCCCTTGCTCCAGCAGCTGCTGCAGTGACCAAATCTAAGCCAGCTTTGGCCAGGTTTGCACTGGACAAATGCATCTAGATGGTGCCTAACCTGAGGGAAGACAGAAACAGCTGGGGTTCAGGGCTTACAAAACCCATGGTACTACCCTTAGCCAGTCAGTATAGACTGGATTAATCTTCCCTCATTCATCCCCTACATGGAGAGTTCTTTGGTGCCCTTCCTAAGCCTCCTCAGAGCCAGCTCTGGAATGCTTATTGTTTGTCTTGTTCCTCTCCACCATTTCCTTGCTCTTGCTCTCTAAAATCCTTTCCCAAGTAAACCATCTGTATACAAACCTCTGGGGTTCAACTTTTAGAGGAATCCAGACTAACTCATGAACCACATCTTTGGTTAGCTGGTTGGTTGGCTGGCTTGTTGGTTGGTTGGTTGGTTGGTTGATTTTGCCCCTAGTCTACCATTAACCAGCTGTGTGACCTTGGGTTAGACACTTTACCTCTCAACAACACAGCTTAATCATTGATAAAATGAGAATGTTAAAATTGAATATCCATCCCACCAATAGTTTTTGAGCACCTTCTATATTTCAAGCACTATTCAAGATAGTGGTCAATGAACAGGAAACACAATGTTCTTGTACTTGAGGAGCTTATATGATGGTTAGAGAGACAGACTACAAACAATAAAGAAATGGCGCTTCTCATCATGGCAGACCCTAGAGATAAGATATTTCAGGACTACTGCAAGAAGCTGCCGGCGTGCATGGAGATGGACGGCCATCTTAAGGAGCTAAGAGAACAATTCAAAGAATTTACCAAGCCATATGAAAAGTCTGAAAATGATCTGAGGCCCTAAAAAGTGTTGGGCAGATTGTGAGTAATGTGCTTAAACAATTAACCGAAGAACAATTCATTGTTAAAGCTGTAGAGGGACCAAGACATGTTGAGAGTTGTTGTCGACAGCTTCACAAAAGTAGCTGAAGCCAGGAACAAGAGTTGCTTTGGATAGGACTACACTAACTATCATGAGATATTTACCAAGAGAGGTGGAGCCACTGATTTATAACATGTCTCATGAGGATCCTGGGATGTTTCTTATTCTGAGATTGGAGGGCTATCAGAATAGATGGAGGAATTGAGGGGTTACCACTTACAAACCCAGTTATTCCAGCATGTAGGAATAATGCCTTCAAAAGGCTGTTTGTTATGTGGACCACCATAAACAGGAAAAACACTCTTGGCACACAAGCTATTGTTAGCCAGCTGGACTGTGATTTTTTCTTTTTCTTTTTCTTTTTTTTTGGAGACAGGGTCTCACTCTATTGTCCAGGCTGGAGTGCAGTACTGCAATCTTGGCTCACTGCAACCTCCACCTCCCCGGCTCAAGTGATCCTCCCACCTCAGCCTCCAGAGTGGCTCAGACCACAGGTGTGCACCATCACACCCAGCTAATTTTTAATTAATTAATTAATTTTTATTTATTTATTTTGAGACGGAGTCTCATCTGTTGCCCAGGCTGGAGTGCAGTGGCATGATCTTGGTTCACTGTAACCTATGCCTTCTGCGTTCAAGTGATTCTCCTGCCTCAGCCTCCTGAGTAGCTGGGATTACAGGCATGCACCCCCATGCCTGGCTAATTTTCGTATTTTTAGTACAGACAGAATTTCACCACGTTGGCCAGGCTGGTCTTGAACTCCTGACCTCAGGTAATCCACCCACCTTGGCCTCCCAAAGTGCTGGAATTACAGGTGTGAGCCACCACACCCAGTTTCCCAGCTAATTTTTGTATCTTCTGTAGAGATGGGGTTTCACCATGGTATCCAGGTCCACCTGCCTTGGCCTCCCACAGTGTTGGGATTACAGGTGTAAGCCACCATGCCTGGCCAGGACTGCAATTTCTTAAAGGTTGTATCTAGTCCTATTGTAGACAAGTACGCTGGTGAAAGTGCTCATTGGATCAGAGAAATGTTTAATTATGCCAGGGACCATCCACCATGCATCATTTTTATGGATGCAATAGATGCTATTGATGGTTGTCAGTTTTCCAAGTGTACTTCAGCTGACAAAGAGATTCAGATAACTTTAATGGAGTTACTGAATCAAATGGATGGATTTGATACTCTGCATAGAGTTAAAATATTCATGGCTACCAACAGACCAAATACACTGGATCTTGCTTTGCTGCATCCAGGAAGATTAGATAGAAAAAAAAAAACATATTGATTTGCCAAACGAACAAGCAAGGTTAGACATATTGAAAATCCATGCAAGTCCCATTACAAAGCATGGTGAAATTGATTATGGAGCAATTGTGAAGTTTTCAGATGACTTTAGTGGAGGAGACCTGAGAAATGTTTGTACTGAAGCAGGTATGTTTGCAATTCATGCTGATCACGGTTTTGCAAAACAGGAAGGCTTCATGAAAGGTCAGAAAGTGGCTGATTCTAAGACGCTAGAGCTTAAATTGCACTATAAACCTGTGTAATTTACTTTTTGATGGCTATATAACAGACGTTGGCGTATTGTGAAAATGAAGTTAAAGAAAATAATATATGTATTGCCAATGATCTCATTAAAAGTGTATGAATAAAAATATGAGTAACATCATACAAGTTACTATAATAATTCAGTAATCCAACTTTTATGGTTGTATTGGAAGAAGTTTTTATGTTTGCTAATATCTTATTTATTGCAGCAGAAGTTACAAAAGAAGAATGTGTTGAAGCTTTTCATATTTGCTAGGTGAGCATTTTATAAGAAACTGAAAATGGTTTGAGGTAGTAGGATAAGACAGCATTTTTTATGACTTATTTTATATCATTTGTTTCAGATCTACAAAAATAAATCAATGAAAAAATAATACAATGTCAGGTAATGATGGGTACCTCTGTGACGGGAGTCAGGGCTGAGGGGTTGTGTTTGTAATCAGAGTAACAAAGCAAGGAGTCCAAAAGTCAATTGCCAATTGGTACCTGGGAAAGCACTTTCAAGCAGAGGAAAGAGGGAGGACAAAGTCCCCCAGATTCCCGCTTCTCTAATCTGACTTTGAGATTCTTTGAGAGTTGTGTTGATCACATTTGAACGGAAAAGAGATGGCAATTTGCAGACTCAATCACCCTAAATTGCATAAATCACCCTTATTATCCACAAGCTGAAATCCCTGTATCCATGGTTTCTGCCCTGGCCACATCCTTTCCAAGTTGCCTGAATGAGGAGATGTGAAAGTCTACCATGGATGGAACTTCAAAGGTTTTGTTTGATGAAACAAAATCACTCATCTAGAGATGATTCATAAATGAGAAAAGGTTAAAACAGTCTCACACATGAAATGGCTCCTTTTCACTGTGTAAAAGGTTTAGTCAAAGAGTCCCATGTTTCAATTTCATTTTTAAGACTCTTTTCTTAGCCCTTAATCATTTGCTATTTAGAGCATTTGCTGCATGTTCACATTTTTTCTGCATACTTTGAAGTATTAAAAAACAAAAGTTAAAAGAAGTTGATACCTGACAAGTTACCCATTCTTTTTCCAAAGATGTAGTGGGGCAAGTTTCTCACTGAGTCATTACAAATAAAATGTTTGCAGCCGTAGTTGGGATAGTGGAAATCAAGTGAATATAAACATTTGGTGTTTCATCTCTTTAGGTTAGATTAAACCCTTTAGAGGGTTCCTTGTGCTGTGCCTGTGACCCTTGCAAGGCGGTTAATAACTAACATGGTGTAGAGATTTGCAAGCCTGTGAATGAACGAAAGTTCAGAAATGCTGAGGCTACTCTGCAGTGAATAGGAGGAACCAGGAGCTGAACAGGGCTGGCCTTTCCTGTCATGCCTGATCCCAGCCTCCCGCCAAGCAAGAAAGCCCACTGCTAAGAACAGCAAAGTCTTGGGTTCAAGCAGCAGAAATATGCTTGGTTAAACTCCCTGGGTACAAAAGAATTTCCAGCCTTCCCTGGTGAGAACCACTCTGTTAGCTCATGGGATTCCACAGCCTCAGGGGCACCCAGCAGTGAAGAATCTGTGTGATGAGAAGATGTGGGTGGACCCAACAAACCTACCAGGGCTACCACATATGCCAGGGATGGAGGAGGGTAGAGTTGCCTTTAAATATGAAAGACATAAGCTAAAGGAATTAAATGTCTCCCTAGGAGCCAGTACAATCTTTTCTCTAGAAAATCCCCAAAAATGTCAGAAATATGCTGGGAAATATTTTGGTAGTGAACCCTTGGACGCTTATTTATGAAGCATTTGGAAATGCTGGGCCAGAACTACAGTCCTGAAACAAACAAAAAGAATTTCAATTTACTGGGATGATTGGATTCCTTGGGTGAATAATATTTTGCTGTTGATGAAAAATCAAAATGGGCCCTGACACTGAACATGCCTTTGCCAGAAAATGTTTGTTTTAAGCGGAATGCTGTAGTTACCTCTTTGCCAAGGGCATGTAAATTCAGAAAGATTGGCTTGTATGCAAAGACAGGGCAGAGTGACAAGGCCCTGCTTGTTATTTTCACTCATCTTTTAATGCAGTTTTTCATTCAGAGTGAGGATACCACAGTGGGGTCACATAGCCCAGGTTTAACTCACCAGAATTCAACTATTCACACTTTGAACACAGGGAGGAAGAGAGAGATTACAAGAAAGACAAGAGTAACATTTTAAATAGTATGAATAATTCTATTAATTTCAGGAGTAAACATTAAAGGAGAGATAAATCTGCATATATATATATATATATGCAGGTTTGTACACACAAAACAAAGCATATTGTATTTTAGGAATAATCTGAGAGACATTTACGAATAATGTCGACTGTCACTGTCACTGAGTTGGGGACTTTAGAATCAGCCTTAAACAAAGTGAGAGGCTCCATGCACTGTCCTACAAGAGGAAGATGTTTTAAGTGGTTTTTCTAGTCGGGGAAAGAAGTTGCTTTGAGCCATCCACACAACCTCAGCTGTTCCCATATGACAAAAGACATGCACTGGAGACAGTTGGCTGAGGTTTGGGCTTCAGTGCTGGTTTTGAGACAAAGGAACGTAATTAAATGAGCATATTTGTCTAATTGGTGCAATTTGTTATGTCATGTAAAACCATGAATTATAAACAGGGTTATGTAACCTTGGGGTCTCCTTTTACACAATTAACATATTTAAGTGCCTGCTAACAGCAAGGCAATGAATTAGAAGCCATGGGGAATTTGCAGGTAAACTCTCATGGGGGAGTTTATGAATCTTGTAGGAGGGGTAGATAAATACATTGTAAATTACTATACAGGGGAGAGAGTGAACAAATGTGGAGATCAGGTAAAACTGTGAGAAGTGAAGTATATCACTTCGAAATGTAATTATCCTTTCATTATTTACTTATATATGGGACTTTAAAAGCTCTGATTCATTTTCTTATAATAGTCTTGGTCTTTAATTATTCTTATTAAGCTAACATTCAACTGTGTTTGTATTTTATGTGACAGGTACCAGCTTTGACTATCCAATAGTAATTTACTCCTTTCTTCTTGCTAATAGAACCTCAATGTGTTTTAGGGAGATATATGACCAACTTCCCGCAAAACCCTCACTTTTCAACCTCCTTAGGCCACTGAATGCTCACATAACCCAATTCTGCCTAATGAGAAACAAGCAGAACTGTGGGGGAGGGGAGGCTTCTAGGGCAGATTTTCTTTCTTCATTTAAAGAGCGAATGTAGGCTCTTTCCCCTTCCCCATTCCTTCTCCCTGACCCTCCTCTCCCCTCCTCCTGCCTTTAAACGAACAAGAACTATGGACTGGCATCAACTGTCTTGCATCCAGGAGGCAACATATCCATAAAGCTGCCAAGGCAACATGAAATTGTTGGCTCTGACATCTAACAGCTGACTGAAAGCCAGCAGACACCTACTTCCAGACTTTGTGTTACATAAGAAAAATAAGCCTCTGTCTTTAAGCCACTGTTTTGTTGGCTTTAGTGACTTGCAACCAACCCCTTCCTAATCATTCTATTCCTTAAGCATATACCAAGTGCTGATAGGGAAGGGGGCAAGAACACGGGGAAGGGCTGAAGGAAATCAGCCTGGATTTTAGGGTGGCAGTACCAGTCCCCCCAAAAGATCGTTAAAGTGCACATAACATTGTCTCTCATTCACACATCCCTTATCCTTTCACTCATTCACATGTATGTTACCTCTGGATAGTCCCCTTCCCTCAAGAAGTTTATGGTGTAGTGAGTGTGATTAGAAATGTATTCAAACAAGTAACATGGAAGGTGGAAAATGGCAAAGGCCAAGAAAGAGACTATAAGAAAGTAGCCCTTTGGAGCTGAGCTGTTTATTTAAGCTGGGAGATGGTAAAATGTTTTCCTCAAGGTGTGAGCCAAATTTCCCTTTGCCACCAACTGCCCCTCCCTCCAAGGATGGGGTGGAGGTTGGAGGGGTGAGGGGGGTGGGAGAGATTTTCTTCTCATCCCTGCAGGAAGATCTTAAAAGGAGCATTCTGCATGAGAACCTGAGAACAGCTAGATTGGAACACAATACTCCAGTTCCATAACTGCTCTTATGAACACAAAAAGACCTTTTGTATTTTTATTGTTTATTTGAAAATTCTAGAATATCTTCATTATGCAAAGAAGGAAAAGAAAAGGGATTGGGGAGGAGGGAAGAGAGAGAAAAGCACGTGTGCTCCCTCCACATCCCATCCAAGCTTCAGTAGCTGGACTCAGTGGCAACAAGGGTAAAAGTGAAAGGGCTCAATTATGGGCTCAATTGTGTCCCTCTACTCCCCAGATTCCTGTGTTGATGCCCTAACCCTCAATGGGACTGTATTTGTAGACAAGGCCTTTAAAGAGGTAATTAAGGTTAAATGACACCATAAGGGTGGAGCCCTAATTCAAATCCAATAGTACTGGTGTTCACATAAGAATAGGAAGAGACAGTGAGGGTGCAGGTGCACAGAAGAAAGGCCATGTGAGGACAAAGCAAGAAGGAGGCTGTCTGCCAGCCAGGAAGAGAGGCCTCACCAGAAACCAAGCCTGACAGCCTCTTGATCTTGGATTTCCATTCTCCAGAACTGTGGGAAAATGAATTTCTGTTGTTTAAGCCACCCAGTCAGTGATATTCTGGCATGGTAGCCCAAACAGACCATAAAGGCCCCAGGAGGAGATGACAATTCATGATGTATGTGTGATCAACTGCAGCCTCAATGGTCTCTTCCTGATGGAGTTATCTACCTCACTGGCACCTTTATGTTCATCTACTCAATAAACTTTTGTGCTTTGATTATTTTGTGGATCTAGTCCCCGATCAAATTAGAAATTAAGTATATCTGCAATTTAGAAGAGAATGAGGACCTTTGTTCCTAGAAAATGAGTGAGCATTTCCAAGCAGATGTCCATAGGTAGAAAAGGGGAAAGAAACTTTCAGTGTGAGCAAAGACCCAGAACCTGAAGAAGGAAGGGCTGCCTCCTTCATTTGTCCCATTGGTATTTATTTTGAACACCTATAATAAGCCAGGCAGTGGTAGAGGAGTGAGGGATGCAGGGAATAAAACCGACCTGCCTGCTGCTCCTTGGAACATGATGAAAAAGTAGTCAGAGCACAGAGAATGTGGAAAGAGTAATGGGAAGTAAAGCTTGGAGAGTAGGATGGGAACAGATTGTGGCAGCTTTGAACCTCTGTCTAGGAAAATATTATTTACCCAGGAGGCACATAAGGAGCCATTGCAGCTCATCAAGCAGGAAAGTGTCCTGGTCATGGTTGGCTTTTAAAAATATGAATCTGGAAGCTATCAGTTGGCTCAATTGGAGTGGGAAGAAACTGGAGACTAGAGAACAGTTAAAGGATGAGTACTGCAAACCAATAATAAAATTCTAAGGCCTCCAACTGACTGAGTGGACACCCCTTCTTGGCCAAAGGGATCCCAAAGAAACCTGAAAACCTAGTTCAGGCCATGATGGGAAGGGCGGTGTTGGACATACCCTGTTATAACTCCTCCCTTTGGAGTTTGGACACAACTAACCAGCATTAACATTAAAACAGAGATCATAAGACTGCCATACAAAACAGACTCTTTGTAGCAATAGGATGCCAAATTCCAACCTGACTCTGGTGTACCATCACATGACAGATAACAAACCCTAAAGAAAATTAATGTGTTTTACCCAAAATATATTTATTTGATATATTTTTGAATGCTCCTGTAAAGCCATCTTTTGTGGGGGAAATTTTTTCCTATAGAGAACCTCCTTCCCTTAATAGTTCTTTTTTGTTGTTTTTTTTGTTTTGTTTTTTTGTTTTAGACTTCTTAAGACTCAAAAAGAGACATTTACCATCTATTCTCTCTGAAACTTGCTATCTGGAGGCTTCATCTACATAACAAGAACCTTGGTTTCCACAGTCCTCCTTAACTCAAGCATTTCTTTCTGTTGACTTCAACTCTTTAGGCAAAGCTTAACTCTTTGAATCAATTGCCAATTGAAAACGTTTTGACTCCACCTATAACCTGTGAGCCCCTCTCCTCAAGATGCCCCACCTTTCTGGGCTGAACCAATGTATTCCTTATGTTTATTGATTTATATTTTTGCCTGTAACTTCTAGCTCCCCACAATATATAAAACCAAGCTATAACTCTACCAGCTTGGGCAACTGTTCTGAGGACCTCTTGAGGTTGTGTTCCAAGCCATAGTCATTCACATTTGGCTCAGAATAAACTTCTTCAAATATTTTAATTTTTTTCCATCAACAGTACTAAAGCTCAGATGAGATGTAGTAAGAGCCTGAATGAAGGTAACATTATAATTATTGATATTTGCTGGCACCATACCGTATACTAATATCAACAGAAAATCTCAAATGTTTATTGTCTTAAACTCATAAAAATACTGTTGATGAAAAGAGTCAAACTCTGTAAAATATTTGAAGAGATATATTCTGAGCCAAATATGAAGACCATGGCCTGTGACGCAGCTCCAGGAGATCCTGAAACATGTGCCCAAGGCAGTAGGGCTACAGCTTGCTCAGTTTTATAAATTTTGTGGAGACATCAGACATCAATCAATACATGTAAGATGTACATTGGTTTGGTCTGGAAAGGTAGGACAAATCGAAGTGGGGACTCCCAGGTCATAGGAAGATTCAAAAGATTTCCTGATTGGCAATTTTGAAAGAGTTTATCTATAGACTTGGAAGCAATAGAAGAGAGTGTCTGAGTTAAAATAAGGGGTTGTGGAAACCATGGTTCTTATTACACAGATGAAGCCTCCATGTCGCAGGCTTTAGAGAGAATAGATTGTAAATGTTTCTCATCAGACTTAAAAAGGTGCCAGACACTTTAGTTAATTCTATCCTAAATCAGGAAAATAACTGGAAGGGGAAGAATGAGGAATACAGAAGATAGATTTTCCCCACAAGAGACAGCTTTTCAGGGCCATTTCAAAATATATCAAAGAAATGTACTTTGGGGTGTGGGGAAAAGAAAGAGAGATCAGCCTGTTACTGTGTCTATATAGAAAGAAGTAGACATAAGAGACTCCATTTTGTTCTGTATTTGAGATGCTGTTAATCTGTGACCCTACCCCCAACCTTGTCCTTGCAAGAGACATGTGCTGTGGTGACTCAAGGTTTAAAGGATTTTGGGCTGTGCAGTGTGTGGTTTGTTAAACAAGTGCCTGAAGGCAGCTTGCTGGTTGCACAATGTTGCTCTTTATGCACTAAAAAGGTTTATGGAGATGCTTACATATGCATATCAAGGCACAGCACTTTTCCTTAAACTTATTCATGTCACAGAGAAGTTTATTCATATGTCTTACTGCTGACTTTCTCCCTATAATGATCCTATTATCCTGCCACTTCCTTTTCTTTAAGATGGTAAAGATAATTATCAATAAATACTAAGGGAACTCAGAGACCGGTGCCGTCGTGGGTCCTCTGTATGCTGAGCGCTGGTCTCCTGGGCCCACTTTTTCTTTCTCTATACTTTGTCTCTGTGTCTCATTTCTTTTCTCAAGTCTCTCATTCCACCTAACGAGAAATGCCCACAGGTGTGGAGGGGCAGGCCACCCCTTCACCTGGTGCCCAACGTGGGAGCTTTTCTTTAAGGTGAAGGTACGCTGGAGTATGGTCATTGAGGACAAGTCGACGAGAGACTCCGGAGTATGTCTACAGTCAGCCGTGTGGTAAACTTGTGTGCTCGGAAGAACCTAGTGTAACAATGGGGCAAACTAAAAGTAAATATGCCTCTTATCACAGCTTTATTAAAATTCTCTTAAAAAGAAGGGGAGTTAAAGTCTCTACCAAAAATCTAATTACGCTATTTCAAACAATAGAACAGTTTTGCCCATGGTTTCCAGAACAGGGAACTTTAGATCTAAAAGACTGGGAAAGAATTGGCAAAGGATTAAAACAAGCAAGTAGGGAAGGTAAAATCATCCCACTTACAGTATGGAATGATTGGGTCATTATTAAAGTAGCTTTAGAACCGTTTTAAACAGAAGAAGATAGCGTTCCAGTTTCTGATGTCCCTAAAAGCTGTGCAGTAGATTGTGAAAAAGAGGCAGGGATAGAATCCCAGAAAGGAATGGAAAGTTCACACTGTAAATGTGTAGCAGAGCCAGTAATGGCTCGGTCAACGCAAAATGTTGATGATAATCAATTACAGGAGGTGATATATCCTGAAACTTTAAAATTAGAAGAAAAAGGTCCAGAATTAGCAGAGCCATCAGAGTCTAAACCACAATGGCCAACTCCTCTTACAGCAGCTCAGATGCCTGTAACTTTATAACCTCAAATGCAGGTTAAACAAGTACAAACTCCAAAAGAAGATCAAATAGAAAAAGATAGAGTCTCTGTCATGGCAACGCCAATCCAAATACAGTGTCCACAATATCAGCCAGTAGAAAGTAAGACCCAGCCACCAGTAGCCTATCAATACTGGCCGCCAGCCGAACTTTAGTATCGACTGCCCCCAGAAAATCCGTATGGACAGACAGGAACATTTCCAGCGCCACAGGGCAGGGTGCCATATCCTCAGCCGCCCACCATGAGACTTAATCCTACAGCACCGCCTAGTACACAGGGTAGTGCATTACATAAAATTATTGATGAGGCAAGAAAACAAGGAGATATTGAGGTGTGGCAATTCCCAGTAATATTAGAATCAAGACCACCTGGAGAAGGGGCCCAAGAGGGAAAGCCTCCTGTAGCTGAAGCCAGATATGAATCCTTTTCTATAAAAATGCTAAAAGAAGTGAAAGAGGGAGTAAAACACTATGGACCCAACTCTCCTTACATGAGAACATTATTAGATTCCATTGCTCATGGACATAGACTCATTCCTTATGATTGGGAGATTCTGGCAAAATCATCACTCTCACCCTCTCAATTTTTACAATTTAAGACTTGGTGGATTGATGGGGCACAAGTGCAGGTCCGAAGAAATAGGACTGCCAATCCTCCAATTAACATAGATGCAGATCAACTATTAGGAATAGGTCAAAATTGGAGCACTGCTAGCCAACAAGTAATAACGCCAAATGAGGCCATTGAGCAAATTAGGGCTATCTGCCTTAGGGCCTGGGAGAAAATCCAAGACCCAGAAACCACCTGCCCCTCCTTTAATACAATAAGACAAGACTCTAAAGAGCCCTACCCTGATTTTGTAGCAAGACTTCAAGATGCTGCTCAAAAGTCAATTACCGATGAGAATACCTGTAAGGTCATAGTGGAGTTGATGGCATATGAAAATGCCAATCCTGATTGTTAACCAGCCATTAAGCCATTAAAAGGAAGGGTTCCGGCAGGATCAGATGTAATCTCAGAGTACGTTAAAGCCTGCGATGAAATTGGAGGAGCTATGCATAAAGCTATGCTTATGGCTCAAGCAATCACAGGAGTTGCTTTAGGAGGACAAGTTAGAACATCTGGGGGAAAATGTTATAATTGTGGTCAAATTGGTCATCTAAAAAAAAATTGCCTAGTCTCAAACAAACAAAATGTAACTACTCAAGCTACTACCACAACAGATAAAGAGCCACCTGGCCTATGTCCAAGCTGTAAAAAGGGAGAACACTGGGGTAATCAATGTCGTTCTAAATTTGATAAAAATGGGCAACCACTGTCGGGAAATGAGAGGAGGGGCCAGCCTCAGGCCCCGCAACAAACTGGGGCATTCCCAATTCAGCCTTTTGTTCCTCAGGGTTTTCAGGAACAACAACCCCCACTGTCACAAGCATCTCAGGGAATAAGCCAGTTATCACAATATGGCAATTATCCCCCACCACAAGTGGCAGTGCAGCAGTAGATTTATGTACTATATAAGCAGTCTCTCTGCTTCCAGGGCAGCCTCCATGAAAAATCCCCACAGGGGTATACGGCCCATTGCCTGAGGGGTCTGTAGGACTAATCTTAGGAAGATGAAGTTTAAATCTAAAGGGAGTTCAAATTCATACTGGTGTGGTTGATTCAGACTATAAAGGCGAAATTCACTTGGTTATTACTTCCTCAATTCCTTGGAGTGCCAGTCCAGGAGACAGGATTGCTCAATTATTACTCCTACCTTATATTAAAGTTGGAAACAGTGAGATAAAAAGAACAGGAGGGTTTGGAAGCACTGATCCAGCAGGAAAGGCTGCATATTGGGCAAGTCAGGTCTCTGAGAGCAGACCTGTGTGTAAGGCCATTATTCAAGGAAAACAGTTTGAAGGGTTGGTAGATACTGGAGCAGATGTCTCTGTCATTTCTTTAAATCAGTGGCCAAAAAATTGGCCTAAACAAAAGGCTGTTACAAGACTTGTTGGCATAGGCACAGCTTCAGAAGTGTATCAAAGTACAATGATTTTACATTGTTTAGGGCCAGATAATCAAGATAGTACTGTTCAGCCAATGATTACTTCAATTCCTGTTCATCTATGGGGTCGAGATTTGTTACAACAATGGGGTGCGGAAATCATTATGCCTACTCCATTATACAGCCCCACGAGTCAAAAAATCATGACTAAGATGGGATATATACCAGGAAAGGGATTAGGAAAAAATGAAAATAGCATTAAAGTCCCAATTAACACTGAGAAAAATCAAGAAAGAAAAGGAATAGGGAATCCTTTTCAGGGGCGGCCACTGTAGAGCCGCCTAAACCCATTCCATTGACTTGGAAAACAGAAAAACTGGTATGGGTAAATCAGTGGCCGCTACCGAAACAAAAACTGGAGGCTTTACATTTATTAGCAAAGGAACAATTAGAAAAGGGACACACTGAGTCTTCATTCTCGCCCTGGAATTCTCCTGTATTTGTAATTCAGAAAAAATCAGGCAAATGGTGTATGTTAATGGACTTAAGAGCTGTAAATGCCGTAATTCAACCCATGGGGCCTCTCCAACCTGGATTGCGCTCTCCGGCCATGATCCCAAAAGACTGGCCTTTAATTATAATTGATCTAAAGGATTGCTTTTTTACCATTCCTCTGGCAGAGCAAGATTGTGAAAAATTTGCCTTTACTATACCAGCCATAAATAATAAAGAACCAGCCACCAGGTTTCAGTGGAAAGTACTACCTCAGGGAATGCTCAATAGTCCAACTATTTGTCAAACTTTCGTAGGTCGTCCTTCAAAAAGTTAGAGACAAATTTTCAGATTGTTATATCATTCACTCATTGATGATATTTTATGTGCTGCAGAAACAAGAGACAAATTAATTGACTGTTACACATTTCTGCAAGCAGAGGTTGCCAATGCAGGACTAACAATAGCATCTGATAAGATCCAAACCTCTACTCCTTTTCATTATTTAGGGATGCAGATAGAAAATAGAAAAATTAAGCCACAAAAAATAGAAATAATAAAAGACATATTAAAAACATTAAATGACTTTCAGAAATTGTTAGGCGATATTAATTGGATTCGGCCAACTCTAGGCATTCCTACTTATGCCATGTCAAATTTGTTCTCTATCCTAAGAGGAGACCCAGACTTAAATAGTAGAAGAATATTAACCCCAGAGGCAACAAAAGAAATTAAATTAGTGGAAGAAAAATTTCAGTCAGTGCAAATAAGTAAAATAGATCCCTTAGCCCCACTCCAACTTTTGATTTTTGCTACTGCACATTCTCCAACAGGCATCATTGTTCAAAATACTGATCTTGTGGAGTGGTCATTCCTTCCTCACAGTACAATGAAGACTTTTACACTGTACTTGGATCAAATAGCTACATTAATTGGTCAGGCAAGATTACGAATAATAAAATTGTGTGGTAATGACCCAGACAAAATAGTTGTTCCTTTAACCAAGGAACAAGTTAGACAAGCCTTTATCAATTCTGGTGCATGGCAGATTGGTCTTGCTGATTTTGTGGGAATTATTGATAATCATTACCCAAAAACAAAAATCTTCCAGTTTTAAAAATTGACTACTTGGATTTTACCTAAAATTACCAGACATGAACCTTTAGAAAATGCTCTGACAGTATTTACTGATGGTTCCAGTAATGGAAAAGCGGCTTACACAGGGCCAAAAGAGCGAGTAATCAAAACTCAGTATCAATTGGCTCAAAGGGCAGAGCTGGTTGCAGTCATTACAGTGTTAAAAAATTTTAATCAACCTGCTAATATTGTATCAGATTCTGCATATGTAGTACAGGCTACAAGGGATGTTGAGACAGCTCTAATTAAATATAGCATGGATGAACAGTTAAACCAGCCGTTCAATTTATTACAACAAACTGTAAGAAAAAGGAATTTCCCATTTTATATTACTCATATTCAAGCACACACTAATTTACCAGGACCTTTAAATAAAGCAAATGAACAAGCTGACTTACTGGTATCCTCTGCATTCACAAAAGCACAAGAACTTCATGCTTTGACTCATGTAAATGCAGCAGGGTTAAAAAACAAATATAATGTCACATGGAAACAGGCAAAAGATATTGTACAACATTGCACCCAGTGTCAAGTACCACACCTGCCCACTCAAGAGGCAGGAGTTAATCCCAGAGGTCTGTGTCCTAATGCATTATGGCAAATGGATGTTACACATGTACCTTCATTTGGAAAATTATCATATGTTCATGTAACAGTTGATACTTATTCACATTTCATATGGGCAACCTGCCAGACAGGAGAAAGTACTTCCCATGTTAAAAAACATTTATTATCTTGATTTGCTGTAATGGGAGTTCCAGAAAAAATTAAAACTGACAATGGACTAGGTTACTGTAGTAAAGCTTTCCAAAAATTCTTAAATCAGTGGAAAATTACACATACAACAGGAATTCCTTATAATTCCCAAGGACAGGCCATAGTTGAAAGAACTAATAGAACACTCAAAACTCAGTTAGTTAAACAAAAAGAAGGGGGAGACAGTAAGGAGTGTACCACTCCTCAGGTGCAGCTTAATCTAGCACTCTATACTTTAAATTTTTTAAACATTTATAGAAATCAGACTACTACTTCTACAGAACAACATCTTACTGGTAAAAAGAACAGTCCACATGAAGGAAAACTGATTTGGTGGAAAGACAACAAAAATAAGACATGGGAAATAGGGAAGGTGATAACCTGGGGAAGAGGTTTTGCTTGTGTTTCACCAGGAGAAAATCAGCTTCCTGTTTGGATACCCACTAGACATTTGAAGTTCTACAATGAACCCATCGGAGATGCAAAGAAAAGTGCCTCCACGGAGAAGGAAACACTGCAATTGAGCACCATTGACTCGCAAGATGAACTAAATGGTGATATCAGAAGAACAGATGAAGTCACCAAGCACCAAGAAGGTGGAGCTGCCAACCTGGGCACAGTTAAAGAAGCTGACACCGTTAGCTGGAAAAAGCCTAACTAGCACAAAGGTGACACAAACCCCAGAAAAAATGCTGCTTGCAGCTTTAATGATTGTATCAACGGTGGGAAGTCTCCCCATATACCTACTGGGCCTATGTGCCTTTCCCACCCTTAATTCGGGCAGTCACATGGATGGATAATCCTATTGAAGTATGTATTAATAATAGCGTGTGGGTACCTGGTCCCACAGATGATCGTTGCCCTGCCAAACCGGAGGAAGAAGGAATGATGATAAATATTTCCACTGGGTATCGTTATCCTCCTATTTGCCTAGGGAGAGCACCAGGATGTTTACAGCCTGCTGTCCAAAATTGGTTGGTAGAAGCACCTACTGTCAGTCCCATCAGTAGATTTACTTATCACATGGTAAGCGGAATGTCACTCAAACCACAGGTAAACTATTTACAAGACTTTTCTTATCAAAGATCATTAAAATTTAGGCCAAAAGGGAAACCTTGCCCCAAGGAGATTCCCAAAGAATCAAAAGATTTAGTTTGGGAAGAATGTGTGGCTAATAGTGCGGTGATGTTATGAAACAATACATTCAGAACTGTTATAGATTGGGCACCTCGAGGTCAATTCTACCACAATTGCACAGGACAAACTCAATTCTGTCCCAGTGCACAAGTGAGTCCAACTGTTGATAGTGACTTAACAGAAAGTTTAGATGAACATAAGCACAAAAAATTACAGTCTTTCTACCCTTGGATATGGGGAGAAAAGGGAATCTCTACTCCAAGACCAAAAATAATAAGTCCTGTTTTTGGTCCTGAACATCCAGAATTATGGAGGCTTACTGTGGCTTCATACTGCCTTAGAATTTGGTCTGGAAACCAAATGATAGAAACAAGAGATTGTAAGCCACTTTATTCTATCAATCTAAATTCCAGTCTAACAGTTCCTTTACAAAGTTGTGTAAAGCCCCCTTATATGTTAGTCATAGGAAATATAGTTATTAAACCAGACTCCCAAACTATAACTTGTGAAAATTGCAGATTGTTTACTTGCATTAATTTGACTTGATTGGCAGCACCGTATTCTGCTAGTGAGAGCAAGAGAAGGCGTGTGGATCCCTGTGTCCATGGACCGACCATAGGAGGCCTCGCCACCCATCCATATTTTGACCGAAGTATTAAAAGGTGTTTTAAATAGATCCAAAAGATTCATTTTTACTTTAATTGCAGTGATTATGGGATTAATTGCAATCACAGCTACAGCTTCTGCGGCAGGAGTTGCATTGCACTCTTCTGTTCAGACAGTAAACTTTGTTGACAATTGGCAAAAGAATTCCACAAGGTTGTGGAATTCACAATCTGGTATCGATCAAAAATTGGCAAATCAAACTAATGATCTTAGACAAACTATCATTTGGATGAGAGATAGACTCATGAGCTTAGAACATCGTTTCCAGTTACAGTGTGACTGGAATACGTCAGATTTTTGTATTACACCCCAAGTTTATAATGAGTCTGAACATCACTAGGACATGGTTAGATGCCATCTATAGGGAAGAGAAGATAATCTCACTTTAGACATTTCTAAATTAAAAGAACAAATTTTTGAAGCCTCTCAAAGTCACTTAAATATTATGCCTGGAGCTGAGGCGTTAGATCAAGTGGCAAAAAATCTTTATGGATTAAACCCCACGACTTGGATTGAGTCTATTAGAAACTCTACTGCAGTAAATTTTGGAATTATGTGTCTCTGTTTAATCGGCTTGTTTTTAGTGTGCTGGACCAAACAATCCCGCTTCAAAATCGAGAGAACAAACAAGCCTTCATCGCCATGGCACATTTATATAAAAGGAAAGGGAAAAAGTATGTTGCGGGAAGTCAGGGACCTTAAATGGAGGGACCGGCTAAAGCCACGGCAGAAAAACATAAAATGTGAAGATTTCATGGACATTTATTAGTTCTCCCAAATTAATACTTTTATAATTTCCTATGTCTGTCTTTAATCTCTTAATCCCATCATCTTCTTTGTAAGCGGAGGAGGATATATGTCACCTCAGGACCCTGTGATGATTGCATTAACTGCACAAATTGTTTGTAGAGCATGTGTGTTTGAACAATATGAAATCTGGGCATCTTGAAAAAAGAACAGGATAACAGCCATGTTCAGGGAACAAGGGAGGTAACCTTGAACTGGCCGCCGGTGAGCCGGATGGAACAGAGCCATATTTCTGCTCTTTTTACATGCAAATAGGAGAAATATCACTGAATTCTTTTTCTCAGCAAGGAATATCCCTGCAAAAGAGAATGCGCTCTGAGGGTAGGCCTATAAACGACCCCCTTGGAGGCGTGCCGCCTTTTACAGTTGAAGCCGAAGGGACGAAATAAGCCCCTGTCTCCTGTAGCACTCCCAGGCTTATTAGGATGAAGAAATTCCCACCTAATAAATTTTGGTCAGACAGGTTGTCTGCTCTCAAACCCTGTTTCCTGGTAAGATGTTATCAATGACAATGCATGCCCGAAATTTCATTAGCAATTTTAATTTTAATTTTAACGCCATCCTGTGATCTCATCCTGCCTCCACTTGCTTTGTGATATTTTATTACTTTGTGAAGTGTGTGATCTCTGTGTTGGTACCAGCAACTGAGGCAATTGCAGGAGTTGCTGATGGCCTCGCAAATCTTAACCCTGTCACTTCGGTTAAGACCATCTGAAGTACTACTACTGTAAATTTCATATTAATCCTTGTGTGCCTGTTCTGTCTGCTGTTAGTCAGCAGGTATACCCAAGAGTTCCAAAGAGACAGCGACCATCGAGAATGAGCCATGATGACAATGGTGGTTTTGTTGAAAAGAAAAGGGGGAAATGTGGGGAAAAGAAAGAGAGATCAGCCTGTTACTGTGTCTATATAGAAAGAAGTAGACATAAGAGACTCCATTTTGTTCTGTATTTGAGATGCTGTTAATCTGTGAACCTACGCCCAACCTTGTCCTTGCAGGAGACATGTGCTCTGGTGACTCAAGGTTTAAAGGATTTGGGGCTGTGCAGGGTGTGTTTTGTTAAACAAGTGCCTGAAGGCAGCTTGCTGGTTGCACAATGTTGCTCTTTATGCACTAAAAAGGTTTATGGAGATGCTTACATATGCATATCAAGGCACAGCACTTTTCCTTAAACTTATTCATGTCACAGAGAAGTTTATTCATATGTCTTACTGCTGACTTTCTCCCTATAATGATCCTATTATCCTGCCACTTCCTTTTCTTTAAGATGGTAAAGATAATTATCAATAAATACTAAGGGAACTCAGAGACCGGTGCCAGCGTGGGTCCTCTGTATGCTGAGCGCCGGTCCCCTGGGCCCACTTTTTCTTTCTCTATACTTTGTCTCTGTGTCTCATTTCTTTTCTCAAGTCTCTCGTTCCACCTAACGAGAAACGCCCACAGGTGTGGAGGGGCAGGCCACCCCTTCATTGGGGTAAAATACTTCTATTTCTTTCAGGGCCCGCTTTGTTGTCATGTTGATACCTAATTGCTACAAACAGTCCGTTTTGTCAATTTTAAAGTTTCTGCTTTAATGTTAATGCTGATCAACTGTGCTTGAACTCCAAAGGGACAGAAGTATAATGAGGCATGTCCAACCACCCATTCCCATCATGGCCTAAACTAGTATTTCAGATTTACTTTAGGATGCCCTTGGCCGAGAGGAAGGATCTTTCAATTAGCTGGGGGTTAGAATTTTAATTCTGGTTTACAATACTATCATGTATTGGCCTTGGAAAAGTTTCCCTAACACAGAGTTTTGTTTTCTAATATCAAGGCAACAAAGCCTAGGTCTTTTAGCCACATCTAATACTGTTGTAATCTGGGAAGTGGTGGCCACATTGTCCAATGTCCTATAGATCAATAAACTCTTAATATCCAGTTCAGAAGCCAGAAAGGCTCCCATGACTTTGTAATTAATTTCAGCAAATTATAATAAAACAGAAGGAATTGTCAGATTCAGGTTAGGGAAATGAAGTTGGAGTCTATTCTGAGACATTCTGGCTATGGACCATGGGCAAGTGACTTAATCACTGAACCTCCTCCCCTACTCCAAGTGGTGGACTGCAGGTAAATATTTAACAACTGGCTCTCCAAGAAAAAAAGCCATGATTTATAGCTTTGCCAATTTCTAGAGTTTTAATACTCCCATCACGGCCAGTTTCAAGCCAGCAATGTGATGTCAACAAGTTCACTGAATTCCTAAAATTTAACAATTGATTCTCAATAAGCCAGCATGAGCCAGCTCTAGCACACCACTGCTTCCAAGGCTCAGCTTCCACATCTGAAAAATGGGAATCACACCACCTCCATATGGCCGTTTTCACGACTGAGATAATGTAAGTGAAAATACCTAATACAGGGTTGTTAGCATACATGGGGCTTTTGAGAAATGTTTGTTTAGTATTTACTGAGCACCTACTATGTAGCAGACATTTCCAGGAACTGAAGATTCATCAGAGAACAAAACAAGAGGTCTGCTCAGCTAGGATTGATGTTCTAAATGGGAGAGACAACCAGAAAGAAAAAAGAGAAGGAGAGAGAGAGACAGATGATAGAGAAAAAAATAGCCAGTCAGTTACTCTGGCAGTGATAAGCACTAGAAAGAAAAATCAAACCCAATAAGGATGAGGAGAAAAAGCAGTGGTATGGTAGGTAGGGTATGTCAGGTATGGTAGCCAAGAAAGACCTCACCGGTGAGAGACCTCTGATGAGAAATCCGAGTGGAATAAAGGCATGACTATGGGATTATATGGGGAAGGGTGTCCCAGGCAGGGTAAGAGCTCATGCCAAACCCTGGGGCAGGTATGGTGGGCTGGGCCTACTCCAGAGACAGAAGGAGGCCAGTGGGGTGGGAGAACCTGAGTGAGAAGACACAGGTGGAAAGTGCAATGGGAAGGGAAGAAAAGAGCGAAGGTGAGGTGGGGGAAGTCTCAAGCCCTAGCCATGTCTTAGGTGCCTTTAAACATCTGGAGACATAGTGGGCAGGGGCCAGTGACAGACAGGGCTGCACTCCTGTCCCTCTGCCTTCCCTACGCAGAGGAGGATCTGCCAACTGTGCTCCAATGGCCTCACTCCTTCATGTTTTCAACTACTCAAATGTTTGCTCAAATGACAAATATTGACTCCAATGGCTTCCACGGGCAGGCAGCAGTCTTAGCTCTAGAGACAGAAACTGTGAGCAAAACTTGAGCTCTTGCTTTTCATGGACCTACCTGGCCATAGAAGAAGACAGAATACATCAAAACATAAATAAATGCATTGGCTGCGAAGACAATCAAACAAGGTGGGCTGACAGAGTCCCCCTCTTAGATATAAAAATCATCTTGGGCCAGGATCCTCCTGTCGCCTTATATTTCAATGCCTAGTTCTAGCACAGTACTAACTGGTGCTCTGAGTAGCATTGCTCTAAACAATTGACGAACAGTAACCAAAGTAGGCTGGCAACTGCCCCAAGAGATCAAGAGAGCCCCCATTTTTCTCCTGGCATGAACTGGCATGAACTTTTTCAAACCACAAGGTTGAGGAAATGCCAACCCTTTATATAACTAAGAAATCTCTAAGACATGCAGCTTTTTGTTTGCTTGGTTTGTTTCTCTTTTTGTTTTTTTAAATGTGGTTCTTAGGACACCTGTCACAAAATCATCTGGGATTTTTATTAAATAAAACACAAATATCTGGGCCCTGCATCAGACCCACTGAATCAGGATAAATGGAGAAGGAGCCCAGGCAACTGTATTTTCAATGACCTCCTAAGGAATGTGGATGCTACATTGCTGATGCTTGAGATCCACTGCTCTAATGCAAACGCGCAATCCACAAGGCTTCTTTTCATTTCAGTTGTAATTGTCTCCACAAAGCATTCTTAAGAAAGCTCTTCTGTAAACTTCCTTTGCAGAAACTGCAGCACCAGTCACAAGCTGACTGTTCAGAGAAATGCATGGGGAGACAGGGCCCGCGTGATGGGAGCAGCCCATCAACTGACCCATTCATTCGAAAAACTCCACATGTAGAGACACTGGATGGCTTTAGTGGAAGTGCCTCATTGTCTGGGGAGCTGAAGGAGAGACTTTCTGGAATATTCCCTACCTGTGAAGAGGGCATGGTAGTGGAGGCCCTTCTCCTTGTCCTGATGGGAGCAGACATCAAATAAGTAGGCTTTGATGGGCCCATCAATGAAGTCAGCAGCAAAATCAAAGAGAATCACACCTATCATGGTGATACTTATGGCCCAAACCAGCTTCTTTCTTGGGTTAGCAATCAAAGCTAAAAGAAAAATAAACATTGGTCTCCTAAATCCTGTTTTAGAACCATCTGTGTTTTGTAATTTCCACCTAAACTTCTTGCCATAAAATCATCTTCCTTGCTTTTATTTTGCTTTTTTTCCCAAATAAAAATACCTTCATTTTTTTAAGGTTTTAAAAATTATGCAACGAAAGTCCAGAAAACACAAATATATGGAGACAGAAAGTAAATTAGTACTTGCCTAGGGCTGGTGCATAGGAGAAAAGCTGACGTGACTGTTGATGGCAATGGGTTTCTTTTTGGGGTGATGAAAATGTTCTAGAATTAGAGAGTGGTAATGGTTGCACAACCTTGTGAATATACTAAAAGGCACTGCATTGTACCCTTTTAATTAGTGAAATTTCTGGTGTATAAAATATCTCTTTAAATAAAAAAGCATGCATGCTTATCGCAAACAATTCCAATTATATAAAAAAAGCTGAGGGAGATGCTTCCAATCCCAGCCCCACTGAAGGTCAGGCTTTGAGGCCTCCTTTTACTCACTTCTGCACATACAGACACAGGTGTACAATGGTAGTCAAACGCAGTGCTTCTCAAAGTTTGGCATATTGAACTATCACTTGTACGTCTTGTTAAAATACAAATTGCTGGCCCCATCCCCAAGACTCTGATTCAATTGGTGGGCCTGAAGTGGGCCTGAGAAACTGCATCTCTAACACCCCTGCTGATACTGAGGGGCAGGTCAGAGGCCACATCTTTGAACAGCACTGACACAGTAACCAACTTTCTTCGTGTAATTTCAGCTCCTCACAATTTTTAATAGCTGGATTTTCATTCTATGGATACCCTGTAATTCATTTACCCAATCTCCTATAAAAGATACGTTGTTGTTTCTCTTGTTTCAGGTTGTTTTTTAAACTTAAGAATAGCATAGATTATCTACACGTTTTAAAAATTACAGTATAAAATTAAATGAACAATAAGCCTACCCGCCGCTTCTCACCTCCAGTCCTTTAGTAATCCTCCTTACAGTCAACAATGCTTGCCAGCTTTTTGTTCATTCTCCCGGAAATAGCCTACATTTGTACATTTACGCTTTCTTTGAAGTATGTACAAATGACAATTGATTATCCTGCCTCATAATCATCTATTCTGCTAGTTTGAGAGTTAATGGTCTAAAAATGTGTGCTATTTTTAGCGATCCTTTTTGCAATGCAACTTTATTGTACTACCATCAACTACTGATTAATTGGTAGCTGATTAATGGCTAGAAAAAATGCCTACCCTCAGGTTTGATTTTGTCCGGAATTTGCAATGCCAGAAAGGTCCTTTTGAGCTGATGGGCTTATGCCCTCTGCCTATTAAAACACTCTACATAAAACTATGAACAGAATTAACTCATTTGGATACACAGGTGATTTATTGTAAATATTTATGGAGCTATTTGGCAGCTGGTCAATTTGATGAGTATTAAATAGAGCATAATGGGCTCAAAAAGTAACTCAATTGATAAATATGTAAAAATATTCAATTTGATAAAATAGATACAGATTTAATAAAATAGATACAAATTTAATCCTATTTTAAAATCTTCACAACAATAAAAGATATTTATTTTGATATTTCTAGAAGTAGAGGCTCCCCAGCCACAGACTCTGGGCCAAATTTGTCAAAGGGGAAGTTCATCGTAACCTAGGAGAGACCAACTGTAACAAATTTCTAGGAAAGGTCAAACAAATTAACACTCTCCTCCTGCAGAGGTACACACCAGGACACATATCCCTGCCTGCCCACCTTGTGCAGCCGACTTACCTGCTACAACAGTGTCCCCATTGAGGTACAGAGCCATGCCCACGAGCATCATGACTCCCAGGGTGAGGATGTAGGGTCTCCGGCGGCCCCACCTGGACCGGCAGTGGTCGCTGGCCGATCCGACCACGGGCTGCAGCAGGAATCCCAGGATGGGGCTGAGGAACCACACAATGCTGTACAGACTATTGGGCAGACCCACGCTGAGCAGGACTGGGGTCACATACGCTGCCTCCACCGCGTAGCAGAACTCTCGTCCGAACATGGCCATGCTGTGCATAATGAGTCTGCTGGTGGGTCTTTTAGGTGGCTCCACAGAGTCAAAGGGGCCATGATCAGCGAGGGATTTATAGATGTGGCCACCAGCCTGCCCACTGTTGCCACCCATGGCCACTGGGAGAGGAACCTTCCTGTGAGCCCACCACCTCCTGTGTGGTGCTAGGGTCTGTGCTTCAAACTGGGTTTGCGGAGCCTGGCCGAGCAACCAACAGAGACGGTCAGGGTGGGGGAGGGGCTCAAATTCTTTCCTGCCTCTAAGATCACAAGTTATGATGAGAGGGAGGGGGTGGTGCTGGAAAGCATGACAGAGATTAGCAGCTGTGAATGAGCCCTCTGGCTCCTTAAGACGTTGGAATATTTTTCTAAAGGGATCCTCCTTTGTACTGTTGCCTCTCTTTCTCTCTCTCTCTCTCTCTCTCTCACACACACACACACACAATTACACGTGATCATACACGGCTTCTCTCCCTCTCTCTCTCACACACGTTATTATACGTGATGACACACATGGTTATCTCAGACGGTATTACACATAATCACAAACACGGTTTCTCTCACACATGTTATTGCACACGGTCACACACATGAGTTCTTTCAGACGCTATTACACACGATCACACACATGGCCTCTCTCACACACACATGCTATTACTCACGATCACACACATGGCTTCTCTCTCACACACATGCTATTACACATGATCACACATGGCTTCTCTCTCACACACATGGTATTACACATGATCACACACATGGCCTCTCTCACACACATGCTATTACACATGATCACACACATGGCCTCTCTCACACAGTTATTACACATGATCACACTCATGGCTTCTCTCTTACACACGTTATTACACATGATCACACACATGGCCTCTCTCACACACGTTATTACACATGATCACAGACATGGCTTCTCTCTCACACACATGCTATTACACATGATCACACATGACTTCTCATACACGTTATTACACATGATTACACACATGGCTTCTCACACACATGCTATTACACATGATCACACATGGCTTCTCACACACATGCTATTACACATGATCATGCATGGCTTCTCACACACATGCTATTACACATGATCACATGGCTTCTCTCACACATTACACATGATCACACACATGACTTCTCTCTCACATGCATGCTATTACACATGATCACATACAGCTTCTCTCACAAACACATGCTATTACACGTGATCACATACAGCTTCTCTCACAAACACATGCTATTACACATGATCACACACATGACTTTTCTCACACACACGTCATTACACATGATCAAATGGCTTCTCGCTCTTGTACACACGTTATTATACATGATCACACACGGCTTCTCTCTCACACACACTATTACACATGATCACACATGGGACTTCTCTCACATTATTACACATGATTGGACACATGGCTTCTGTCTCACACACATGCTATTACACATTATCACACACAGCTTCTCTCTCACACTCATGCTATTACACATGATCAAACACACAGCTTCTCTCTCTTACACCCGTGTTATTACACATCACACAAGGCTTCTCACATTCACGTTTTTTTACATGATCACACACATGGTTTCTCTCATGAACACACAATTACACATCACACATGGCTTCTCTCACACACATGCTATTTTACATGATTACACATGGCTTCTCTCACACATGTTATTACACATGATTACACACATGGCTCCTCTCACACACACATGCTATTACACATGATCACACACATGGCTGTGAGGTAATAAAGCCTTATTACATAGAGGTTATGTCAAAATGTAAATAAATTGATATCTTTTTATAAACTTCTTTTTATAAATATAGACATTCTATTTTTTCCTGACTACAAGTTTTCTACACACATAGCTCAGGAGTGAAATAACTAGATTTAAAATGGTGGCAGGTCACACCCTTCTTCAAATCATTAGCTGTGTCAGATCACCCTGATATTTCTCCTCATTGTACTTAATACATTCTACAATGAGATAATTCTGAGTTTACTCCATATCCTGTGTTTGTCTTTGATTTCCTCAAGAGCAGAGAACAGGTCTGTTTTGTTCATTAGGTCATCCCCAGCAAGTATCAAGATACCTGGCACCTAGTAGGTCCTCAATAAATATTTTCTAAAGGAATTACTGAGTGAATAAAACATACACACTACATTTTGTGCTGCCTGTCTGCTCAGATCTACTTCCTTTGGTGCTCTTTATCTTATGGGGCTACATTTCCAGGGTTCCCTTGTTTTCTGGCTTCTAGGTAGATTTGGCTAATAGGAGGCACTGGTAGGAAGACTAGGGGAGGGAGAGAAGGAAAGAAGCCAGGATATTTCCCTAGATTTCTTTCTTCTCCCTGAGGTATTACTGGCAGTGTCTGTGTCTCCAAGGTGGGTGCAGCAATTTTGGCTTCTGGGTCCAGGTAACATCAGCTTTTCCCCATCACCCCTGCATTCATAGGAGTGGTCCTGGCTTCCTAGTTTTGTTCATATCAGGGTTGCCTCGCTATCTCCTGGGCTTCTCTGCTCTTTAATCACCAGTGGAATTCTTTATATTAAATTTCCTCTATTTTAAAAACTTCGAGTGGGTTGTATTTTCCTTGCTGGACCGACCGTGAGTTCAAATGAAAAGTCTGAGTTGTAGGGAAAGCAATCTTTTTATTATTTATTTATTTATTTATTTAGAGACAGGGTCTTGTTCTGTTGCCTGGGCTAGAGTGCAGTGGCGCAATCCTAATTCACTGTGGCCTCAAACTCTGGGCTCAAGTGATCCTCCTGCCCCACCCTTAAGCAGCTAGGACTACGGGCACACAGCTAGCTCCATACCTGGATAATTTTTTTATTTTTATTTTGTAGAAATGGAGGTCCAGCTATATTCCCCAGGCTGGTCTTGAACTCTTGGCCTCAAGTGATCCTCCATACCTGGGCTGGAAAACACAACCTTATGGGAAAGTTCCTAAAAATCGCTGATGAACAAGACTGAAGGCCAGAATATGAAAGCTTAAGCTCTGATTCTGCCTCTTCCTAGTTGCATATTCCTGAGCAAATAATTTCAACTGGTATTTCTAAAACTGTGCCAAGGCACCCAGGGCATTAGAGTGACCTCACAAGAGTATCTCATAATATTTAAAAATTTGAACACATAAACACAATGAAACTCAACATCTGTCAGACATCACATGAACTACTAATGAGGTAGTTCATGCCTTCAACATAAGATTGCACTATAATCCTTCTGATAATTTCATATTTTTGTGAGACTGGGTTTCCCAGTCAGTCTGATAGAAAAGCAAGTACTATATGGACATTAACATGGAGCAGAAAGTGAGGGCAGCAGTGTCCGATCTCATTCCAGGTGAGAAGTTGCACACTGTCCAATAGGTGCATACATCTCCTTAGTAAGTAGTTGTGATTAACAATGAAACAGAAATGAAAAATATATTTTCTTTTATGTGTATTATATTTTTAAACAGCAAATAAGTTGGTAGGACATAAATATTTAATTTGTTGGGACCTAATTATTTATAAATTGAATGGTTAGATATTTAATTTGGCCTAAGTCACCATGAAAAAATTACTGAGGCGCTAAGGGAAACATGAACTAAGAAACCCTTCTGAGTCTCTGTTTTCTCATCTGTAAAATAAAGAAACCTGCCCCACCTTCCCCTTACAATTGATTGCTGAAGGACAGTTGAGACACTGCATAATGGACCTTATTGATGGCCTATGCAACATCCATTCTCTACTCCCTCTACTCTGATGGCACCTGGATTAGATTGTGGAATCTTCCCCTTCATCACGTGCCTTTAGGAAGTTGAATCCAGGGAAGCTCCGGGAGCAGGCTGGTTTTATGTAAAGACATAAAACCAGGTGCTCATTGTTAGCTTGTCTTCTTTTTCAAAGATTGGTATAAGAAAGGCTTGTGACTTAACTCAGTCCAAGGAGACACAAGACAACTTGCTGGGGATTCCTGAGATCTTTATTTCTGGATATTGCTGTGCGTGGGTATAAGATCCAGAACTTGCTACCAGCCTGAGGAGAAATCAAACACATGGACAGTGGAAAGCTGACAGCCCAGAGAACCGCAGGGAAACAGGCCCGAGTGACTGGACACAGGCAACCCTAAAACTGACCATCCCTCTGGACTCTAGGTAGTGAGCCAACACATTTCCTCATTATTTTGGATATTGTTTTTTTGCAGTTGAAGGCATTCTGATTCAATATAGGTGAAACTATTTGCAAATTACATAGTGTGATGCAATTGTTGCTAAAGTTCGGAATGTGCTTTTTTTTTTTTGAGACGGAGTCTTGCTCTGTCGCCCAGGCTGGAGTGCAGTGGCCGGATCTCAGCTCACTGCAAGCTCCACCTCCCAGGTTCACGCTATTCTCCTGCCTCAGCCTCCGGAGTAGCTGGGACTACAGGCGCCCGCCACCTCGCCAGGCTAGGTTTTTTGTATTTTTTTTTGTTAGTAGAGACGGGGTTTCACCGTGTTAGCCTGTCTCGGCCTCCCAAAGTGCTAGGATTACAGGCTTGAGCCACCGCGCCCGGCCCGGAATGTGCTTAGAGGGAGATCATGAACACCAAGACTAAAGGCCTGGATGCAGCCTATCACCCTGTTTCATGTGACTTTTATTTATCACCATACAGTTTGTGGCATTTCAACATTTCCTACATTGTAGAATCAAGAAAGTAAATAAATGTATATCAATGTCTTCAAGAATGTATCATTCTTCTTTCACTAGAATTTGCCACCTTCAATTGCCTGCTTCTCTTCCACTCTCCTTAAAACTTCCTATTTTCTCCTTACCTGTCCCCTTTACTTATTTCTAAATTTACAGCTTGTCAACAGTTAACTGAAAAATAGAGGTGTAACATTTTTTTGCACAGGGTTTTAGACTCTTCAGAAAAAGGAAAGTATGGGTCACTAACAAAAGCTACTAACCTTGCTTTTATATATTCACCCTTTAAAAGTTCACAACCTACAAAAACCAATTCTTCATGTGAACATTTTGTGTAAAGTCAACTAATTACAGAAATCAATGCTCTAAGCTAGCATGTTTATTTACAGATTTTTTGCCAACTTGCTTTTATCCTTTCCCTCACTGGTCGATTCAACAGCTATTTTTTGAGCACCTATTATAAAAGCAACCAAGGTAAAAAGATTTGGTCCATATCCATTAGGATAGTGCTACTCAAAGTGCAGTCATTGAACCAGAATCATAATCACCTGGAAGCTTGGTGGAAATGCACATTCATGGTTCTTACCCTAGACCCATTGCTGTAGAATCTCTGGAGGTGGGGCTCAGGAATCTGTTTTAACAGTATCTCCAAGTAATTATTTTGCCTGCTAGAGCCATTAATCTGGGAACATATGGCCTAGTGAATAATTTTATAAAGTATAGTAAAGGCAATTATATCCTTGCAGATGTGTACGAAGTGAGATGGAAACATAGAAAGGGCCTTAACAATACAAGCTAACTGAGCACCTAGGATGTTTAGGCACTTCACAGGCATTGTCTTAGACATCACAATGATACAGTGAGATTTGAACCCAAGGCCCTTCTGACTCCACAACTCATAATTACTGTACAAAACTACCCTAGGGCTGAGAAGCACAGGAAGTTTCACAAAGAAGGCTGTGTTCCAGCCCAGTCTGAGTTTGCTAGATCAACAGACTGGAGCAAAGGGGTCTTGATAATCCTGGAAAATAATGGTGTAGTATATAGAAAGGAATGGAAACAAGAGAGACCATAGCATAGTTAGGAATTTCAGGTAGTTCAATGTAAGTCCTGGGGAACAGGAGGACAGGGATGGGCCTGGACAGCTAGATAGAAGTCTTATTGTAAGTAAAGGTTTGATATGCTACGTAAATGAGTTTATATTCTACTCTGTAGGAAAAAAGACCACCACAAGATTTTTGCAGGACTGAAAATTCAGTGTGGTATCAAAAACATAACCCAGTGGAGTAAGATGATAATAATAATAATAAGGCAATGATGCTAGAGGTCAAGGCTGATAGGGCAACTGAACTGGAGTCTTGGGAAGAGATAAGAGGGGCCTGAATGAAAAGTGCAATGGGGGACAGGCAGAGGGAATAGATTCAAGTGCTGTTAAAGTAGAATTGACAGCACTTCACTCTTGAGATGTATTCATTTGATACATATTTACTAAGTTTCTGCTATGCACTTGGCACTATTCTAGGAAATAGGGATTTTACAATCAACGAAACATACAAAATCCCTCATAAAGCTCCCATTCTAGTGTGTGTTGGTGGGCTGGCGGGGGTGTGAGGGGAGACTAGGGTTAATAAGCATATATGTCAGCAGTGATATATGGTACAAAGAAAAACAACATAGGGAGAGGGGATAGCAAGTGATTAGGTGGCTGCTATTTTAGACAGAGGCTAGGAAAGGACTCTCTGCAGGGGGGCAATTGGGCAGTGGCCTCAATGAAGTAAGGATAAGCTGAGGACCTATGAGGGCAGAGATAGGCATGGTGGGAATGGAAGCAGGAGACTGGTGAGAGAGAAAGACTTGCCTGGCAGGACACAGATGATGGCACAATCTGAGAAAAAGAGGCATGTCAGTGAGGCTAACAGGCAGCTGCACAGAGAAGGCCGGCTCCCAGCAGAGAGGGTCAGACAGAGGGGTGGGAGTTATCTGCCAGAAACCCGGAGATCATCTGCCAACATTCTCATTCAAAGACACTGACTGAATGATTTCCTGTCAAATTAAAATGGTCAGACTTCTCTATTTAAGGACATTCATTTTGGTAAACAATAGAGCCAAAAATATTTCAAAGATTCACAAAATGCTATTTAAATGGTATTTAAAGGGTTTTCTTAGAAGCATTGTACAAACTTAAAAGGACAAGTACACTTTAGGGAAAAAGAAAGCTTTATTTCATAAATTACGTTATATTAACTCATTCAAAATATAAGTCAAGAATCTTAGTATCAATAGATTATATCAAGCAAACTGGAAGGCAGAATAACTACCATAATTTAGTATAAGTATCCAAAGTATTTATAAATCAAAAGCCCTAATGATAACCATTTTTAGAATTCAATCATCACTGTAGAATCAGTCTGTAATTCTGTTCTTGATTAGAGGGGTAGGACACTGCAATACTGTTCCTCCATATTTCCACACATACAATGTTATGTGTTACTCTACACTGTAAATGCAGTATTCAAATTCACTTGAGCTGTGAGCCTGGAAGTTAGAGACTAGCTTTTACCTTATTACTTTCAATGATTTTATCTGACTTAAGCTGGTCAATCTCTTCGCGGCTGAATCCAAATTCGCCAAGTATCTCCTCAGTGTGTTCTCCTACAAAAGGATCCCTTTTGAAAGAAGGGACGGCTGGGGTGTTTGACAGCAGAGGTGCTGGGCGGGGGCTCATGTTCTGCTCCTCGTTGGTGATAAATGAGCCCCGTTCCTTGCTATGATCATGATGAAGAACCTCCTCTAAAGTCAGAACCGGAGTCACACAGGCATCTGTGCCATCAAAGATTTGACACCACTCTGCCTTTGTCCTCTTTGCAAATACAGCTGCAAACTTCTTCTTCATTTCTGGCCAGTCACCCATGCTCATCTGATTGGGAAGTTCATCAGACTTTAGTCCAAGTCCTGAGGAAAAATACAATTTCTTAAATTATCATGCTTTGAACAGAGCTATTATAATCAATAAAAATTAATGCTGAGCCCCCTGTACTATGCAAAATAAAATGTTCTATAAGAGCTTCTAAATCAGTCAAGAGAAAAAAATGTAAAGTCAGTTTAAGGTTGGAACCAAAGGCTGGAGAGGGCAGAGGTAGTCAGTCTTGTCACCACCAAGATTTTATTATTCATATTTCATCAAAAGTAGTCTGTTCTCAATGGTCTGGTTTCCAGAAATTGATTTCCTACCTCTGAGTAGATTTTGAAAACAAATTTCCCCAGGATGTTATTAGCCAGTCATACTGAGTTAAAATAACTCCCTAATCTCTATAATGTATTCAAACCTTATAAAAAATATGAACAATTTTATACATGACCATCTCAGTTTCCAAGGAAGAAGCCTGAAGACAAATTATTTAATTCAGGATTGCAATTTTATAAATACATTCATTTATCTTTATTTTGTTAAAATAAAAGAGCTAGAATGCCAGGAGTGATGGCATGAGTATAGTGCAAGCTACTCAAGAGGCTGAGGCTGGAGGATTGCTTGAGCCCAGGAGTTCAGGGTCCAGCCTGGGCAACACAGCAAGACCCCCATCACCCATCCACCAATCCATCCATCCATCCATCCATCCATCCATCCATCCATCCATCCATACATACATACATACATACATACATACATTTTTAAAATAAAAGAGCCCCAAAGGGCTTTGTACTAGGATAAAGAACTTGTAAGGTAACCAAAGACTCATGCAAATTGTTCCTGTAACAAACAAAACAGAAACTTATTAGCCAGCCAGTCAACTGTGGGACATGCAGACTTTCCTCTCCGGCATGAAAGGAACTTGAAGTGCCCATCAAGACCACAGTGCAGAGATCATGACAGCAGCTACCTGGGGATTTAACAGGAAAGGTGGCCTCTCTAGCTCTTGACCCCATCTGTGTCTCCTTTACTGACTATGTGGGCTACCCCTGCAGACATGCCCAAACTCCAGTGCTGATTAAACTATACCCAAAGAGCAGGGCCACTTTACAATAGTTGGTGCAAATGTCCCTTTTCTTCCCTCATATAAGCGGGTTTTTAAAAGTGCATGGCTAAGTGTCAAACGATAACGAAAGGCCCTTTCTTTAGGCATAACACTGTGTATAAGTTTAGCCAAGTTAATTGAATAATCTTCACTTAGAGAATACCTTCCTCCTCCAGCATGTTGACAATCAAGGCCAATTTTAAGTTGCTCTGAAGATGGTAAAGTCCCTATAGAGGTAAGAAGACATAAATACTGAAGCCTCTTCTTAAGGTTTTGAGGACTATGAGGAAATAAGAAGAACTAACACAGTTCCAGATTTTTGTAAGCAGTCTCCTGTGGAATATACAAGTACATTTTCTTCTGTAACCAACAGTTCCATTCAAATACCAGGATGGATATGAGGCCATAGTTTCAGGTTATCGCTATAATCTACATCTTTCACTTGATGTTCTTTCTTGATTGCCCTGAACTCTGTGAGTGAAAGGCACATAAAATGAGCAGCGAGCAAGAAGTAGTCATCTTCACATGCTTTTAAAACAGTCTCTTTTTATCAGACTGTGATCAGAATCATAACACTAAGTAAAGCTGGAGCCAATATGTTCTCTCTTTAACTTTATAGTTGAGATTACACAGGTCATAGTTTGTATGCTAGAAAAATACTAGAAATCAAAAGTCCCCAGATCCTACCCTACCTCTAACACCCCAAATCTCCCATTGTCTACCATGGCTTCACAGCCCACAATCTCCCACCCTGCCCATGACCCTGACCAAGGTCACAGAATTGAACACCAGTGGTTTAAGGTGAGCTGTGTGCTGTGCTCCTGACACTCCAATATGGAACTTGGAATCCAGTCCCAAGTCTCAGAATCCATAATTGTATAAATATAGTTAAAGATTGTGACTAGTTGTTATGGTAAAATCACTATGAAATTTCTGGTATTTTAAGTCAAACAGATTTTCAGGAACTAGCCTGGGGATTCAGATACCATTTAAAACTTGGGAAAGCATGTTTTGATTTCAAAAAAACCACGCCCCCCCACCCCCCACACACACGATTACAAAAAATGCTTATTCTTTTAAGTTCATGCCATAAACTTTACTGCAATATAATATTAAGTTTATAGTAAGCACTCAAAATTCATGTTGTAAGTATTCAATGATATATGTCCAGGATGGCAATTGTAAACATTATTTTATTATTATTATTATTTTTGAGACGGAGTCTCATTCTGTCACCCAGGCTGGAGTGCAGTGGTGCGATCTCAGCTTACTCGAAGCTCCGCCTCCCACGTTCATGTCATTCTCCCACCTCAGCCTCCCTATTATTTATTTATTTAAGACGGAGTCTCACACTATTGCCCGGGCTGGAGTGCAATGGCACGATCTCAGCTCACTGCAACCTCCGCCTCCCGGGTTCAAGCGATTCTCCTGCCTCAGCCTCCCAAGTAGCTGGGATTACAGGTGCCTGTCACCATGCCTGGCTAATTTTTTTGCATTTTTTAGTAGAGATGGGGTTTCACTATGTTGGCCAGGCTGGTCTCAAAACTCCTGACCTCGTGATCCACCTTCCTCGGCCTCCTAGAGTGTTGGGATTACAGGCGTGAGCCACTGCATCCAGCCATAAACATTATTTTTATAAAGAAAAGTTGGAAAAAATGTAAATGAACTTGCATAGGGAATTGGTTATATAAATTTTAGTACAGGCAGATAAAAAATATGATATGGCTGCTATATAAAATGGGTGAGGGTAAAGATCTTTTGTACTGACATGAAAGAATGTCTTTACTATATTGTTGTATAAAAAGCTATAAATTATAAATTTATATATATATATATATAAATTATAAATTGTAAAACAGAAAATAATTGCTGGGTATTGTGGCTCATGCCTGTAATCCCAGCACTTTGGAAGGCTGAGGCAGGAAGATCACTTGAGCCCAGGAGTTCAAGACCAACCTGGGCAACATAGTAAGACCCTGTCTCTACAAAAAAATCAAAAAGTTAGCCAGGCATGGTGGCACAGGCCTGTGGTCATAGCTACACGGGAGGCTGAAGCAGGAGGACTGCTTAAGCCCAGGAGGTCAAGACTGCAGTGCGCCATGTTTGTGCCACTGCACTCAAGCCTAGGCAACAGTGTAAGACCCTGTCTCAAAAAATAAAATAGAATAGAATAATTGTGCATTTGTATATGTACAATAAAAATTCTTGAAGGCCACATCCCAAATTTTCCCAAAGTGGAAGAACAAAGGAAAATTTTCCCTTCTTACTTTTTAAAATCTGTATTGCTTATTTTTTTCCTAGCAAACATATAATTTTAAATTTTTATTTCATTTTTGAAAATTGTGGTAAAATATACATAAAGTTTACCATTTCAGCCATTTTTTGGTGCACAGTACTAGGGCATTAAGTACACTCACACTGCTTTACAGCTATCACCACCGTCCATCTGTACCACACAACTCCTGAATTTCTTCATCTTTTCAAACAGAAACTTTGAACCTATTAAACATTAACTCCCGCTCCTACCTCCCCACAGCCCCTGGCACCCACCATTCATTCTACTTTCTGTCTCTATGAACTTGACCACTTTAGATATTTCACATAGTGGAATCATATAGTATTTGCCCTTTGGTGACTGACTTATTTCACTCAGCATAATGTCTTCAAGATTCATCTCTGTTGTAACGTGTTGGAATTTTCTTGTTTTTTTTTCAGGATGAAACACATTACATTTTATTCACCCATTCATCTGTTGATGGACACTTGAGTTGCTTCAACCTCTTGGCTATTGTGAATAATGTCACTATGAACACAGATATACAAATATCTGTTTGAGTCACTGCCTCCAATTCTTTTGGTTATATACTTAGAAGTGGAATTGCTAGATCATACAATTCTATGTAAAATTTTCTGAGGAAATGCCATGCTGTTTTTGACAGTGGCTACACCACTTTACATTCTCATTGGTAGTATACAAGTGTTTCGTTTCCTCACACCCTTGCCAACAATTGCTATTTTGTATTTTTCAGAAATAATAATTTGAAGGCCAGGAGTGGTGGCTCACACCTCTAATCCCAGCACTATGGGAAGCTAAGGGGGAGCAGATCACTTGAGGTCAGGAGTTCGAGACAAGCCTGGTCAACATGGTGAAACTCCATCTCTACTAAAAATACAAAAATTAGCCAGGCATGGTGACGGGCACCTGTAATTCCAGCTACTCAGGAGGCTGAGGCAGGAGAATCACTTGAACCCAGGAGGCAGAGGTTGCAGTGAGCCGAGATCACGCCACTGCACTCCAGTCTGGGTGACAGAGATCACCCAGCTTTTGAAAATTATCTCCTGATAAAACAGCTTTTGAAAATTATCTATTGCTTACCTGATTGTACTATAAGAACCTTGCTATTTGAAAATGTCATAAAATTCTCAGTGTTTTCACATTTTTTTGTCCTAGAAAATAGCAGGGATGCAGCAGAGTATGTACTTTAAAAAGACTTTGCATACTTATGTTCAGAAACTGAAGATATAAATTAAAGTATGGTCTCAAAAATCTAAAACACAAAGGGGAGTAAATTAGGTATGTAATTAGTACTACCTCAAAAATTATTATTATTATTGTTGTTGGTGTTGTTCTGATACATAGTCTTGCTCTGTCACCCAGGCTAGAGGGCAGTGATGCGACCTCAGTGCACTGCAACCTCCGCCTCCCAGGTTCAAGTGATTCTCGTGCCTCAGCCTCCTGAGCAGCTGGGATTACAGACATGTGCCACCATACCTGGCTAATTTTTGTATTTGTAGTAGAGATGGGGTTTCACCGTGTTGCCCAGGCTGATCTTGAACTCCTGACCTCAAGCGATCCACCTGCCTCGGCCTCCGAAAGTGCTGGGATTACAGACATAGCCATCGCACCCGGTCCTCAAAAAATTATTACAGATGTGGGGGTTTGTCCAGTAGGACTTGAGAGAGAAGAAATGTATATGTGATTAGTAAAATTAGCATTTTTGTAAATAAATCTTATAAAAGAAAGATAATGCTGAGACATTTTGGCATGGACTACGTAGATAAAGTCCAAGGTGATTTAACATGCTATCTCCTAGAGCACAAGCTGTCTGTCAGCTAAGGATCCTAGGTAAACTTTGAAGGGACATGAGGGTTAAGGATACCATAAAAGGCTATGGATGCAAAAAGAGGGGGCTGTAAAAAATCAGGGGAGTTACAAAGTTTCAACTCAGCAGAAGAATACCCAGGAGAAGGTGATCAGGAATTAAGGGATTGGCACAATGACCCTGCTAGAAAAATGTTGTCTTGTTTCATTTTCAGTGTTTCCAGAAAGGCTTATTCACTGAGGTGAAGTGTGGATGTGAAAAATGAGCCTTCTCCACACATACAGCAGTCCTTCTTCATCCGAGGTTTGGCTTTCTGTGGTTTCAGTTACCCACAGTCAACCGTGGTCTTAAAATATTGAATGAAAAATTCCAGAAATAATTCATAAATTTAAATTGCATGCTGTTCTGAGTAGCATGATGCATGATGAAACCTCGCAGCATCCTGCTCCATCCTGCCCTGGACATGAATCGTGTCCATCCTATCCACACTGGGGGGCTACCAACCCATTAGTCACTTAGTAGCCAACTAGGTTATCAGGTTGACTACTGCAGTATTGCGGTGTTTGTGTACAAATAACCCTTATTTTACTTCCTAAGGTCCGCAAAGGTTGTAGGTGAAGGTGATGCTGGCAATGTGGATATGCCAAAGAGAAGCCTAAAGCGCTTCCCTTAGGTGAAAAGGTGAAAGCTCTCAGCTTAAGGGAAGAATAAAACTCGTAAGCTGAGGTTGCTAAAATTGACGGTTAAGAATGAATCTTATATTCATGAGATTATGAAGAAGGGGAGAAGGAAAAATAAATTCATGCTAGTTTTGCTGTCACAACTCAAACTGAAAAGTTACAGCTATAGTACATGGTAAGTGCTTAATAAAGATGGAAAATGCATTAACTTCGTGGGTGGAAGACATAAATAGAAACAACTTCCAATTGACAGCAATCAGATTCAGTACTATCTGCAGTTTCAGGCATCCACTGGGGGTCTTGCAATGCATCCCCCAAAGATAAGAGAGGACTACCCTATGTTTCAAAATAACAGGATACATCAAGGAAGGGAGTTAACTTCCAGAGTGGCAGAATAAGAACCTTCAAAAATCTGTGTTAAAGCAATGAGAACACTAACAACAATTGTCAGAATTAACTTTTTCATAATTCTGGAAATTAAAAGCTTGCAGCAATCCAAGGCGCATTTACTCAAGAAAAACAGCTGAATCTCAGTAAGACCAGTGAGCTTTGTGGTGTTAGAACTTGTGCCAGTTTCATCCCTCTCCCTGTGGTAGCCTTGAAAAGTAACTTCCCCTCAACTCTGGTCAGTTCTGAAAACCAGCAGGAGAATAGATCCGAGAGGAGGAAAAGAAGTTTGGAGCTTCCCCCAAAACCCCATCCCCAGAGAAGTGTCATTATTTAGCCTGTCGGGCAGGTCCCTGAAAGGCTCCATTCTCAGGGCTTGTCTTTCTGTGATCTAACTTAGAGCTCACTTTGCTCTAGCCCTAAAATGCTGATTAAAAAAAAAAAAAAAGGCAATATTTTATCGCAGCTGTCTTAGGTGGTGTTACTTATTGCAGCTAATGAGATGCTGACCAAAAAACTTAAAAGAAAAAAACTGGGGAATGGTATATCCATAGGGGGCTTTGAGAAGCTCCAACATGTTCCTGAGAATTTTTTTTACACCTCCTGAGAAGGCCACACACACGCACACGTGCAGGACAGTGCGAATGCCCGGGAGAGATCTGAAAAGGCCCTCCTCTCTCACCTGTGGCTGACCTTGAGGCTCTTCACAAGCAAGAAGTTAAGGCACGTAGCGCTTCATAAAAAGATGGGAGATTTATTGGTTCAAGGCATTTAAGGGCCACAGTGGCTCATGCCTGAAATCCCAGTACTTTGGGAGGCTGAGGCAGGAGGATTGCTTGAGATCAGGAGTTCAAGATCAGCCTGAGCAAAATAGCAAGATTCTGTTTCTACAAATAATAAAACATTAGCCAGGTGTGGTCACGTGTGCCTGTAGTCCCAGCTACTTGGGAGACTGAAGCAGGAGGATCGCTTGCACCCCGGAGTTCAAGGCTGCAGTTGGCTATGATCACACCACTGCACTCCAGCCTGGGCAACAAAGCGAGATCCTGTCCCCTAGATTAAAACAAACAAGCAAACAAAAAAGGCATTTAAGGACATTTCTGTCCAATCATTAGCTGAAGCTAACTCAGTTGACTTCGGTGGCTACACATGCCAAAGAATACAGATTTAATTTAAGAAAATCATTAAACAAACAGCAACAATAACAAGTCCAGGACTGGGGTCCTGAGGAGTCCTGGGAGGTTGTCATATTGAATTATTTAAAATGTCCAGTACTGTTTTAAAATTTTACACATTTATTTTCATTAAAACTTATTTAAGTCACTTTGGACCCAGCATGTCTTTAGGTTTTACCCATTCATTCAACTGCTCTGCTGTGAGACAGCCAAGTTCAATGGCAGTTTCCTTTAAGGTCGATCCATTTCGGGGTGTTGGCTTAGCAGTCTCTGCTGCTTTGTCATACTCTATATGAGGGTTGAGAGCTGTCACCAACATTAGCGACTTGTTCATTAGCTTCTTGATCCTTTCTGTATTGGTCTGGATTCCTTCTATGCAAATTTCTGTGAAGGAAACTGAAGCATCCCCCAGCAGCCTGAGTGTAACACTAAGTTTTTAATCATCATTGGCTTGAAAACATCCAACTCAATATGGCCATTGCTACCTCCAACGGTTACAGCCACACAATACCCCATGACTTGAGCTGCAAGGATGGTCATCGCTTCACACTGAGTAGGGTTTACCTTGCCTGGCACGATACTGCTTCCTGTTGCATTTTCAGCAAGGTCAGTTCTCCCAGACCTGGCCAAGGACCAGAACTCAGAAAATGAGTATCATTTGCTATCTTCGTCAGACTGCAGGTGGTAGTGTTCATGGCTCCACAGAGCTCCGCCAGAGCATCATGAGCAGCCAGAGCTTCCAATTTATTTGGAGCAGTGACAAAAGGCAAGCTTTTTAATTTCTGGACAGAGAGGTACCCTTTTTGATCTAGATAAACCATTCTGTTCTTCTATAGTTTTTCCAACTATATTCGAATAGGTGAAGTTAGCATGTTTAATCATAAAATGCTTTCAGTTGCTTGCAAACACAAGTATTCCATCAGATGAGAAGACATCAAAAATTTGAAATATTAAAAAAAATCATTCCAGCTATATGCAAATAACTTTTAATATATGCATCTGAAAAGCTACCAAACATAACAATGAAACCCGAAACTTGTAGTAGAAAGGTAAATGCACTGTGATCAGCTTTCACATCACTTCAGAGTATATTCTGAAACTTCTTAGATTCTACATTATTTATAGAGTGAATTTTAAATTCAAACATTTCTCAGGAACAAAATGACTCCCATCCAATTATTTAATTAGAGAAGAAGAGATCCCAAATTTTCTTGCTAATTTATGGCAACTTGCCAAGAAGGCAATAATCTGCAAGACAGGTAATCTGCAAAGGCATAGTGATATAGTAACATATTCTAACAGAATCTCATTTGCCAAAATCTTTCCATGCTCTGGTGACTTCTGACATTGAAGTGCCATAAGGCACATCTGCCAAGGAATAGCAGCTGGTAGAACATTGAATGGAAAGCGACCAATGTGGGCAGATCATTTCTAGGGAAGAGTAAGATCTGGGCACACAGGGGCAAGATTATCCAACACAAGGAGTGAAATTAAAGCACTGAACATCCTACAAAAGGAGTTATTATTTTTAAAACCCTCAGCTATTTTATAGACTAGTAAGACTGCTGGTCAATTTAAAAGCCATGGAAAATGCCCCACATTATACTGACGGCTATAATTAGGTTAATTAGAAAGTGGCTATATAATAAAAGACATCATAGATTCCAAAAGTCTTTAAAATAGAACCAAAGAACATCCACAGCAAAAGGGGAGCTGAGGGAGACACATGAAGTTTATTTACCTTTGATCAGCAGCTCGTAGAACTGGGGTTCTATTGCTCCAACAGCCATGAATTCCCCATCTGCTGTCCTGTAAGTCGTATAGAAAGGTGCACCACCATCCAACATGTTCTGTCCTCGAGGTGCTTCCCACAGACTTGATTTCTGAGTTTTCCACAAAAAAGAACTTAAATAAGCTGTTCCTTCCACCTTTGAGAAAACAGAATACAAAACAAATCCAGATAACTCAAGTGTCAAAGCACGAATAATTTCTCCTATTCAAGTTAAAAAATACTTGCATAAAAATTCTTATCTTAGGGTATACAAAGATTCTATCTAATTATACAACTTCTCTGGTATTTCCAGAAAGTGAGTTAGAGCAGTTTGTATTAGAATAGCAATTGGCTGCACTATTCAGTTCTGAAAATACTGTAAGACCTAGAAGGAATGACTTTTGTTCTCCATTTCGAATAAGATTGGCAAAATGCTGGTGATTTTTAGCTAGGTGAGGGTACATGGAAGATCACTGTACTATTCTCTCTACTTTTTATAATGTTAAAAACTGCCAAGATAAAAAATTAAAAAATGAAAAGAGCTTTCAAAAATGCATCTCCTGATCTCCATACCTATAAACACACACAGATGTAAGAACCATAGCACATTTTAAAGGTAAATCTCATAATAGTAAAATTTGACTTGTTCTAGCTCGATTCCAATCCCAAGAAAACTGTATTTGAGTATTTAATATATGTTATATTTCGTAATCACTAGAAAGTTATAAAATAAACTAACAATACAGATGGCAGGTATGTGCATTTTCTGAGTCCAGGCAAACTGGTTTGGGAATGCCACCTTCCCACTGAATTCTGAAGCAATTACACGATAAAGTACAATTACCACGAGGCTCAAACTCAAAGGCTGGAGGCACTGATTTATTTGAAGAAGATCATGTTCTGATCTTTATGTCTTTTATATGCCTAATGTCTCCAGCATCCAAGGGAGAAGGCCCTCAAAACATCCTTGTCTCAAAAGTTACCAATGGAGGAGACCTCGTTCCAGCTGCTAGCAATTTCTCAGTTACTGGCTGTGAAACAACCACAAAATGTATCTTTGGATATATCCAATTTTCCCTTTTAACTTGAAACTTCATACACAACTGAATTTATGGCTATGACACTTACTATCACCAAATAGCTGAGTTCATGTAAGTGGCCTACGGCAGTGCCTTTTTTTGAGGCTGGATTACAGAGATGTTAGAGTTCCACGTGTATACACACACACACACACACACACACACACACACATATACACATATGCCTATATATGTGCACTATTTTAAATATATTTTATGTTTATGTTATTTAAGCACATATTTAAATGTATCCTATACCAAATTCTGACTCATCAGAGCCTCAACTCATTAACATTTGTTGCTAGACTTTAAAATACAGCTTTTCCTTCCAATTTTGCATAAATGTTACCTTGTATTTGAGACACTATTAAGGAAAACTTTTGTTCTGCATGGTTCTCCTCCCCTCTTAATCTGTGCTTACTCATACAAAACCAACAAGTTAGCACCTTCAATAAGCAAGTGCCTGCTTTCCGCTCAAGCTTTGTTTCTCTCAGAGCCTAATGCCAAATCAGTTGGGCAATAACAGATGAACTGGAAGCCAGCTAGCTTGTCACACAGTGCAAGCGAGAGTTTTCACAGAGAGTTCTGCATATTGTTTATCTGACTTTCATGTTCAGGCCAAAGAATGTGAGAAGTTTGTAGACACTGTAGTGAGTTGACCTTGAAAGAAAACATTTTTGTTCTGCTTCATCATAAATGAAATGCTATCTGAAATTTTAAGCAAGTTTTTAAAAATATGTTTTTTTTTTTTTAAATGGAGTGTCGCTCTTTTGCCCAGGTTGAAGTGCAGTGGCACAATCTCAGCTCACTGCAATCTCCGCCTCCAGGGTTCAAGTGATTCTCCTGCCTCAGACTCCCGGTCAAAACGAAATATAGTAATAAACTAAATACGGAAAGTGATGAGACAATCACCCATAAACTCTAACTTCTAGTGTTTGTGTTCAGAACAGCTTCACTGGTCTGACAAAATAATATATAAATATTGACTATGTAAACATAAAATGTTTTATGCTAATAAAATACCCTTTTAATCTCTTTTATACGTTGAATGTCCTAATGAGATTGCTGAAAAATAGACATGTTAACAGTTACAGGTCCAGTTGGGCCCACTCAGGACAAAAACAAGCTCTGGTCCAATCCTTAGCATCAGAGTGGGGTACAGGCCAAGAAATACAGCAGGAACCCTCCTCGTCTCATCCTAAGGCCTGGCAGTGGCTACCCTGGCACACGGCTTCTCTTGCCCCATTACTCATACACCATGCATGTCACAGTCGAGAGCCCCCTGACACGGAGAAACCGCAGCCTCCATTTGCCACCAACCTTTGATACTGTTAAAAGAAAAACTTTAGACAAATTAATTTAAGAGTTTGAGCAAAGTATGACTCACGAATTGGGCAGTCTGTGGAACCAGACTAGGTTCAGAGTGACTAGTGTAGTCCTGTGGCCAGAGAGGACTTATGGACAGAAAACGGAAAGCAATGTACAGAAAACAGAAGAGAGGTACAGAAACAGCCAGACTGGTTACAACTGGGCCTTTGCCTTGTTTGAACACGGTTTGAACAGCTGGCCGCCTGGGATTGGTTGAAGTACGGCAGCTGTGATTGGCTGAGACTTGCTGCTTATTACAAAAGTAGGTTACAGTCTGTTTACACATCCAGTTAGGTCACAGCTCACTATGTAAGAGAAACCTTTAGGTGGAACTTAAAATACGTAAGGGGGCAGCTTTACGCTACAGTTAATTTAACAACAGTGTGCTCATCATGTGAGCCCAGATTGAGTATAAAATACAGCAAAACACACTCCATATTCCAGAGTTATCTTAACCACGGTTTCCAAGGAAGCAGCACTACAATAAGGCAGACTGCAGCTCTTCACAGGCAGGCCCAGGTCTGGAATTGTGCTGCTAAACAATGTGAAAACTTTCGGCCCATTAGAAGGCATCTGCCTCCCCCTAATCAGCTTCTACAATTGCCTGTACCACAAGGGTTCCTAGTGATGAAGTAATGACTATGATTTACTGATTCTTTTAGCCTTAAGTAATTAGCAAATACTTACTATCCCCTAATGGAAATATGAGCCCAGAAGAAAGATGACAACATTTTCACATACCCTAAAACCTTACTAACTTCTTTATATTATTTATTTATTTTGAGACAGGGTCTTGCTCTGTTACCCAGGCTGGAGTGCAGTGATGTAATCTTGGCTCACTGCAACCTCTGCCTCCTGGGTTCAAGCAATTCTCATGCCTCAGCCTTCCAGGTAGTGTGTTGGGATCCGCGTGTTTCCTAAACAAAGGAATGAACACACAAGACAACACAGGACAAGACATACATGGCGGCCGCGCCGAACGGCACACTCTGCTTTATTTTATACAGCCGTTTGTGGAATGTTACCAAGTCATGGGGCATGTGTTGCTTCTCTGACCTTTCCTTGACTCCCAAGATCAGTAAACATTGACCAGTTCCCAGAGCCCACTGTTTACAGCTGGCTCCTTTGTCCTTTCTGTTTGCAGAGAAGGACCGTCCTGCTTTGTCTGCAAGAGCAGGGCTTATCGGGAACGTCTCGTTTGCGAGCACGCAGTCCTCTACATAGTGGGACTACAGACACGTACCACCAAGCCCAGCTAATTTTTTGCATTTTAATAGAGATGGGGTTTCACCATGTTGGCCAGGCTGGTCTGGAACTCCTGACCTCAGGTGATCCACCCACCTCGGCCTCCCAAAGTGCTGGGATTACAGGCGTGAGCCACCATGCCCAGCCAAACTTACTATCTTCTAATCATTATATAATTCTGATTAGCTACATTCTGCTGAAAGCAGCAATAACTTTTTATTTATATTTGATGATAATCAATTGCACCGCTTCAGTAAATTATTCAAATTATTACTAGAGAAGTATCTAGCCTCAAATTCTCCTTAACACTCCCCAGGTCCCATTTCTGCTCTTAGTTCATTCCTTTTGGACCCCAGGGACCATGACCAAGGGGCAGCAGGGGAAGTTGTTGAAAGCAGTGGCTTTAGGGTCCAACTGCCTCGGGCAGTGCTTTGGACCCTTTCCCGTCATCTGCTTTAGAGGAAGGCAGTTAACCTCTCCAAGCCTTCAAGTTTTCAATGCCAATGACAGTAGCATGTCCCCCTCAGGAAGTTGTGTGGATCACAGAAGCCCTGTGGAAGGTACCGGTCTTGAGTTTGGCGAGTACGGTATAAAGCCGGTGCTGCTATCTCATGCAGCAACTATGCCATGACCATGCCAAGAGCTGGCCCACAAAAGATAAACCACACTCCCCTGCCGCGGGTACACACTTCAGAGAGGGCACACCGGAAAGTGTGAGATGTGCCCTGATGACAGTGTCCCAGAGGTACACATTCAGTACAGGGCGGGTCATGATTCACCATGAAGAGAAGGAAGCGCAGGCTGAAGCTCTGGAGATGAGGAGTTTCTGGTAGAAAACGGATTCTGTGAAGATCATCAAGGACCCAATCCAGCTGACACTCTCAGTCTCTAAACTCTTGAGGTATCCACCAACATTTGACCCTCTGACCATTCCTTTCTTTGGTTTCCATGACAATACTCCATTCTGCTTCTCTCCTTAGCTGTCCTCAGCCCTTGCTTCTCTTCTCTGCCTATGCATTCCTTAAATGCCAGTGTTCTATCCTCTTTCCTAGTGGATCACATAGTCCCATATGGCTCCCAAATGACTCTGAAATCTGTTTCCAGTCCCTAACCTCAAGTATCCCACCTGGATATCTCAAAGGCACTTCAAAATTGAAATGACCAAAACTGAGTTCCTTTTCTTCTAGTAAAAATAATCACAATGACAAACTTTAACAGAGGGCCCACTGTACACCAAGCACTGTTCCCACACTGAACAATGGATGAACTCATTGAATTCTCATAGCATCTAACAATGCTATGAGGAGGATGTCATTATTATCTCCATTTTACAAAGGAAACTACAGCACAGAGAGGTTAAATAACTTGCCCAAGATCACAGAGCTAGTAAATGGCAGAGCTAGGATGGAGGTAGTCAGCTGCCACTCTATGCTCTGATCACAGTGTCCAGCAGTCCTCCTTCAGGACACTAGCAGGTCATCCAAGCCAGAAACCTGGGAGCCAGCCTTAACTTCTCCCTCTTCACTCCCTGTCAGTCCACTATCAATTCCCAGCAATTTTACATCTCAAATGTCCCTTCAATGCAAACCAAGTCTACTATTAACTGCTTTAGTACTTGCCCTGATCTCTTCAGCAATTGGTCTCTCTACCTCCAGTCTTGTCTCCTCAAATCTATTCTCCATCCTACCTCCAAATGTCTGTGAAAATGCAAACATGCAGTGGTGGTGCTGGAGTGCGCTCTCTTACCCACTAGCTGTGAGATCTTGAGCAAATGGCTACGCTTCCGTTCCCTTCTCTTTAAAACAACAATGTATTACAAATGCAGTTTTGAGAATAAGAAGAAATCACACAGGGAATGTGCTCAGCAGAACATGAGGCAAGCACTCAGTGGATGACAGTGAACAAACAGAAGCGTTATGATATCAGAGCATCCCCTATAAAACGCAGCAGGAAGGTTTAGATAGGGAGGTCCATTTCACCTCAGCATCCCTAAGAATTTTCTCTATCTGCCGAGGGAGACTTCTTGAACTTTGTTTGAATGATGACTGCTTGAAAATGATATACTAAGCACAAGAGATACTTGGGGAAAATCGCTGAAATATTTAGGTTGATAGGGAGGTCCATTTCACCTCAGCATCCCTAAGAATTTTCTCTATCTGCCGAGGGAGACTTCTTGAACTTTGTTTGAATGATGACTGCTTGAAAATGATATACTAAGCACAAGAGATACTTGGGGAAAATCGCTGAAATATTTAGGTTGGCAAATATTTGGCAAAACCTGCAAGTACTTTTGCACCAACCTAAAACAACATAGGAATCAGATGAGTCACAGAAAGTTTACAGAACTGACTCCAAGAATAGATGATCAAAATATGACATTCTAACAGATATATAAAGGACATGAGGCTATTTTAAAAAGAAAAGGGTATCTTGGTAACCTGGATTGAAATTTCAAATGTCATTTATCTCTTGTCTTCTTAAAAAAAAAAAAAAGATTTTAAGCAGCCATATCTTAAACTTAGGGACAAGTGGCAGGCATCTACCCCAATTAATACTTACCATATTTGCATCAATGACCTGACCCTTGCCAGAGCGTGTGCGTTCAAAAAGAGCCATCATGATGCCAAACACACACATAAGACCACCACCAGCAAAATCAGCCAGGAGATTCAGCGGGGCATACGGATTCTCACCATTTCTGCCAATTTTTGAGAGAACACCTACATCATTAAAAACAAATTTAATGTCTCTTTTAAATTTAATATCTTCTTAAAATAAATATGTGAGCATCTTAGAGGAATAATCAATCTCTCCAGTAGATAATCTAAGTGAAAGCTAGTATACATCACTTTTCCAAGAGCTTAGTCAGTAAACTTATAAACAGGCTTTCCCTCAAGACGGGATCCTTGTTTTGCTGTTTTCCTTTCTAAAACCTCTTCCAACCAAAATTTTCAAATATTGCTAAGTTTTTACTCACTCACTTTTGGAAAAGAAAATGATTATTTATTTTGTGGTTTTAAACCAGTAAATGCACTTTCATTCTTATTAGAAAGAAATGCAAGAAAGTACTTGTACACAAGAAAAGAAAGGAATTTAATTTTTAAATAGATGTGAAAAGCCAATTCTATTACCCATTTCTTTCCTCAATTTTTAAATGTGGACTCACAGAAAGTCTGAAACGTCCTGTAGTCAACAACACACAGTTCTTAGAATTCTGGAATCAGGCCTATCTCACATGTTTTCATAGGCAAAAACGCTAATAAAGTGATATTAGGACCTGAAAACCATGGGCTTTTTCTAGCACTCATAGAAGTCTGAAACAATGACTCAGGCAATGATTCTCAAAATGGTGGGTAGAGATTTTGGGGTGGGGCGAAGTAGCTGTCAGAATCAAACTATGTCAACATTTTCAAACTACAGAGCAACCATCCCTAGTACCCAGTAAGCCTCTTAATTCCTAGCCGGGGCTTGTCTGAGAATTGACTCAACAAATGTAGTAAATAAATGATGGTAGCAGGCATGTATTATCCTTCGAACGTGTTAAGGGGTGGAGTGAGGGAAGGTTGAGAATGATTGTTTCAAGCCCCAAACCAATCCATTTTAAACACCCATGCTCTCCTGATTCTGATAAATATTTAAATCTTCACCTTTAAGAATTATTGTTAATCAACATACCTGTAGATCTTGATGGAATAAAAGTATAGACTAAATTTTTTTTCAACATACCTGACAAAGCCAAATAGTTGATATCATGGCCAGCTAACCGGGAGAAGCTTCCTGACTGGCCAAATCCAGTCAGCCTGGCATAAATAAGCCTTGGATTATCCCGCTGCAGAATCTCTGGGCCAAGTTGGAGTTTCTCCATGACACCTTAAGAGAAAAGTAACAATCTTCTTAAGAGAGTATGAATTGAGGATGGAGATAATCCTTCTCTGAGACAAACATAAAATAGCACTATTGCAAGTAATATTAATAACATTTGCTCTGGGCTAATGGCATGTTTACAGCAGTTAAGGCCCCAAAGAGTGAAGCCACCATTTCTGGAATGTGTGGCTTCTTTCCAGGATGTAATTTCTCCTGGTACATCCCTGTTTCCCTCTAGGTTTATCCAAGCCTATTTATTCAATCCTCAGAGCAGGATCCCATGCCTTTAGTAAATCCCTTTTCTTTCTATACCGCATCAGTGTTTACCACATCCCACCTCAGCTGCACTTGCTTGTACATCCATACACTTATCTTCCCTATCAGCTCACCAGCTCCTCCTGCAGAATTCACACCTGATCTGTTTCCACAGGCGCTAAAGTTCCTAGCATTAGTACCTTCACGAAAAAGTTTAGCACCTATCTGTAGAAAGAGAGGTTAGTGACAATAGGACCTGAGAGTTTTTAAGCTATCAAGTATAATATTTATAGCACAAACCCCAGGTAACCTGCACCTGAAGTTTCCTGGAATTAAAAGTAATCAAAATTACATAATAAACTCACTGTCTTTACCCTCCTAAGGCTAAAATAAATCACAGAAAACCTCTAGTCATCTACCTAGATAAACACCAGTCACAATCCCTCACCCAGAGGCTATATCCATATTCCCAGCCAACCTTCCTCCTAATAACAAGACCTTGGACAAGCCTCCTTCATCTTAAATGGAGCATTCTTAAATTATTACATAATCTTAATTATTAAATAATCTTAATTATTAAATCATTATTGCTACAAGCCTCAAATATGGCTCTGAGGGTTAAATGAGTTAACGCATTTAAATAAGCCTGGTGTCCCGTATGTCAACGCAGTTGCTGCAGGGATGGAGAGAAATAGTCCGAGTGGGCTAAAGAACAAAATGACTGTATCGATAATCATTGAAATTGGATGTGGTGAAAGGAAGACTGGAGTCCATGATGAAGTACAAGTTTCGGATTCAGGCATTCACTGAAATAAATAATACAGAAGGTAGAGATGCTGTTTTAGAAGGAAGGAAAGGCTCAGTTTGAGATTTGTAGAAGCTGCCTGGCGGACAGCCTTGACGGCGATGCCCAGGACCTGTGTATGCCAGCGTCTGCGGTTCTGAAAGGGGAAGTCTACAAAAAGGTGAAAATGATGGGCATGGGTAACGGGGCTCCAGGGAGCAGATGCTGCGACTTAGAACACCAGCGTTTCAGGCAGGGAGCGTAAGCCTGGGTCCGTGGAAGGCTTGAGGGTACAGTACTCCAAAACTGTAGCCGAATAACCGCCTATATGCAGTTTTCCAGGACGGGAATCCTATGGCTTTCATTAGATTCTTCCAGGGTTCAAGACCCTCAATTAATTAAGAAAGGCAAATACAGAACGTTTCTTAGAAAAAAAAAAAAGAGGAACTTGGGAAGGAGTCAGAGACGCCAAAGGAGAAATCGGGCAACAGCACTATCTCAGAACCCAAGTTTTGGACAATCAAGTTTGGGATGAATGATCACTAACAATACCCTAGGAGGCAAAAACATCTAGCAGGCTGAGGCGGACAAGGGTTCCTGCGGCAACAGGGCAAAGGTGTGGCGGGTGCAGCCTGGATCGAATGGCCAGACCCTCTCCCCTCCGCGAGAACTTCCAGAGAGCAGCCCGCGGGGCCCGGGCTCACCGCTGCGGAAGGGCTCCAGCAGCACGTCCGACTGCGCGCACAGACGCCGCAGCACGGCTGCTCCCCGCGGCTGCTTCAGGTCCAGCACCAGCGAGCGCTTGCCTCGGCCCAAGCGGCTCATGTCGTAGTGGGAGCCCGGCCGCTCGACGCGCACCACCCGCGCCCCGAAGTCCGCCAGGACCATAGCACAGAACGGGCCCGGGGCCAGGCCAGCCAACTCCACGACCGAGATGCCCCGCAGTGCCATGGCACTCCCCAGTGCGCCCTGAATGAGACTGAGCAGCCCTTTGCCCCAGGCCAGCAGCCTACAGGAAGCTGTCCCCAGGCCGGGCGCTCCGCCCCTAGCCCCGGCGCCGCGCCCCAAATGCGCCACCCCTGCCCCTCTTTTGTGCGCCTGTGTGAGCCCGCGGAGTCTGCGCACTGGCGCGCTTCCCGCCCAGTCTCCCGGTACTGCCAGTGGCAAATTCGTTAGGTTGCTTTCCTTTTTCTGCAACCTAAATTGCTGAGTGCTAAATTGCGGGGACTGACCTACGGAGCTCCTGCCTGTTACCGTCCTCTCTGGACGCTTTTATTGCCACCGTGGCGATACCCAGCAGTTGTACCATTTGAGCCCCAAGTCCTGCCGTGCTCTAGGGAAATAAAATAACAGAAACACATAAGAACAAGGCAAAAGCGTTTTCTTCCCTAGGCTGCAGATTGTCTTTTTCACCGCCCCTGCTTAGCTAGCTAGCCAGCTGGCAATTTAATCCAGAAACGGCTTGCGATCCCTCGTAGATACACTCGTTTTGAGTTACAAACTCTGGATTACGTGTCTTTTTTAAAAAGTTTAGACTACACTAGGAAAATTATTCTAGTATCAGAAGAACATCAGGGGTGTGGTGCTCATCAGAGCTAAATGAGAACGCTTTAAAAATGTTAGTTTGTCTTCTGCCATTTCTACAGAAAGCTGCAATTGCAGGTTTTCAACCTAATACGTGATATTTAAGAAAAAAAAAAGCAATTGCAAATAGCCCCACTGCTTTTACAAATCATTTTCTCTCTTCTAGATACAGCCTGTCAGGTGGCCTAACATAATTTTTGACATCTCTAGGAATTTGAATAGAACCAGAAATAGGTGCCAGAAACATGCCTGCACTAATCTTGAGTGTGGGTTTATGTATTTCTCAAGCAAATGATTAAATCAAAAGCAAAACTTGGCACGATTGTAATCAAGATCTTTTAGGCAAGAAAGTCATGATGAGTTTCAGAATTATTTTAGGACTCTGTGGCTTTCTCTTCATAGAAATAGAAGAAAAAATCCTGAAATTTTTATAAAACCACAAAAGATCCTCAATAGCCAAAGCAACACTGAACAAAAAGAACAGAGCAGGAAGCAATACACTATCGGAATTCAAATTATGCTACCAAGGTGTAGTAACCAAAACAGCATACTATTGGCATAAAACAGATGCAAAGACCAATGGAACAGAATAAAGAACCCCAGCATGTATTTACAGCCAGCTGATTATCAGCAAAAACACCAAGAACATACGTTAAGGAAAGGACATTCTATTCAATAAGTAGTGCTGGAAAAACTGGAAATCCGTATGCAGAAGAATGAAACCAGACCCCTATCCTGCACCACATACAAAAATCAACTCAGAATGGATTAAAAGACTTAGATGCACAACCCAAAACTGTAAAACTACTATAAGAAAACAGATAAAATACTTCAGGACATTGACCTAGGCACAGATTTCATGACTAAGATTTCAAAAGCATAGGCAACAAAAACAGAAAATAGACAAATAGGACTACGTTAAACCAAAAAGTTTCTGCACAACAGAGGAAACAACAGAATAAAGAAGCAACTTACTGAATAGGAGAAAATATTTTGCAAATTATTCATCCAACAAGTGACTAATATGCAGGATATACAAAAAACTCGAACAACTCAACAGCAAAAAATCAAATAATCTCATTAAAAAGTGGGCAAAGGATCTGAACAGACATTTCTCAAAAGACATACAAATGGCCAACAGGTATATGGAAAAATGCTCAACATCACTAATCATCAGAGAAATGCACATCAAAACCACAATGAGGTATCATCTTACTTCAGTTAGACTGGCTATTATCGAAAAGACAAAAAATAACAAATGCTGGCAAAGATGCAGAGAAGAAGAACTTACATACACTGTTGGTGGGAATGTAAATTAGTTTAGCTATTATGGAAAACAATGTGGAGGTTTGTGAGGAAACTAAAAATAGAACTACTATCTGATCCAGCAATCCCACTACTGGATATATATCCAAAAGTATCAGGGGAACCTGCCCCCAATATTTCAACATAGGTTCTTTCTGTTTTCCCTAAGTGTCGGCCAGTCTGAAAAATAAAGGGAAAGAGTACAAAGAGAGGAATTTTACAACTGGGCTACCGGAGGTGACATCACATATCGGTAGGTCCGTGATGTCCACCTGAGCCGCAAAACCAGCAAGTTTTTATTAAGGATTTCAAAAGGGGTGAGGGGTGTAAGAACAGGGAGTAGGTCACAAAGATCACATGCTTCAAAGGGCAAAAAAGAAGAACAAAGATCACATGTTTCTGAGGCCAATAAAGATCACAAGGCAAAGGGCAAAAGCAAAGATCACAAGGCAAAACGCAAAATCAAAAACTCCTGATAAGGGTCTATGTTCGGCTGTGCATGTATTGTCTTGATAAACATCTTAACAGAAAACAGGATTCGAGAGCAGAGAACCAGTCTGATAAAAATTTACCAGGCTGGAATTTCCTAATCCTAGTAAGCCTGAGGGTACTGCAGGAGACCAGGGCCTATCAGTCCTTAACTGCATAAGACGAACACTCTCAGAATGGCCATTTATAGACCTCCCCCGAGGAATGCATTCCTTTCCCAGGGTCTTAATTATTAATATTGCTTGCTAGGAAAAGAATTCAGCGATATCTTCCATACTTGTATGTCCGTTTATAGGCTGTCTGCAAGAAGAAAAATATGGCTCTCTTCTGCTCAACCCCGTGGGCAGTCAGACCTTATCGTTGTCTTCCCTTGTTCCCTGAAAATCACTGTTATTCTGTTCTTTTTCAAGGTGCACTGATTTCATATTGTTCAAACAGACGTTTTACAATCAATTTGTACAGTAGTGGTCCTGAGGTGACATACATTCTCAGCTTACGAAGATAACAGGATTAAGAGATTAAAGTAAAGACAGCATAAGAAATTATGAGTATTATTTGGGAACTGATAAATGTCCATGAAATCTTCACAATTTACATTCAGAGACTGCAGTAAAGACAGACGTAAGAAATTATAAAAGTATTAATTTTGGGAACAAATAAATGTCCACGAAATCTTCACAATTTATGTTCCTCTGCTGCGCTCCAGCCAGTCCCTCCATTCAGGGTCCCTGGCTTCCCGCAACACAAAAGAAATGAAATTAATATGTCAAAGGAACACCTGTACCCACATGTTTATTGCGGCACTATTCACAATAACCAAAATATGGAATCAACTTGAGTGTCCATTACTGGATGAAGGGACAAAGAAAATGTGTACATATACACAATAAAATACTGTTTGGTCATAAAAAAAAGGATGAAATCCTGTCATCTGCAGCAACATGGATGGAACTCGAGGTCATTATGTCAAGTGAAATAAATTAGACACAGAAAGAAAAGTATCACACGTTCTCACTCAGATGTGGGAGCTAAAAATTTGGTCTCATAAAGAGTAGAATGATAGGGGGCAGAAATGAAGAGAGATTGGGTATGAACATGTAGTTAGATAGAAGGAATAAATAATAGCTAAATAATAATATTTGATAGCACAGTTGAGTGACTATAGTTAACAACAGTATATCATATATTTCAAAATAGTGGCCAGATGCAGTGGCTCACACCTGTGATTCCAGCACTTTGTGGGGTTGATGCAGCAGGATCACTTGAGGCCAGAAGTTCAAAACCATCCTGGGCAACATAGTGAGACCCCATCTCTACAAAAACTTGAAAAATTGGTGAAACCCCGTCTCTACTGAAAATACAAAAATTGGCCGAGCATGGTGGCTTGCATCTGTAATCCCAACTACCAGGGAGGCTGAGACAGGAGAATCACTTGAACCAGGAAGATGGAGGTTGCAGTGAGCTGAGATCGCACCACTGCACTCCAGCCTGGGAGACAGAGCAAGACTCTGTCTTGGAAAAAAAAAAAAAAAAACTTGAAAAATTATCTGGATGTGGTGTACACCTATAAAGCTACATACCCATGAGGTTGAGGTCTGAGGATCACTTGGGCCCATGAGTTTGAGGCTTCAGTGAGCTATAATCACACCACTGCATTCTAGCTTGGGAGACAGAGTGAGATCCTATTCCAAAACAAAAAACAAAAAACAAAACAAAACAAAAAAACAAAAACAAACAAACAAAAAGCTAGAAGAGAAGATTTGAAATGTTTCCAACACAAAACAATCATAAATATTCTGGGTGATGAATATCCTAAAAACCCCGATTTGATCATTACACATTGTATGCATGTATCAAAATATCACCTGTACTCCATAAATATGTACGAATATTATATATTAATAATAAATCAATAAAAGTTTATATGTTGAAGCCCTAACTGTCAGTACCTCAGAATGTGACTGTATTTGGAGACAGGGCCAAAATGAAATCATATGGGCAAGCCCTTATCCAATATGACTAATATTCAATCCTGGTATCCGTAGAAGAGGAGATTAGGACCAAAAAAACACAGATCTAGGGGAACCATGTGAGGACACAGTGAGATCAAGTGAGGACACTTGCTGTCTTCAAGCCAAGGAGAGAGGCTTCAGAAGAAACTAAACCTGCCAACATCTTGATCTTGCACTTTTATCCTCCAGAACTGTGATAAATTAAACTATTGTTTAAGCCAACCAGTCTGCGGTATTTCGTCATGGCAGCCTTAGTAAACAAATACACCCTCTGCCCCACAATTACAGATGAAGTCTCTAACCGGGGTCTCAGGTCACCCAATAGACTTCATTTTATAACTCAGATAATTGCTGTAGCTATGGAACCATGCTTCCTAGATTATGGGTTTATTTACAATAAATAATCCTTTGGCCAGGGATATCTTGTAAGTGCATTCAGTCTTTCAATTCTCTTCCTCCTAGACAGTATCATGCATCTATTTACACAAAATCCAGTTAATATGGATATTCACTTGCCTTTTTCTTTCTCCTACAGGGCATCCCTGTAGTAAAGGGGTAAATGCATCATAATGCAAGCTGCTTTTAACGCCTTCCATAGCTAAAGTCTTTAACTTCCACCTGTAGCTAGATTTCTTTGCCTTCCCACCATCGCATTCAAGAGATAAACACGGCCGGGTGCGGTGGCTCATGCCTGAAATCCCAGTAATGTGGATGGCCAAGGTGAGTGGATCACTTAATGTCAGGAGTTTGAGACCAGCCTGGCCAACACGGTGGAACCCCATCTCTACTAAAAATACAAAAATTAGCTGGGCATGGTGGCCCCTGTAATCTACTCCAGAGGCTGAGGCAGGAGAATTGCTTGAAACCGGGAGGTGGAAGTTGCAGTGAGCTGAGATCATGCCACTGTACTCCAGCCTGGGTGACAGAGTGAGACTCAGTTTTCAAAAAAAAAAAAAAAAAAAGATAGAGACAAACACTCCCATGATTTTGATGTCCTAGAGTCCATTATATCTATCTGCAGACATAACTGTACTATTTATATACTGTATTTTTTGTCAAAATATTATTTTGTTTTTTGTTTGATAAAGTATAGCATATTGCATTTATTTTTCTGAACTACCTTACCACTCAATTTTATGTTAACTGGCTTCCCATTTCTACTACTTCCTCTTAGATCTGTCAGGATTCTTGGCATAAATACAAAAAAAAGTTCACTGGAAGGCTACCAAGTAGCTTATATAATTGCTGGGAAAGCTAGAATTCAGGCAATTGGCAGGGCACAGAATAGTCTGGGCTGCTAGAGTCACATTCAAGGTTGCAGCATGAATGTCTGGTTAGGATAGACAGTCTGCACGGAGACTCCAGTCACCCCTGCCCTGCTGAACTCCTGCCTGCTGTGCAGGATCGACACCAGCCTAAATCTGACCCAAAAGGGCAGAGGGACTAACTTGAAGGGCCTCCCGCTGACAATTAAGATGGAGCCGTTAAGCTGGAATAATGACTGTGATGGATTAAAATACATCAAATATTATGAACATTCATGAGTTCACAATAATGGTTTTTAAAGCCTTCATTAATCCCTGTTGGAGGTTGTTAGGGCACCAACTTTTTACTGTAAAAGTTGAATATTTGTCTTGCCCTCCATATGAATGGTATTTCAGGATAACCAAATAGCTAATGAAAGACTATCTGTCTTTAAAACTTTCACTATTTTGCAACCCCAAATGAAATAGCAGATTTAAGCTATAATCCTAAGTGGCTGCTGAAAACCTTAGGCAAAAAGCTAAAGGGGGAAATGTCTTAGTCTCTTCAGCTACTGTAACAAATCCCCATAGACTGGGTGACTTAAACAGACATTGATTTCTAACAGCTCTGGAGGCTGGAAAGTTCAAAATCGAAGTGCTGGCAGTGTCAGTTCTTGGTGAGGGCACTCTTTGTGGCTTCTCATTATGTTCTCACAGGGTGGAGAGTGGAGGGAGAGAATGAGAGAGGCAAGCCCTCTCTCATGTCCCATGAGGACACTAATCCCCTCATGAGAACCCCACCCTCCTGACTCATCACCTCCTGTATTAGTCTATTCTCACACTGCTATGAAGAAATATCTGAGACTGGGTAATTTATAAAGGAAAGAGGTTTGACTCACAGTTCAGCATGGCTGGGGAGGCCTCAAGAAACTATCATGGCCCAAGGTGAAAGGGAATCAAGGCATCTTCTTCACAAGGCAGCAGGAAGGAAAAAAGCTAGCAGATCTTGTCAGAACTCTCTCACTATCATGAGAACAGCATGGGGAAAACTGCCCCTGTGATCCAATTACTTCCCACTGGGTCCCTCTCACAACACGTGCAGATTACAGGAACTACGATTCAAGATGAGATTTGGGTGGGGACACAGCCAAACCACATCACCTCCCGAAGGTCCCGGCACCAAATACCATCACACTGGGGATTAGGATTTCAATATGTGAATTTTGGGGGAATACAAAGATTCAGTCCATACCAGGGAACTTTATAATGTATAAATCTGGCTTTGACATCCTGAATCCACTGATCAACCTTACAGGAAGTACTATGTACCTCACTGTATGATGCAATGGACAGAACCACCTATGAAGTTTTTCTGAAAAAAACTGAGGCCTAAATTTAAACAAGCATCTTATTTATCTACTTACAGGAAATATAGAGGATAGAGGATAAACCAAAGAATATAATTGGCAAAATCCACAATGTTAGAAAGTCAATGATAAAAAAGCAAGAAATTATTGCACATTTAAAAAGACTTAGATACATCAATCGAATATAATATACAAATATTGTTTGAAATCCTGTTTTAACCAAACATACAATAGGAAGATATTTGTAAGACAATTGGGATATTGTTAAACACTGACTGGATACTTGATAATATTAAGATTTTTTTTCCTTTTGAGATTATCGTTTTTCTTTTTGTGGTTATCATATTTTTTCTTTTTTTTTTAAATGGAGTCAGCCAGTCTCAAATTCCTAGACTCAAGCAATCCACCTGCCTTAGCCTCCCAAAGTGCTGGGATGACAGGCATGAGTCACCTCGCCCTGCCCATGTTTTCTTTTTATGGTTGTTTTTTTAAACTAATCTCTCTGAGATACATGCTGAAGTGTTATAGGCCTTGAAAGCTAATGAAGGAACTTATAATTTCTGACTAACTGGGTTTAAGAATTGCTATGAATCTTTGGTCTTTGTCACTCTCATTCCCTTCTTTTGTGAATAGAAACTTTTATACCTGTTATATGTATTTTCCTGTCCTACTATTTTATTAGATGTGGGGGGCCAATAACTTTTCTTTTTGGTTTCACAGGTTAGCAGATCAAAAGGAACTGTACTCAAGGAGCTGGACTGAAGAATTACTTCCAAAAAGCCTCGTCCGTATCTGGACATGATGCAGAGGATGAAATTCTAGACTTTGAGATGATGCTATGATGATGATATGAGATCTCTGAGGACCTTGCAAGAAAATGACTATATTTTGCACATGGTAAGTATTTGGGTCATTAGGGGCTGGAGGTCAATCTAAGGTTGACTCTAAGATGGCCCAGTTGATCCTCTCCTCCTGGAATTCATGCCCTTGTGAAATTCCCTCCCTTTGACTTTGGGCTGGCCTGGTGACTTGCTTCCAGCCAATAGAATACCACAAGGTGATGGAATGTCACTTCCATGATTAAGTTCTAAGCTGTTGTGGCTTTTATCTTGCTAGCAGACTTTCTGCATTGTATTCTCAGTTTCCAGCTTTGATGAAGTTAGCAGTTCATTGGACAAGCCCATATCATAATGAGCTGAGAGTGGCTTCCAGACAACAGCTAGCAAAGAACTGAGGCCCTCAGCCCAACACCCTCAACAAATGGAGTTTTGCCAGCAATCTTAGTGAACATGGAAGCAGAGCCTTCTCTAACTGAGCTTTCAGATGACCCAGCCCTGGTCTGTGACGGTAGCCCTGTGAGAGTTTCTGAAGCAAAGAGTCTGGCTGAGCCATGGCTGGACTCTTGACCCACACAAACCATAAAATAATGAATGTGTGCTATTTTAAGCTGTTAGTTTGTGGTCATTATGTATCAGTAAATAATTAAAACATGCAGTAACTAATTATCTTTTAACAGTTCTTTGAGGTACATGCTAGTAGACAACCCAATTTTACAAATGGGGAAACTCAGGCACAGACATTGAGTAACTTGCCCAAAGTAACTCATTTATGCCAAGAGGGGAGAAACTTCTTTCTTATTCCACCATATTGCTATGAGACTAAAGAGTCAAGATGAGTGACAGTGGGTGTGTTTTGTGGGGTTGCTGCAGGGGAGATAAGGGTAGAGAGTAGTTTTAAGGCATTCTGCAAAGCATGGTGTTGCTATGTCCATTCCACTGGATTAGCACTTACCATCCAAACAAGGGTTGTGCCTCCTTACCTTGCACTGTCCAATAAACATTTGGAGAAGACATGGTGCGGGGGTGGTGGGGAGAGGGTGGGATGTATGGTCAGCATTAGCTAGCTGTGAAAGTTGCAGACACCAGGATGAAATCACTTTCATCAGACTCAGACAAAATAGAGCTGGTAAAGCCCAAAAAAGAGGATGCTCATGCTTATATGTCTGGCATAAGAACTGTTCCCAAGAACTTTCTAAAAACCCTTTGGTTTATCACTAGACATTCTCCTGGACTGCAATAATTCAGATAAGATGTTCTCAAGAACACTTGCCCACTAACAGCGTCTCCATCAATAAACTGCTAACAACTCTGGCTTTCAACTTCTAGAACCAACGAACTCTGTTTCTAAGCACCTTATGTAAATCTTTTTTTGCTAACAAAAGTTCCCCTTGCCCTTCCCTCACCAAAGGACTCGTGGTTTGCCATTCCATGCATTCAGATTATAATACTTATTTCTATTACCAAGTAAACCCAACATATTTAATTTTTTTCTAGTGTCTTTTTTTGTAAGGTTGACATAATCAATGCTTGTTTTTAAAAGAAAAAAAAAATGTGAGCACCTCAAAGCCTCCCATTTTCAGTAGATTGATTTTCCTAAAACTTTGCCCTGGTTACCTCAAAACATTGATCACAGTTTAGCAGTGATTCTTTAGCTGCTAATTTAAGTACAGATCACACCTTGGCATTGAAAGCCTATGGCATTTCTTCTGTCTCCCTTTCTAGCTGTACCTGCTTTAATGTATTGCTGATGTACGCTGCATCAGCAATTCATTCCAGGCTGACTGCACACTATGCTGTTGCATACAAAGAGCTTGCAGTTTCCTTGCCTCTTTTTTACCAAACTATTTTTCATTGCATAGAACACTTTGTCACCCATCCTCATGAATCACAACCTTACCTATCTGCAGCATTTCTGGCATTCTCAAATATTGCTAGTAGGAGTGCAGATTTCTTGGAGGACAATTTGACAATATTTATTGGCAATGTTGAACCTTACCTGAGCCCTGTGTTCTTGGAAAGGCACTTTAAAAATCCTCCTTCCCTTTTGTTCTGGGAAATGGCTTGCTGCAAGGAATCATGCTTGCTCTTATGACTTAAAACTTTCTTGTTTACCTAGGACATGACCAGCCACAGACCCTCTAAATTCCCACTTTATTGTCTTATAAATATTAGCTAAAGTGTTTGTTGAACTGTTCAATCTGGGCAAAATGCAAACTAACTTAACTTGACCAAAGTTTAGTAAGGCTTTTCCCCTTTGCCCAGGCACCTAAACTTTGGCCCACTTTGGGCAATGGAACATGGAACCATGTTAAAGTCAACAGCCCCTCCTCCAGGGAACTGGCTGAACTCAGGAAAAATTGTTCCCTGGTCAATGTCCCATCATACCTGTCACTCGTCCCATCTCCTGCACCCAGTTCTTGTTTACTTCTCTCCATAAAAGAAAGCCTATTTGGGCCGGGCGCGGTGGCTCAAGCCTGTAATCCCAGCACTTTGGGAGGCCGAGACGGGTGGATCACGAGGTCAGGAGATCGGGACCATCCTGGCTAACACCGTGAAACCCCGTCTCTACTAAAAAAAAAAATACAAAAAAACTAGCCGGGCGAGGTGGCGGGCGCCTGTAGTCCCAGCTACTCGGGAGGCTGAGGCAGGAGAATGGCGTAAAACCCGGGAGGCGGAGCTTGCAGTGAGCTGAGATCCGGCCTGGGCGATAGAGCGAGACTCCGTCTCAAAAAAAAAAAAAAAAAAGAAAGCCTATTTGTGTCTGACCTCTGCTCATAGATCTCAAAGCCTTCTCCCTATTGTCGTAGTCACCTTCCCCTTATGGCAATAATCCTATTGAATAAAGTCCCTCCTTACATAAGTTTAAGCTGTTTTTTTTTTTAAATTTGACATTACTAACAGCTTTTAAAAATATCTAGGCTTTTTGATCAAATAATCCCACTTGTAGAAAATTAAAGGAAATAATGATAAAGCACACATAGTTTATTTTTTTAAAAAAGCGAATGCTCATGACATATTATTTGTAATAGAAAAAAATACTAGAAAAGCAAAAATATTTTCCAAACAGGAAAGTTAAATAAATTATGTAGCCATTAAAAATATGTTTTCAAATTGTCCCTAGTAGCATTTGAGAGTGTTCTTGATGTGTTAGCCCAAACCATTAGAGCAAGATACAAAAATATATAAAAAGCTCATTTCAAATTGTTTGTCTTATTACTATGTTGAAAAAATAAAGGCCATAAATACATGCAGAAAAAGACTGAAATAAACATTTTAAAATATTAATATTATTTAATATTTGATGGGGTGATTGATTTTATTCTAAATATTTTGAGGAATTTTACAAATTTTCTGTAGTATTTCTTGTAATCAAAATATTATATATATATATATATATTTAAATATAACACTTCAAACATACCAAAGCAAGAAATTGTCTCTGGCCATCAAATATTATCTTTTCCACAAATTTTTCTTATCAAAATATTATATATATATATATTTAAACATAACACTTCAAACATCCAAAGCAAGAAATTGTCTCTGGCCATCAAATATTATCTTTTCTACAAGCTTTTCTTATCAAAATATTATATATATGTGTGTGTATGTGTGTGTATATATATATAAACATAACACTTCAAACATATCAAAGCAAGAAATTGTCTCTGGCCATCAAATATTATCTTTTCTACAAGCTTTTCTTATGCTCTCAGCTAATTACTGTTTCTCTCTCTCCTGTGGATTCCTAGCCCTTTGCCTTCTATGGATGTAAAAACATTCTACTTTATGTTATGTTATCCATGTACTTATTCCCTTTAGCCTATTGTCCTCTACTAGGTTGAAAACTTAGGGGAGGTAAGAATTGTATTTTAAATGCCATAGGAGTGCCTGGAATAGCACAGTATCTTGCATAAAGTAAATGTTTATTAATTCCAGCCACATCGTTTAGAGTTTACATTTGCATATTCCATCCTCTGAATTCTTTTTTTTACATTTTAATTTTGACTTCAGCTTTTATTCATGATACACTCAATAAAATTCCTTCAGTATAATCTCTTTGTTGTCCAAGGGTCAAATATAATGTTTTCTACCCTGGAAAATTATCAAAGCTGATCATTATGTGAGACAGTTCTGCACCGTATTGCATCCCTGAAGCAAGCAGAAACTCATGTGCTTTGTTTGCAGAGTTGCTTTAAGATTTAGAATTTGCCACCAGGCGCGGTGGTTCACGCCTGTAATTCCAGCACTTTGGAAGACAGAGGCAGGCAGATCACCTGAGGTCAGGAGTTGCAGACCAGCCTGGTCAACATGGTGAAACCCCATCTCTCCATTAAAAATATAAAAAATTAGCTGGTCCTAGTGGTGGGTGCCTGTAGTCCCAGCTACTCAGGAGACTGAGGTAGGAGAGTCACTTGAACCCAGGAGGCGGAGGCTGCAGTGAGCTGAAATCGTGCCACTGCACTCCAGTCTGGGCAGCAGAGTGAAACTGTCTCCAAAAAAGAAAAAAAAAAAAAAAAAAATTTAGAATTTGCAGACACCTACCTACTGTTTCCTTTTTAGCATCTCAGTTTTGGGACACTTGTGAAATTAATCTTCCAAGTATAATTCTGGTCATAGATAAATTGTGAAGGCATTGGAAATTATCTGCACCTTTTCCCATCTCTGTTGTAAATCAATTTCCCACACACCTGGAACTTGTTGCCTGCAGTCAAACCTTGTGTGTCACTAAGGTGAAAACTTAGAATTTAAGCATGAACATTACAAAGACTTCAGGTATGTGATAAAAAAACCTCTTTCCTCAGAGAAATTCTGAGTTTATTAGTGAGTCCTCAAAACATCAATGTCTTAGAGCGTTGAAATTATAACAATGGAATAACCGAAAAGCGAAGTTTTCTGGAGTCAGGTGACCCTGCTGTGTGCCCAAGTCACCTATTCATGTGGCTGTTCACATCACCTGCATGAAAATATTTTCACTTTGTGTTAACCATAGTGATTTACAATTGTATGGCTATTAAACTTTATTAAAAACAAGTTTAGAAAGTATCTTTAACAAAGGTGTGTTTATTTCCATATATTGCTCATTACATTTTTCTTGCCATAGTTTTATCTAAAGCCAAGTCAAAATTTTTCTCTAAGGTATTTATTAGCAGTGTGTGTTCTTCAGATATAAAATCCCTCTGATCAACATGCAACATTTGAATATCTATTGGTACTGTACCTCTATGAAATATTTATGACATTTGTTAATAGAAAACCTCAACCTCCTGACCCCACATTCGAAGTTGGGGGTGATGTGGGGGAACATAGACAAAATTACAAAAACATTACTGGTCAAGCACATTGAAGCTAAAATCTATTGACTTTAAAATAGTATTGTATGTGAATTCAGAGTTTTAACATATTTGTGAATCAAAAGGAAAGGAACAAAGGCTTAGCTGAACACAGAGGGCACTAAATTAGCTAATAAGGCAGCTAGTGTCCCTGTTCTTGCCCCAGCCCTGTCATATCACTGCATCTTATTCTCTCAAATGTTATAAAGAATGATGAACTTAAAACTTCAGGGGTTCCTGAAAATTGGTATTAAATTAAAATTAGAGCAGCCAAAATTCTTTGCAAATGACTTCTCTGATAGAAAAAAAAATATTTCCAACCTGCTTCAGAGGAGAATCCTCTTTTAGGTGCCAAGGAAAGAGTGATAAAGATGCTGAGTGTATTAGTCAAGGTCATCTGAGAAGACTACTTTGTGGTTGATTCTTCTGAGCCCCTGAGTTGTCCAACATTATTGGTGTACCTGTAGCATGAATAGCATTGCAACCAATAACTTTTTGAATACAGCATGTAAAACCCTAACTTTAATGTTTATCAGATCATAACAATATCAGCTCAGCTACAAGTCTTCCCCAAAGTGGAGCTATTCTAGTCATATATTTACTTAGTTTCAAAGAGCAGGAATCCTGCAAAGGTGGAGAAGCGTTGGTGGTCCCCATGGAGAGCGCCATTGCCCATTCGCAGCCAAACCTCATCCCCTTTGGCCAGCTTCAGCACAGCATGGTTGCTGGATGTATCTGATTTGCCCTTCGTTTCATAGCTGGAAAGAAAAAGAGGATCAAAGTACTTAGTCTTTGCCATGAACAACCAGCCCTTCACCAAAGTCTGTGCTCCCCTTTTCCCCTTCCCACAGGTATAATCCTGTGGCTAAGTTCTCTAAACAGCCTGTGAGCAGAAATGACCTAAGGCTGGCTAGTAACACTCCCACAAAACCCCTCCCTGCTCCTTCTTATGACTGTCTGGAATGTTCATGACAATGACCAGAATGGTCTTAGAAGCCATATGTTGAGTACTGGGTTCTTGGAGACTGTGTGGAAAACAGCTCTCTCTCTTCCCTGCTCCAACCCAGAACAACCCTGGACTGTTTCATGAGAAGGAAAGAAAGTTATAATATGTTTGAGCTATTCCACTGGGTTTTTGTTCCAGCAATTTAGCTTCCCCTAACTAGCTAGAATTTGGTACAAAAGGAGACTGCTCCATAATGCAAACACAAATAGGCTCGCACTGGCTCATGGTCAGGCAAGGAGCAATGGGGAAACAAATATCATGGTCTGGGAAAGCAGAAGATCCATGTTACACTGTGCAAAAACATTTGGGCAAACATGTTAACTTGGAAGATAGATCTAATGCCTGTAGGCTAAGAAAGGGAAGTAATTGGAAAAAGCCAAAATACTCTGCTGCTTTTAGAAAGATGTTGCTACAAAAGATGAGCTTAGGCAAAAACTAACTTGTTTGAAGAAGAAGAAGAAAATAGTGTCTATATGGTTGGGGCCTAACAAGGTTAAAAAAGCCAGGTGTTTTTATACCTGGAAGAGCAGTGATAAAGTTGATGTTTTCTCCTTAAGACTGCTCATTCAGCAGCCATGAAAAAGAAAGAGTTCATGTCCTTTGTAGGGACATGCATGAAGCTGGAAGTCATCATTCTCAGCAAACTAACACACACAGGAACAGAAAACCAAACACTACATATTCTCACTCATAAGTGGGAGTTGAATAATGAGAACACATGGACACAGGGAGAGGAACATCACACACCAGGGCCTGTGGCAGGTTGGGGGAAAGGGGAGGGAGAGCAAAGTGGAGGGAGAGCATTAGGAGAAATACCTAATGCATGCAGGGTTTAAAACCTAGATGATGAGTTCATAGGTGCAGCAAACCACTATGGCACATGTACACCTATGTAACAAATCTGCACATTATGCACACGTATCCCGGAACTTAAAGTAAAATTAAAAAGAAGAAAAATAAAAGACTACTCATTCAGTCAGATAGACACAGCTGTGGCACAATCTGATGAATTAAAAATATTGCCTCTCTACCCAAATCTATTGCTTTAGAAGGCCTCAGGGTAGTTCCATTAAATTGAGAGAAAGGCACGAAGACACCGAATAGCAGGCTGAAAACTGTCAAGAAAAGTACATGGAGTGTGGTTTAGTAACATATGTAACTGACTTGACTTAATCTATTTAACAAATGAAGTAAAAGCCAGCTAAGTAAATAGAGTAAATAGAATAAAAAATAGAGTAAAAGCCTGCTAAGTAAGTTTCTGAGGAAATGGGTTTACCAGAGACCCAAAACTGGACTCAGGAGACTTGGGATGTTTGACTCAGCCTTCAAATTCGCACCAGCAGGAAGTGGGCTATGAGAGAGCCCTGAGGAGGGCCTGCTCACCTTTCAGATGTGCTACAGAGAAAAGCAGACAGAGAAGACCCTCCTAGAGGACAGAATCAGGAGCCAAAGAGAAAAACAGCCAACAAACCAATTTGATGAAAAGAACTGCTCATTGACTAACTCAGGGCTTTGAGCTGAATGCGTTATTTGTGCTTTACAGGCTGTCTCCCATAGGGTCAGAGAGATGGGGAGACATGTATTCTAAGTGTAGGAAGAAGAGTTCAGCAGATATTTGGAAGCCAGAGGGCAGAGAAGGCTAGCTGTTTACCAGAATCCCCTTTCCTTTCTTCCATTGGCGCTACAATTCCATGTCACCCTTGCATTCATTGGGTGGAAAACAATGTGACTAAACTCTCTGAACAGAATTCCTGATCCATAAACATTTCCACAAGCTTGCAACGGGAAGCTTTTTTCCTTCTGGCTCTGGCAATGACAATGACCAGAGAGAATTTCAAAGTCAGTTTTTGTTGTTGTTGTTTGTTTGTTTTTGTTGTTGTTGTTGTTTTTGAGATGGAGTCTTGCTCTGTTGCCCAGGCTGGAGTGCAGTGGTGCCATCTCAGCTCACTGCAAGCTCCACCTCCTGGGTTCACGCCATTCTCCTGCCTCAGCCTCCTGAGTAGCTGGGACTACAGGCGCCCACCACCACGCTCGGCTAATTTTTTGTATTTTTTTTTTTTTTAGTAGGGACAGGGTTTCACCGTGTTAGCCATGATGGTCTCGATCACCTGACCTTGTGATCTGCCCATCTTGGCCCCTCAAAGTGCTGGGATTACAGGCGTGAGCCACAGCACCAGGCTCAAAGTCAGTTTTATAGATAGCAGCGCTGCTTTCATCAGCCTGGCTTCCTCACAAAACAGGAAGAATAAACCCATTCCCAACCCGCACCCCTCCTACAACCCCTTATTTTTTCCCAACCTGAAACTCTTCCCTGGACTGGTCAAGAAAAATCAACTTCTAGCATGTTAGAGCTACTGGATCTCTTAGTTGCAACAATTTCACCTACCCTGACTCATCTTTCTATCTTTTGGCATTTCAAATACATCTTCCCACTCAGGTTAGGCTCCAGAAGTAAACACAGCAATTATCACACATCATCAAAAATAACAGGGAAATGCTAACAGCCACAAAATATTTCATAGATAACTCATGGCCCATTTAATTGTAAGAAAGGTATTGGCTCTCTGCCTCTCTGCCACATTCCAAGCTAACATCAGAGGGTGTGGGAGAATGGGAAAGCAGAAAAAGGGGCAGAGAGAGAGGAGAAAAATAATGATTTATAAAAATAATCCAAATGATTGGTTATGGGGAGTGCTGTTAGTAATAAATGCAAGGCCCCTTATCAACCTGCTGATGCTCAAGTTCATCAGATTTATTTCTTCCCAAACAATAATGATGATAATGTGGCCACATTGGTGCATGAGGGCTCGTATTGAGGACAGGGGTCATGTCAGGCTCTATTGACTCCTATACACTTCCCTGTCATTAGGTGTTCCTTGAACAAACAATGGCAGCATGGATGAGGCCCGTGATAGAAAAGACCACTCACCTGTACATGCTGAAGACTGTATTGCCATTGTGCATAAGGTACACATACACTTCCTCAACATCTTCATGCTTCATCATGCTGAAGGTGAAGAAATACACACCTGAAAAAAGCAGGTATTTATCCATGTTGATATTAACATATTATACATTGAGGACCTGGAGATACCTGGAGATTTGACAAATGCCTTCTCATGTCTTTTATTGATACTCTTTGTAGTATGGTGTTTCTCCTTGGCCTTAATCTGCAGGAATGTCCCTTTATCTATTCCCCTTCCAAGTGCTTTCAAGTGTTTTGAGACTTTCTCAATGTATACACTGTGTATCCTGAATAAGACTTGAAAGTCTTTAAGGGAAGGAGCCTACCTCATTTTAGCTGTATCTCACCACCCTGTGCCCTGACAAAGTGCTCAGGGCAAAGTAGGTGTTGTTCCTAGGCGTAGGTTAGCTATCATCCGCATCTACCACAGAACTCATGTTACCAAGGTACAGAGAGGTTTGTGGTTGAACAACGATGCTCCGTGGCTTAAGAAAATGAGCAACTATAACAATACAACAGATGATTATACTCACTAAAGGGGTTAGCCAAAGATAAGGAAATCCTGGAGCACAGAATAAATGTTTATGAGTTATAAAGAAATGGTTCTGGTAATTTCTTATGCTATTCCTTTTATGTTGGTGAAATTATATACAATAATCAGAAAGACCCAACTTAGACTCAGCGACAGGACCTTGTCACTAAAAGTCTGTATCCTCTTCATTTGAAAAAGACCAACATATATTTTTGAAGATTTGAGTTATTTAATAAGAGCCTAGGGCTCCTAATTGAAAGCAATATAATATGACCTAATATACTGTAAATGCGAGCACACAGGATACTTTTACTGAATGATTAAGAAGAATCCAATACCACACAGACAAAACAAAAGGAAAATTTTTCAAACTCTAAATGATCTGGGATTTTGGTGTGCATTTTGGAAAGGTGAATGAACATAAGTCATCAAGCTCTTACTGATTTCCATGTTACATTTTAAACAAATGGCCTTTCAAGACAGTAACCCAGAAATAGCTTTAATAAAAGATAGTTCTATCTCTTTCTCAAAGGTGCAATCAAGTAAGATGAAAGTTGTAAGGGTGCCGTGTCAATTCACCTGATTCTAAGTCAAATTAAATGAAGAAGTATGATGATGCTTTTTCTAGTGCCGGGAATGCATACTCAATGTTCTGGGAACAAAGGAAATGGCCTAAAAGTTTATCATGCCTATTCATATGCCTAGAGATTGGCCCGCAGATGAAAAGTAAAGGCAGATAAAAATTAAAAGCCTCAAGAAAAATAGTTTATATGTGTTTAGTTTTTCACATTTTACAAAATTTCATATTAGACACATACACATACATAATTTTCAATACCTCAAGGAGATAAAGCTGAAATCAAAATGACAGGAAAATATATTAGTTTTTCTTACAAAATCATGATGACTGCTAAAAATAGATTGCAAAAACATGTTAGAAAGAGTAGACTAAAACACCAGATGGTGAATAAATGAAATGCCTGGAGTTGGAAATACCGAAGTTAGTATGTATTATACCCACATGTGGCTTTCCTGCAAGGGAAGCTACTGAAACCAGAGGAGACACACTTGTACTACAGTTTGGAGGTCTTTGTGTTGCTGTAATTTCAAAAACCAGCCTTCTCTGTCTCTTCACTCCCAAAGCTGGAAAGGATAAAATGGTCTTTTTGTAATCTATTGCAAAAATGGAGACTGAAACAGAAAACTGTGAGAGTCAAATGACAGTGGTATCGCTAGAAGCTGAACGTCTGGCAAGAGAGCTCTAAAAAACTAAATTCTTACTTAGACTTCAATTATAAAGCCACTTAATTCCATGGAAACATGGACTAGGTATTTCTAAGCACTAATATAATCTGTGGCACAGACAGCATTTAACAGAATAGTTATAAGAAAATTACGACATAAACCTTCAGAGCAGAAAATCACGTAAGAACATTTAAAGATGATTTTCATGACATTAAGGTGTGATGAAAGATTGCTTCTATCATATCATATCTCAGTTCACTTCTGACTTAAGTTGAGAAGAGAAATAAATCAAGGTGCAATTAAAAGCATTTGTGAACATCTGACAGGGCCACTGCCTCCATCAGAAGTTTCTTCCTTTTAATTCTGGATATCATATAGAGAAATGAAAAGAACTGAAAAACAAAAACCAAATAAGCATCCACATTCTGCAACACCAAGAGACTGGAAGAAAATCAATGAACTTCAAAAATACCTGTAAGTCCTGCCAAATGCCCCTGAGGGTGGACAGAGTCACCTGGAGATAACACAAGGTTGGGCTGGGCTCTGAGGAGGCCAGGTGACAGCAGGTGTCACACAGTGCCAGGAGAAATGCACTCTCTGATAGTGAGGGCCATGTGGAAGTGCAATGCTGAAAACAAGCTCCTGTGAACAGGGCTGAGCGGAAGCAAAGGCTGTGTTTGGGGTGATGGTTGCTAGATACGGTGTAGGATGTGGAAAGAGGATCTGCAGTGGCCAATCTCAAAATTTGCCACCAAAAAATAAATACATAAATAAAATAAAATAAATTTTAAAAAAAAGAAAGAGAAAGAAAGAAAGAAAGAAAGAAAGAGAAAGAAAGAAAGAAAGAAAGAAAGAAAGAAAGAAAGAAAGAAAGAAAGAAAGAAAGAAAGAAAGAAAGAAAGAAAAAAAAAAAAGGACTCCTGAAGGCGAGGGAAGCAGGAAGTATAAGACTGGCTTCAGAAGCTTTCATGGACCCAGTGCAGTGCAGTCTGGAGAGGCAGTGGAAGTGTGACCAAGGAAAACACACATCAGGGCCGTACTTAAAAGAATCAGTTAGTCCCCTGGCAGCAGGGGAGGGAGGCTTTGAGTTATCCAGTCTAAAAACTGCCCTGGTCCTTTCTTCACCATGAAACTAGAGCATATAGCTGGTCTAGGAAAATCCAACTCATTCAATCATCAGTTAGTTTTTTAAAGTAGAAAAGAAAAGCAAAAATGACCCTAATGTATTAACAATACTCTCCAAGAAAAAATGTTGTCAGGTAGTAGATGAAAAATGTAGCCATGAATTTATACTAATAAAGCAAATACCTCTATGAAAGAACATTATAGAACAAAAGGTGCGAACCCATGGTAGAAATGGCCAGACAATAAAAGGAATTAAAAGCTGGGGGCATCAGAAAAACCTGGTGAGACCTGAATAAAGTCCATAATTTAGTCATAGTATCATACCTAGATTAATTTCTTTATTTTAGTAATTGCACTTTGGTTATTTAAAACGTTAATACTAGGGGAAGATGGTTAAAGAAAATATGAGAACTTTGTATAATATTTTTATAACTCTCCTATAAGTCTAAAATTAATTCAAAGTAGAAAGTTTGCAAAATGGGATTTTCTATTTATCGACTGTCCAGAAACTTGAAAGCACATTTTGTTGATAAGGCTATCAAGAAATAAGTGCTTTCATATCTTAACAATTTAAGTATATTGGTACAACCCTTACAGGGAGCAATTTGGCAAAATTGATAAAAATTATGGATATGTTTATACTGATAACATTCCTAAAACTTTAGCCTACAGATACACCTGTAAGTGATCAATTACAAAGTAGTATATTCTTGCCGGCATGGTGGCTCATACCTGTAATTCCAGCACTTTGGGAAGCTGAGGCAGGCGGATCACTTCAGGTCAGGAATTTCAGACCAGCCTGGCCAACATGGTAAAACACGGTAGTCTCTACTAAAACTACAAAAATTAACCAGGTGTGGTGGCCTGGGTCTGTAGTTCTAGCTACTCAGGAGGCTGAGTGGGGAGGATCGCTTAAGCTTGGGAGGCAGAGGTGGCAGAGGTTACACTGGGCCGAGATGGCACCACTGTACTCCAGGCTGGGCGACAGAGTGAGACCCTGCCTAGAAAAGAAAAAAAAACAACCACCACCACCACCAAAAAAAACCAAACTGGAAACAACCTAAATGTCCAGCAATAAGGGAATCATTAAATATACTTTGGTGCATCCAGCTACAAGAAAGAAGATGAAGTAATGATGTGAAAAGATTTCTAAAATATATTGTTAGTTTTTTTAAAAAGCAAAACACAATCAGAATGTAGACTGTCTTAGCTTTTATATAGAAATGTGAGAAGATATATTTGTATTCATTTGCATAAGCAAACTCTTTTAACTTTTTAAATAAGTAAATGTATTACCTGCTCAACTTCTTTTAATTAAAAAAATAGGATCAGGCACTCCTTGAGGTGGTGGCAAGGGGAGGAAACAATTATGACACATTTAAACTGAGCATTATGTTTTAAGGACTTTTAGAGCCTGAGGTAACTATGTCCTCTTAAGAATTATTTAGCTCAGTCTAGATCAGAGTTAATAATATTAATGATTATGGCCATATTTTAAAAACTATTTTTGTGTTTTCAGATTCTAATTCACTTACTTTGAAATCCAATAGAAATCTATATGAGCTGTTTGGTTTAACTTGAATCAGAAAAAAATAACTACCTTAATGTCTTCCTTTATTTCCTACTCCCTTCGTCCTTCTTTTCCGCCCTCCCTTTCTCCATCCCTCCCTCTCTTCTTTCCTTCCTTCCTTAATTGTCTTTATTATTACATTGATTAACTCAATCTTCATCCAATGTTTCCATCTCACCTGATACTGGGGCCCCAAATCTACCAGTCATGACATCAAAGAAGTTTCCAATGTTGGTCTCAACACTGCTGAAGATAATCCCACTGTTCTGATTGCTGAAGTGTGTTGCCAGAGAAGCCATGAATGCAATCTAAGGAAAGAATTATTGGTCAATAAATAGGCAATTTATCTTAAACAAGTCAAGTTTTTATGCAGATTAGTTTGTTGAACATTATACATAATAGCAAGATGGGGAATAAACATCAGTCTGTGGAGAAAGAAAGAAATAAATTACGGTAATTCCTAACATTTGAATGCTATGCAGCCATTAGACTGACAATGTCTATCAACAGTTCTGAACATAGGTTTCAAAGATTATTTGTCTTTCAAGTGATTTTTGAAATATTAAAATTCTGTTATCAAATAATATCAGAAAAATTTAGATGAAATTTTCCACTTATAGCCGTGAAATGCACATTAGCAAATTCAAGGATGTGAGAAACCCTATAGCCAAACATTTGAATTTTGGTAACCCTGCATTACTTTTTCCCCAAAAGATACCTATTAATTTATTGTTTTTCTTTATATAGATAAGTTCTCACTATGTTGCCACGGCTGGTCTCAAACTCCTAGGCTCAAGAGATCCACATTCCCCGGCCTCCCAAAGTGCTAGGATTACAAGTGGGAGCCATGGTGCCCAGCCTATTAATTTCTAATGAAATTAATTCTTTGAATACACTTTGAGAATTCTTGATGGTGATCTAAATGTGCATTCATGAAATAAAGTAATAATATGTATATATATGTTCCCATCATATTTAAAAGTAACATGTATATAAGTATGCATAAATCTGAAAAGTTATGTAACTGTATGTTAATAGTAATCATTTCTGGGCATGTTTTATTATTTTCGGCCCATAAGTTTTCTAATTTTTTTAACAATGAAAAGATATTACATGAATAACCTTTAAAAGGTAAAATGGAGTGTTTGCAGTTATCTAAAATATAGAAAAATGGTTTACTAAAATTAGCAATCTTTTTGAATATTAGAACAGCAAAAATTTTTTGGCATGATTTTGGATGAAAAAATGTCATATTGGAACTGCAAAGTTTAGAGATAGGAGAATCTGAGAAGTCATTTAATGGTCAACACCCATTTCTGGGAATGGTTACAAATACTTTATGTGTAATCTTTTAAGGGACTTTGAAAGCCTCTGCTCAATCGGTAAAAGATCAGCGAAGAGAATTAACTTGAGAAACCAGCTCATATTGGCAACCAAGATGCTCTATGAGTTTGGGAATAAAGCTGTCTACTTGGGCCCAAAGATATGAGATTAAGGCCCATCTCTCTTAATTCTGTCACTTGGCAAGTCATTGAGTAATTGAGCCTCAAATTTCTATATCCCTTAAGTGGAGAGTGGGGCACTACTCTTCCTCCTCCTGGCACCGCTACTACTATTGTTACCATCTCTATGCTACTAATGTCCAAAGACAGGGTTGAAGCTCAAAATACAAAATGTTAACAATAATTTAAAAAGCCTTGAGACAATTACACCTGTCAAGAAAAGCTTTTGTCACTATTCACAATAGCAAAGACATGGAATCAATTTAAATTCCCATTGATGATAGACTGGATAAAGAAAATGTGGTACATATACACCATGGAATACTATGCAGCCATGAAAAACAATGAGATCATGTCCCTTGCAGGAGCATGGATGGAGTGGGAGGCCACTATCCTTAGCAAACTAATGCAGGAAGAGGAAATCAAACACCGCATATTCTCATGTATATGTGCGAGCTAAATGATAAGAATACGTGGACATATAGAGGGGAACAACACACACTGGGGCCTGTGGGAAGATGGAAGGTGGGAGGACGGAGAGGATCAGGAAAATAACCAATGGGTACTAGGCTTAATACCTGGTGATAAAATAATCTGTACAATAAATCCCCACGACACAAGTTTACCTATGTAAAAAACCTGCACATGGACCCCTGAATTTAAAATAAAAGTTTTTTTTAAAAAAGAAAAGCTTTTGCTTAAAATCACCATTGAAGAATGAGTTGTGAAAGTCAAAGTCAATCCTTCATCCAAATGAATCATTCAAACTGAGTGTAAGTTAGATTAATAAATTCTTTAACTTGCTGGGACCTTCAAAGAATGTGAAGTTCCCTCCTTCACAATCTGCCTAAGACCCAAATGATTGTACTGTGATTTTAGGGTAAAACAGCTGATGGGGCAAATTTAATAATTGCCCAGAATGTTCTCTATCAAACTGGCTACTCTAGGGCCCCTTCTCCATGGTTTACCATTCACAGGTTCCGGGTTAGAGTGTCTAGCTTTGAGATGTTTATCTTCTGTCTTATTAAATACCTTAACCTGGCTGAGTGGCAAACTTTTTTGTTTGTAAATTTATACTGGCACATGGATTCCAGGTTGCTGAAATTATTAAACAGCATTTGGCTAGGCACAGTGGCTCACACCTGTAATCCCAGCACTTTGGGAGGCTGAGGCAGGCGGATCACTGGAGGCCAGGAGTTCGAGATCAGCCTGGCCAACATAGCGAAATGCTGTCTCTACTAAAAATACAAAAAAATTAGCCGGGCATGGTGTTGCGCACCTGTAATCCCAGCTACTCCAGAGGCTGAGGCAAGAGAATCGCTTGAACCCTGGTGGAGGCTGCAGTGCGCCAAGATCACACCACTGCCCTCCAGCCTGTGCACACACACACAAAACAAAACAAAAACAGTATTCATTTAAAAGTTGCAAAACCCACAGAAAGCAGTGAGAGTAACACACTAACTATTTAAGTTATTTTAAACTTGAAAAACCAAGGCCCAGAAAAATGATGGAACTTATACAGGGTCAAACAACCACCATACACGCACAAATAAAAGACAGTTTCCCCCAACTGATCTTTCAGGCAAGAATTGCTTTATAGTGTAGTTCTTCAAAAATCTCTCATGTTGCAGGATTTTATCTCAGTTACTTTATTTTTATCCACAAGTTACTTTTTTTGGGAAGACACTAGCCAGAAAGAAACTTAATTTTTTAATTTTTTAAAAATGCTAGTTTTCAATGCTGATAGCAGTACCCTGGAGGGGATCCATTTCAAAATATTAGCCCTCCTTCACCTTCCAGAAATAACCCAACATTAGTAATTTTTCTTGTGACCTAACCTCACGTTTACAAGTTTAAGATGTTGTTGGCAATAAGAACTTTAATGGTCATTTAAAAAAGAGATAAAGAATAGATGGGTACATGAGCTTGGGATAAAATGTACACTTTTAACCTCATAAATTGATTTTTTAAACTTTATGCTGAAATGAATGTAATCTGGTCTGGAACACTGAGTGGATGACTCGAAACTGAAATCTTCCATTGATAAAGAAGATTCTGACAAGAAAAACTCAAGTAAAATTTATATCGCAAGGTCAAGCATGGTGGCTCAAGCCTGTAATCCCAGAACTTTTTTGGGAGGCGGCGGCAGGCAGATCACTTCAGGCCAGGAATTTGAGACCAGCCTGGCCAACATGCAAAAACCTGTCTCTATTAGAAATACAAAAATTAGCCAGGTGTGGTGACACATGCCTGTAATTCCAGCTACTAGGGAGGCTGAGGCAGGGAATTGCTCAAAGCCACGAGGCAGAGGTTGCAGTGTGCCGAGATAGTGCCACTGCACTCCAGCCTGGGCAACAGAGAAAGACTCTGTTTCAATAAATAAATAAATACAAATTATACCACAAAATCTGAGTTGAGAGAAAACAATATATATCAATATTTATGTATGCATTAGTATATGTAAATATAACAACATTAATAAATAAAATATTGTAACCAGACATTTCACCATTCCATTTATATATTTAAATGTTTATATATTTGAGTTGGCCCAAACCCTTATTACATCTTATTACATTCTTAAAAAACATCTCATTTCAGAAAATAGGAGATTCATTTATATTCAGGGTTCCCTTGGATTTGGTCCTATGTAGGTCTTAGATTTTACTCTTCATAAATGTCTCTCCTCCCTAAGAATAATATCAAAGTCCTCCTTTTGGACAGCATGGGCCTTACGCAAACATCCTGTGATGTAGAAGAACAAACTGAGACTCAGATTTACTCAGGATTGGGGAAGACTTGAGGAAGCACTCGAACATCCTGATTCCTGGCCCCTTGTGGTCAGGGAGGTTGGAAAGTCACCAGGAGATGTACTGAGGATGGTTTACCTGAAGTTCTGGTGGAATCCCTGGGTAGCCCTTCTCTCCTTTGGGGCCATGCTGCCCCCGCTCCCCTCGAGGCCCCAGGTCACCTTTGTCGCCCTTCTCACCTTTGGCTCCTTCATGGCCGGTGGCTCCATTGTTGCCATTGTTTCCATGGTTTCCTTAAACAACCAGATATCATCACATGAGAAAACCCAGTCGCTCATACTTACCATCCATTTCTAGACAAACTGTCCAAACTCAATTATGAAAGGGGCCCATTCGAAACAATCCCAACTATAACCAAGGGATATTATCATCTAAATAGGGCACCAGGCTCTGAAAGAAGCCTTAGATACCCTAAAGCTCCAAAGCCTGTTCATCCTTTGAAGCAAGGCTTAGAGGAAAAATTGTGTAGAATTCTAATTATGACATTATCATTTAAAATAGCCAAGGCTGGAAACCACCTATATAATCACCAATATTAGGAGGGCATGATGTATTCTAGAAACTATGTTACATAGTCATAAAAAAGAAGGCTGAAGAAAAACATTTAATGATATAGTGATAGTCATGATATTTTTAGATTTTAAAGTTATAAGTGGCCAGGTACCGTGGCTCACACCTGTAACCTCAACACTCTGGGAAGCCATGGTGGGAGGATCACCTGAGCCCTAGAGTTTGAGACAAGCTTGAGCTATATGGCGAGATCCCATCTTTACAAAAATAGAAATTAAAAAATTAGCCAGGTGTAGTGGTGCGCACCTGTAGTCCCAGGTCTTTGGGAGGCTGAGGCAGGATGACCTCTTGAGCGTAAGAGGCCAAGGCTACAGGGAGCCTGGATCATGCCACTTCACTCCAACCTGGACAAAAGAGCCAGACCTTGTTTCAGGAAAAAAAAAAAAAGTGATGAGTAAATAGAGATAACATGATACTCTCTTTGTTTGGAAAAAGATGTATTTATGTATTATATCCATAGGGAAAAAAAGACAAGAATAAGTTACAGAAAAATATTCACAGAGATTCTTTCTAAATGTGGAACATGAGTAATTTTCATGTCATTCTGTATATTTTTCTGTCTCTTTGAAGTTTTCTACAAAAAACACATATCACTTTTACAACTGAGGAAAAGGTGAACTCATTCATTAAACAAATTACAGTAATGATTTTGAAAGCAAGAGTTGGAAAATAATTTTAACTTTTCCTTTTGCCACCAAGAGACAATTTCTACACCTCTTCTTTATTTTTAATATTTGCTAAAGTTCAGGGTTTTTGCTGTTTATTTTGCATGCTACCCTTGGTCGGTTATCATACCAGGCTTACAACCCTTCCAAATGCTCAATACTAAATTGAGCTAATTAACATATGCATGAATTTTGACTGTGTTTACAAATTAATGTGTTCAGTGACAAAGCCATTTCCTGGTTAGAAAACATGTAACCAAGGCCAGCCTTATGTGTAACCTCAGAAGAGTTAAGACCTGAGAAGATTTTACAAGGGTCAAAATAGTCCCTAGCCTACATCATTGCACCTGCTGGCTGCTGTCCTTGATGGCCAATGACATAGATTCCAAGCCAGTAAATGTAGTTTAAAGTTTAACATAAGATTTTCTTGCTGTAAATTTGTTTTTGTGCAAGAAGCTACTCAAAAGTAGAAAAAAAATTGAACCACATTTGATCAATATTAACATCAATGAGAGTAAGTCACAGAAGAGCCAGTGGACTTTGGCCAGACCCTGAGATGAGGTCCTACCCTAGGGATTAACCTGAGGATGAAGACAATAAAACCCAAGATAGGCTTGAGAGCCCCAAATTGAGGGGATCTGGGCTACCCTTTCCTGGACTAACCCAGGTACCAGCAGGCCCGTGGCACTCCCCTGTGCCTGGCAGCACTGGTATAGTACAGATGGCTGAACTGTTGGCCAAGTGGGGTCTGACGTAGCTCCAGAGCATTCCCCATGCCACTGCATGGTGCTGGAGCCTAAAAATGTTTCCATGAGGCCAAGAGTGGTATGAGAGTCAACTGAGAGATGACTGAACATGGAGAGACCCTGAGACTGGAGGAAGAAGCACTTAGCTGGACCTAGAGTCACACAGAAGGATGCACAGCTCAGTGACTGGCGTTGAGATGGCTGTAGCCCAGACCAGTAAGCTTTTGGCTCTACTCTGCCCTTCATAAAGCACGCTGTGGCAGATATACTGGAAAGAAGACTATGACCTGATCATTTCAGACTCAATGCTGGTGAGGATCCTCCCAGCCTATGAACATGGTACTCCAGGGTGCCATGAGTCTAGTGGATCCTTTGGATCACACCGAAGTGATCCCAAATTATTTAGGTTTGCCCTTTGCTCCTACTTTAGCTCAGGCTGCAATTAGATTGACAGCGTGTCTTGCTCATCCTTACCTGGAATGCCAGGAGGGCCTGGTGGCCCAGGGGGACCTTGGTAGCCTCGAAAGCTGTAGTCTCCATGACAACACTTACTGCAGTCTGGGGGTAGTCCTCCGGTTTGTGGAGACTAAAAAGACAGAAAGAGAAGCTTCAGAACAAAAGGTACTTGTGAGCAATTAGGATTTCTAAATTTTCACTGACCTTGACCCTTAGGCAAGCTTAACTCCAATCAATCACAGCAAGATCAGAAGAGATGGGATGCGGTGGAGATATCAACGGCAAAGGGTCAGGGAATAGTTAAGGTCAGTTGATGATCAAAGGAAAAGGCAACAAGAAAGTCAATAGAGGAAGATGCTCTTTGAAAAGCTGTGTGGGTGGAAGTGGGAAGTTGGGTCCTATTTCTGGAAAGTGCCTTCCTGCTGCTACTGTAACAGCAAAGGAAGAAACTCCTTCAGAAGTGGACTTGAAAGCCTTTTCTCTTTTCCAACTGCCATAGCCCCAGATGTAGCTAAATTGAGTAGATGGTCCTCAAATTACAAGAATTATCCACTTCAAACACTGTTTTTAAATGCTTACTATATCCATGATAGTAAGTTAAGAGCTAGATTAAGATTTCCTGGAAATTCTGAATAGTAACACTAGTTTTTCAAACAGCCATAGCACACTTAAATTGTCTTAGAAAACGAAGGAAATAAAGTATTCTTTAGTCCAATACATTTATTTATTTGTTTAACTGACAACTAGAAATTATATGTATATTTATCATGTATAACATGTTGTTGTAAACTAAGTACACAGTGTAAAATACTAAATTGAACTAATTAACATATACATTGTCTCATACACTGTTTTTGTAGAGAGAGCACTTAAAATCTACTCTCAACAATTTTCAAGAATATAACACATTGCTATTAACTATAAGTCCAATACATGTTTATTAATTATCTACATCTTGAAACAACTTTAACTTTATCAGTAAATCAACTATTTAACATGATTTCTATTTCACACATTCCACTTTAAAATGTGAAATGATTAGGCCAGGCATGGTGGCTCACACCTGTAATCCCAGCACTTTTGGAGGCCGAGGCAGGTGGATCACCTGAGGTTAGGAGTTGGAGACTAGCCTGGCCAACATGGTGAAACCCCACCTCTACTAAAAATGCAAAAATTAGCCAGGCATGGTGGTGCATGCCTGTAATCCCAGCTACTTGAGAGGCTGAGGCAGGAGAATCACTTGAACCCAGGAGGCAGAGGTTGCAGTGAGCTGGGACAGCACCATTGTACTCCAACCCGGATGACAAGAGCAAGACTCAGTCCCAAAAAAAAAAAAAAAAACTGTGAAATGATTATCCCACTCTTTGAACCAATATTTTATAAGCATTTAATGGGTACTAAATATGCTCAAGTATGATGCCAAGTGAAATGCTTATTTACACAAAGATAAATTTCTAAAATATATGCTGTCTAAGAGCTAAAGACTTAGTGGAAGTTGATTGGCAGAAAAGTTAAAGTTGCTTATGAAATTTGAACTCTCATCTAAATTGGCAACTTGCCTTTTAATTATGTCATACAAAATACTTGTGGAAATGTTCCTAGACATCAATTATAATTCAATGGTCTTTTGGAAACAGCATGTTGTTGCTAAGAGATTCATGAAAAAAATGAAGTAAAGGAGGGAAAAAGGAGGACAGGGAAGAAGAGAAAGGAAAAGGAGACACAGAGGGAGGAAAAAAGAATTTAAAATTCAAGTTGCATTTATCACTAAAAATTTAAGCAGAAAACTGGGTCAAAACTTCACACAGTTAAACATTTAGACCTTACTTTCTTTTCTTTCTAAAAATGGGTTTGGATTTTGTTCTCACTCTCTCACCACTTTTTCCTAAAATTTTCCACAAAGCTATTCAGGGAAAACACCGAACAGTATCTGTAGCACAAGCATTCTCCTGCAACAGCTCAGAACCCAAGTCTTGCTGATCAAGAGCTGTAACTTAGAGCTAACTCCTAGTCTTGTCTTCAGTCTATCAGGCTGAAACCTGGACAAGAACTAGAGTGTATGAAAACCTTCTGTCAAATTGGTAGGGGAAGAAAAAAATCAACTAAAGCCATTGGTTTGAGGTGAGGGATTTCATTAGTGATTTTATCTGAGGGATTTCAGGACCCTTGGAAAGTCAAAGACACCAGGCACGCCCCACTTTCTAATCCAAAACTGTAATCTGAGAAGGAAGGATTCCATATTTCCTGTTATGGTTTTGCTAATGTGAAATTTAGCCTTTTAAACCTCAGAAAATCCAGGGCTCTGCCAATGATGAATTTTAAGGATGGAAAAGGGAGGAGAAGGAGGGAAAATCCTCAAGTGGAACCATTGATGTAGGAATGGAATGGAAATACTGAAATGCTTAGGAATGTTGAAACACCCACTGGACTGAAACTAGAATTTCCATCATGGTGCTGCGTGACCTTAGAGAAGTCACTGTTCTCCAGATATCTTTTTTGTTTTTTTTGTTTTTGGCTATTAAATTGGAGGATTGGATGAGGTAGTGTTGGTGCACAGAAAATGACTCTTCAAAATACATGCTTCAACGTGTTGAGTGGTTTGGAAACGAAAGGCTTCAGAAATAAGCCATGAAGATAAGGTGAGCACAGGGAGGACGGAAGGCTCTGCAGAGGAGGACAAAAGCTTGCTTGATCTTGATTTTCAGTACGAATGCAGATCATAAGAGAGGGGCCTCATGATCCTTCTGACCTTTAGCGTTTTAATAAAGAGGTGTTGGAAGAGCTATCACAGGGAAAACTGGCTTGTGGCAAATCTCTTATTAAAAAAAAAAGAAGAGAAAAGAAAGAAAGAAGCCTCAGATCCAAGGTCTCTCTCTGACCTTTCCCTGCCTCCCAGTCTCTGATCCTCTTTCCAGAAGTGCCGGGAGGGACTCTGTCTGGAATTTCTTTATTTGACTAAGGAAGTGTCTTTCCAAAAGAAATGCAATTGTCTTAAGACCCCCTCCTTAGGAATCTCATCAAATAGCCAGGAAAGATCAACCACTGGAGAAGCGAAGATACTGGGAGTCATCACAAGGCTCAGACAGGCTTTTTTTCTATTTCCTGAGGGCAGCTGGAGCCATAATCTGGGAAGCTTTAAGACAACCTCTGTTCACAGTAAATTTCTCTCCCTTCCCTTCTTGACACTGTTACAGTAGGTAGCTACTCAGACATGAGCAGGGTAGGGGAGGGCTCTACCTGACCAGGAATGTCAGGTGATCATCAGGTGATAATCAAGTGGCTTTTAACTCTCTCTAAAATAATAACTGGTTGCAGCCAGTGCCAGGGAAAGGCAGTCTTCGTAAAGATAGAAAAAACCTGAAACTGGTTATCAGCAGCTTCCCAATAAGATCTCAGGAGTTGGGCAAGTGGGCTCAAGCATGTGCATCAAGAGGCAAAATGGCAGAGTTTAAGTGGCAAATGACTTCCTAGGAGCATTTGGCTGGTAAGGGAAGAATACCTCAAGTGAGCATGCTTACAACTCCAGTAAACACACTGTGCATGCTCACCTCCCAAGTAAGTGCTGGCAGGCCACTGCACATGTGGACAACCCACTCCAAGGGAAGAATCAAGGCAGAAGTAATGCAAGACCCCATGAGTATGCCAACGTAAAACCCCCAAGTCAAAAGGTCAAACCGTGCACTTGTCTCTCAAGTTGCCCATTTGGCCCTCTTCCAAGTATACCTGCCTTCCTGTTGTTCCTGCTCTAAAGCTTTTTAATAAACTTTCATTCCTGCTCTAAAACTTGCCTTGGTCTCTCCTTCTGCCCTATGACCCTCAATGGAATTGAGGAGCCAAGAATTCAGGTTGCTGCAGACCCACATGGATTCACTGCTGGTAACAACACCTCCCCCAGGTCTCAGAGGAAATTTGTAATTTACTTCTACATTCCCCAACTCCCCGCTACCCTACATGGAAGGGTGTGTAAGCATACATACTGCATTGGGCTATTGGGAAATCATCCCCATGTGATTCCCGTGTGCTATGCACACTAAGTAAATCTGTATGTGTTTTTCTCCTATTGATCTGCCTTTGGACAGTTCATTTTCAGCGAATCTTCAGAGGATGAAACAGGAGATTTCCCACTTTTTCCCTACAATCGTCTTGCATTTTTTTCCAGCTCTACAATGCAAAGATACTAAAGTATTTTCCAAAGCTTCAAATAATAATTTAGAAACATTTTGTTTTTAAAGTCTAGTATCTAGGCATAAGAATTCAGCTGCAGGAGATGAGGTTGCTCAATGCTAAAGTCAACTAGGATTGGAAGTGCAAGATCAGGCTATTTGAGGGCGCTTTAATTGCACAGAGCTGCCACCAGAACTGTGAGAGACTTCTGGTTGCTGCTACTAATCGGGCACCTCGTGAGAACCCTTCAGCAACATTGCATTACAGGTTCCTTCCTCTGGCCTTGTCTTTCAAAGTTCAGTCGAATGGAACAATGCTTGTGAGTCTTTCGCTGGAGCTTTTAGAACAAGTTGGATAGGATGTGTTAATTCAGAAGTTTTCTCCTAGGTAAGGGAAAATTACATGTAGGTAGTTACTATTTATGATCTCCTTAAGTTTATCATCCCCTTTCCCAAAAGCAGGTCAAATTTGTATGCAGAAGGCATGTAAATCTGCAGCATGGGAGAAAGAGTTTCTCTCTAAGACATGCTCCATCAATTTGTAGATGGAGGCCTAGGGGTAATGATGCAGAATTGAGCTCTACTACTAGTAAGTGACTTCTAGGAAGGAGAGTCATAGCTCCTTTTTTTAAACCTCCTGCCCCAAAAAAAGGGAAAAGAAAGAAGAGGAAGGGAATTGGGAAGAGGGAGAAATGGGTATCCAGGAGAAGGAGGGGAGATTGATAAAAGTGAATGACAAAGAGGCTGCAGAGAAGAAAATACCAGGAAAAGAGAGCCCAGGTCTGCCCACTCCAGATCTCTGGCCATTGTACTCCACCATGAACCCACAGCCAGAGCATCTTTCCAGATCATATATCTGATTACCTCACTGTCCTGCTATGAACAAACAAAACCTAGCTAGCAAAGCAAAATCTAAGCTCCTAAACCAGCTAGCAGAATCCTTCTTGGCACTAAAATCGTGTAACATCCTGTCCCCACCAATCCCCATCCCTGCATCCCTAACCCAGGAGCTTCAGCCATAGCCAACTCCTCACAGGCTTTCCAGTCTCTGTTGCAGCGCTTTTTTTTTTTTTAAAATCTGCTTTGGATAGTCATTCTTTTAATCTCATCTTTTAAGATCCAACTCAAAGACTATCAGTACTTTGACGCTTTTGCCCAATTGCCTTTTATGTACTGACTTTATTTAACATATGGCATTTAATTAAACTTAATTTAATTAATTGAAGTGTCTCTACCATAGCACTTCAGGATTGTTTGGACATGGGAGCTCAGGCAAATTTATCTTTATATATCCCTGGCCCCCCTTTTAAAGTTTGGTACAAAGTAGAAACACAAGAAATGCTTGGGAACTGAATGAATAAGAGGAAAAGTGAATTATAATCAAAGAAGAGGGACAGGGGAAGTAGGGAAAGAAGGAAGAACGTAGCACAATCCTAAATTCAATCTGTGGTCTCCACAGCCATTGGTAGAGGAGTTGTATTAAAAAATTCCAGAATATCAGTAACTCTAAATATCCTCAATATCTCCTGTTGGTGGTTTGTTTGAAAATACTTCAGGAACCTAGAAGCTAGAGTGAAGGAGAAATGTGATTTGCATTTCAGTGGCCTGCTGGCTGTCGGTTGTCAGGACATAATGACCAAAGACAACCTTTAACTTCCTTCTGCTTTCTCTGGGGGAATCACACTGCCATGGTCAGGAAGGATACCATCTGTGAAATGGAAAGTCCAGATCAAGTCTTGGACAGAAGTGAAAATATCTTCACCACAAAACAAAAACAAACAAAAACCCACACACAAATCAGTATTAATCATTACCCTTCAGCCAAAAGATTGTCAGATGCACAGACAATCTCTAAAAGTGGCTTTCAAAAGATAGGATCATATTTAGAGAGTATCATTTCTTCTATGGCTCCTTAAAGAAGCAATTTTCTCTAGATACATCCCCCACAGAATGGTTTGGACAGCTGCATTGCATGGTCAAGTTAAAAGTTCTGGGTTAGTTTCAGATCTGCAACTGATTCTGTGTATGATCTTGATCTGATCATATAACCAAACAACCAACTCAAACTTCTGAATCTATGGTAGGAAGGATTTAGATTTCAATTATGTGAAATTCTTCAGGTCCTATTTAATGCATTAAAGTAATCAAATCTTATAGTAAAAACCTATGTGTTCAAATATCATATAACTCAAAGTAACTCTTCTTGCTCCCTCCATCAGTTTTCAGCACACTACATGCCTAGAGGGTAATTCAAAATATGTCTCGTCATGTACTTAATATTTTAAATTACACTGAGTTTCACCAATTTGCAATTCACTCTACTGAAATCTTAACTCACTCTTGTACTACCAAGATTTAAAGATATTTCCTTAGAGCTGAATTTATAACCTGAGAAATAGATCAAGTCCTCTGTGATTATCAGGCATCAAATCATGCTATAAGGTTTGCATTTCAAACAGTTTATTTTTTATTTAACTCTTTAATTCTTTTTAACACAGGCTGAACAGAGAGCTTAACATTTTAGAATGCTGTAAATCAAATAAACAAGACTGCCATGAAATGTGACAGTATACTCACAAATCAAAGTAAAAAAACTTTGATTGCTTTTGACAAACTCAAAGGGCAGCTTCTCCCTGCTGGAAGGGATTAAGAAAGCCCAATTCTCTTAAGAACAACAAATGATTGTCTACAGTGACCCATCGATCTGCATGAGTCAACACTCCTTTCCGGACCAACAGAGCAAGAAAGAAATCAAGTTCCAGCATAGCAGGAAGCTGACTGGCCGGGTTCCCCTTTCCGATGGGGTGATGCTACGACCACTATCCCATCACATCATTGCCGCCTCTGCTGATTTTCTAACAGAGACCGACAGTCTCTCTTGTACCGGAGAGCGATCCAGAAAGAGATTCACAAGCAGCTTAGCGAACTTCTCAGAAGCATTCACTGATTCTAAGAATCTTAGCCAAAAAAAGAACAACAACAACAACAACAACAGCAGCAACAGAACTCATTAAGCTTTCACAGATATCCTTAGAAGAGAATTCTGAGTACCTGGCCCCAGAATGGGGTGATCTGCGCTAGGTCATCTACCTCGGGGTGCGGTAGCTCATCTGGTCTCAGGGATTTTAGGTCTGTAGAAGTGTTATTATCCACAGTCCCAGTTTTAGGATGGCTCCGCTCTCTCACTTTCTCCCTCCTGGAGCCGCTACGGCCAGTCTGCTGGTGGCTTTGCACTATTCTTGCCACCACTTTATTAGTTCTTCCGCTCACCTCCATGTATTCATCTTGACACAGGCAAAGAGGGAGGAAAAACAAAGCCAGCAATTGCCAATAGACGAGCTGCCTCCAAAGCATGATTCTCAATAGAACCTCAGAGCCTCCCTGAGAAGACAGCAGGGCTCCAGGAGCGTGGTCTCCTCGGGCAGATGCCAGGACTGGAGCTGAGAGCTGCAGCGGCGGAGTGGTTTTATACTTTGGTGTGTAATAAATAAGGCTGTAGGCATGCCAGAGTGACAGCAGCCCTCCTCCCCGGGCAGAACAGCCCCCATTCATCATTTTCCCACAGCACAGGCAAGAACGATTTGTGTGCACAGTTCCCAGTTGGCGAAATTCATAAATGTCACACCTTGGCACGTTTCTGTTGAAGTGTGAAGAAAACATACACAACCAGCTGGGAACAGAGAGCATGTGTCCAGCGGTTGGCTTTTGTGATTAGACATGGAAAGGCTGTGTATTTGCAGTCTAAAAAGCCTTTTGGAAAAACCTACCCTTGCGCTTGCCAGGAAATTCAGGCTTAACTGCATCAGTTTCGTCTGAAATGGCAGTGGGAACCCATTCAGGGCTTTCACGACAGCTCTTGCTTTCTAGTTGTACTGTTAATATTTCCCCACTTTGGCCCACTTAAGATAACTCATTTCCCCTTCCGGAAACCAGTGGCAGAAGGCAGTTAGTTGCCTACAAAACACTGAGCAGGATTCAGGTGCAGTGCCTCCGGGTTTAGCAAAGGTATTTCGCTATCCTCAGCTTTACTTCTTTTCCTCATGACTTCCCAAAAGCCAAAATTAAATCAAAGTTAACCAAGTCACTTATTGTCAGATGAAGATATAACACCCTGCTTTGTGTTAAGAGAAGGCTGTCTCTGTCTCCTCTTTCTTTTGACATATTCTTGATTAAAATAGAAATGGCGCCAGGCACAACGGCTCATGCCTATAATCCCAGCACCTTGAGAGCCCAAGACAGGAAGATCCCTTGAGCCCAGAAATGTGAGGCCAGCCTGGGCAACTTAGCGAGACCCTGTCTCTACTTAAAAAATAAATAAATAACAAATTTGAAGAAGTGGAAAGCACCAAACACATTATTTCAAACACAGCATATCCAGATCTAGAGGATTCTCATGTTCTTTGCTTTAGTTGCTATACTTTTATTAATTCAGCCAAAAAGCTAATGGACATTCCTAATTGCTTCGGGATAATAAATTAAGAGAATTTAAACAGTTTTGTCATCAAAAATTGCTTCTATTTACATATGATTTTATTTATATTACTCATTCACTGGCTTAAGAAAATGTCACTGGCCTTCTCTCGTGAAAGCTGGAGAGACCCAGGACCGTAAAGAGCATGGGTGGCAAGCATCTGATGAGAAGGGGGCGACGCGGCACTGTGGGAAACTGAGGCTTGGAGAAGCTCAGCCTGCTGATGAAGAGTCAGAGCAGGTGGGGAAAAGGGAGAGAAGAGAGAGCTGCTGACAGCTGCCCCCATCGCTCAGTCAAGGGCCTGAGAACCAACAGCCATCTCTAGAAGTGACCAGAACTGTCAAAATCTAGCCTGGCTCCTCCTGCAGCTACCAGAACAGCCGCTTCCAGAGTCCACACTTATACATGGAAAGGGTTTGGTGCTGGGGACGGAGGGAGAGAGTTACTCTGTGAACTAAAAGCTCTCCAGGCCACAGTTCAGGGGCCTTGGAAGTCATGTTCGGTCCGAGCAGTCAGTTCCCACCTAGTAGGGCATAAAACACTCAGCCATCTCCATGGTACAAGTCTACCCTTGAGCATCTAAACCTTCCTCACTGGAGGCTTCCTTGAGTTCTATCATGTCCACCGTTAAAAGGTAGATGTCCCTGGGAAGAGAAGTGCATCAAACTGTTATTCTTAGTAACTGAGGATTTTCTTCCCAGACCTGGAGCTGGAGCTGGGGAGAGGATGGTGCCTGTGTTTGGAGGGTGAGCAAGTGGATGGGCTTTTGCTGTGGGAAGGAAAGCCCAGAGCAGTGTCTCAGTGGGGGATGTTCCCTCATCAGGGAGGCCCAGAGAAAATGTCACAGGGAGACCACAAAGCAAGCAGTGGCTCTGAAATCTAGGTCACCCAATTCACAGGTTTTCCAAGAGCTGTCTCTGGCTCTCACCATCACGCATCCCCCATGACGTGGGCCATCTTGCTAAGTAACTACAAATCAGCCTCTGAATTTCCACTGCATTGAGACTTTCCATTCGTGTTTTCAATCCTGTCATCTATTCTAGTGGTTCTCAACCCTGGCTGCATATTAAACCAAGGAGCTTCTAAAAATATTAGTGCCTGGACTCCATCCCAGACCAATTGAGTCAGAATCTGTATTGGGACCTGGGCAGTTTTTAAAAGCTTCCCTCAGATGATTCTAAGGTGCATGCAGGGTTAGGAATCACTGACCCATCCTCTCCTTGATTCAAAAGGAATAAATAATAATATCCATAATTTGTTAAGCACTTACCATGTGCTAGCCAAGTACTACTTTGCTTTATTTCACTGACTTCTGTCATCAAACCTATGATCCCATCTTATAGATGAGGTAATAGAAGCTTGCAGAGGTAAAGTGACTTGTCTTGTGTTATGCAGCTGGAAAGAATTGGGCTGCATCTGTATTTCCAGAGTGAGTTCTCCTGCCTTCCTGTAGAGAAGGATCTACAGGGAAGGATTCTGCAAAGAAGGATCTCTCCTTCTCTCTGCCATTGGCCCATTATTGATCTCTCCCAAGAAGTCAATATTGGGTCAATGACAGAGAGAAGGAGATCAGTCTGAGAGCTGCCAGGGAGCCTGCCCTCAAGAATTGGGGTCAGAAAGTACTATGGGTTGGGTTATGTCTCCCCAAAAGAAATTGAAGTCCTAATCCCTAGTACCTGTAAGTATGACCTATTTAAAAATAGGGATTGTTAAAGTAAATGAAAACAGAGACAATGGCAATTGTACAACTGTAACCAATCAACTATTTTATTTGCTTTATACCTGTGTTTGTCCTGTAAAAGCCTCCCCACCCCTTGTGTTCCCTTGGTAGAGCTCCTGAACCTCTTCTGGTTTAGACTCATGCCTGAGTCATGAATTGCTGTTTGCTCAAACTCTTTAAAACTGTATTGTGCCTCAGTTTACTTTTGAATAGGTCTTTACAGGTGATCAACTTAAGATGAGGTCATTGGGGTGGGCCCTGACCCAATATGAATGTGTCCTTATTAAAAGGGAAAACTTAGACAGAGAGGCAGACATGCACACAGGAGAACACCATGTGAAACTGAAAGCGGGGATGAGGGTAATGCATTTACAACTCAAGGAATACCAAAGTTGCAGCAGACCACCAGAAAGTAGGTGAGAGGCATGGAACAGATCATTCTCTCACAACCCTTAGGAGGAACCAATACTGCTAACACCTTGATCTCAGACGTTGAGACTCCGAAACCATGACACAATAAATTTCCCCATTTAAGTCATCTCATTTGTAGCATTTTGCTATGTCAGTCTTAGCAAACAAATACAGAGAACATGTATGAAAACTTTTAAAAACAACAAAACACTCCAGACCTAGTAGGGGTCTGGAGTCTATGCATGTACGATCTTGCACATGCAGAGACGGCAGTCTAAAAAGATTTAGTAAATTGCTCAAGTTCATGGGTAGTAAGTAGAAAACTGGACCAGAGAGAAGAGTCCCTTGTATTTCAATATAGGTTTCTTTTACTTCCCTCCAGTAATTTCTCATTAAATGCATTTTAAACATTGGTTTAGTATTAAATCTTACTTGGTTATCATTTCATATATGCTCCAGAATGTTCCTTATGTCTAGTTTTCAAAAATGTGAATAACAATTGGGCATAACTTTTTACCTATGGGTTGAATATTAAAAGCATCTAGAATCTGCCCCAGGCAACCTCCATTTAGGTGATGAAGTCCCAGTTCTGCACAGTTGTCTCTGGCTGTGAAAGTTCACAAAGGACACCTGAGGACGTCAGGCTCCTGGATACACTAGGACTGTCACGGCATCCTGCCTACCCTGGGCCCAAGAGCCCAGTTAGGATGTTGGCACAGCCAGTAGTGTGAGCAGCAGAGGTATAGATGCATATGAATATATCTGTAAAAGCCAGATCTGTGACTCGGCTTTGCAAGGCAGAAGCAGCTTTGCAAGGCAGAAGCAAATATTTGTTTAGCTTTACAAAGGAGGCCGTTATAAGATGTGTAGGTACCCCGTGGCCTCCCCCATGGTGCTTTGCTGTGGCCTAAGCCAAAAGGAGATCCGTTATGATCTGGCCAAGGGACAGTCAAGAACTGTGTTGAACTGAACGTATCTTTGTATCAGTGCCAACTTAAAGAGCAGCTAAAGGAGGCAACTGTTTGCATGATTTTCGAGAGCAGTGGAAATGTGACCCACCTCTCTCCTGCCTCTTCCCAATGAAAAATACTCCCTGTACTAAGCACAGTGAATTCTGAGATTCTAAAATCAAGGCTTAGTCTCTTTGATTTAAACTAGTTAGAGATTTATTAATATACAAATAAAATTAAAATACACCTGGAGATGAGGTAGTTTAGCTGTATTGGTTGTTTATGTCTTCATGTTAAGGGCTTTTTCAGATGCTCTCCAGAGAAATTCTACTGAAGAATAAGTTTTAAAAAGAATCAGAGTGTGTTCAGAAAGGGAACATTGCCTCTAGACATTAGGTATTTCCATTTGAAGAAAAATGGGTTCACGCTTTCCACCAGTACAGGGCAAAATCAGGAATGAAGTAATATGAGAGGAAGTTGGTCAGCTGGTCAGGATGTTACAATTTTGGCGGAATTACATGTTTAGAGTCATAATTCAAGTGCAGGAAACTCATTGCCAGTGTCCCAGGAATGGATCTGTCTCCATCACAAGAATAAGGCTTTCAGAGACTCATGTACAAAAACTAGCGTCTTAATGTATTCATTTATAATGAAAAATATAACTCTCAAGTTGGCTACATGTATTACAGATGTTTGCTGAAAAACAAATTCTCTTGGTAGGCAAAGCTATGTGAGAAGACAAATACTAATCAGAGATGTGTGTGTTAAGCGTGGTGGTTGTGTGCGTGTGTGTGTGTGTGAGGGAGAGAGAGATAATTTGTTGGCTAATGTTAATGGCTGGTGTCATTGAGCATTTGTGTCCATCAGGCTACAAACAGAAAAACAGAAACCACACTAGATATTTTAACACAGAGAATTTACTATAAGAAATTACACAACACAGAGAAGTAACCATCTTGTAAGGTTGGGGGAACCAAGGGGAGAGGCTGGTGTCATCTGAATTTAGAAGCTAGAAGAAGGGACCCTGCAGGCTTCTTAATAGGGGGCACTGCCCAACTCAAACTGATACCTTTGGCAGGGTACAATGAGAAGAATTCTGGGAATATAGAAAGAAGTTTACCTAGAACCAACTGGAACCAACTACAGCTACCAGGGTTAAGGGCCACTGCTCAGATGACACAAAAACAGCGAGCCAAAAAAAAAAAAAGAACAAGTGTCTTCTACAGCCATCCAGGACCCAATATGGGTTGACAAAGGAGAAAAGTAATTTGAAGAATCTGAGTTCCAACATCCCAGGGCAGAGTTTTGAAGGGTGAGTTGGAGCTGAGAGACAACAACGTAAAACCTAATGCACCAATCTCCTAGGAATGTTCCTGCCACAAGAAACAGACATTCAAGCTCCTGGGGCAGAGCTTGAAACACATCATCCAGGTTGGTCTGAATTCTCCTTTTGTAAATTTTATTCAGATCACCTCCATTTTTCCTAATCATTTCTTTCTTCAGACAGAGGATAATATAATTCCCTATACAAAAGCTTTCTTTTTTTCTCCTAGTGTTTGCATCCAGTGTACTGGGATTAGATTTAGGGTATTCACAGACAATCTTTTGAGTCTTTCTCATTAAGATGACCTGCTAACTGTGTATTGGACACTGGTGGCTATTGCTGGTTCCAGGTCAGCTTCCTTCTATATTCCCAGAATTAGCCTCATTGTACCCTGGCAAAGGTATCAGTTTTAGTTGGGCAGTGCCCCCCCTCAGAAGCCTGAGTCTCAGCCCTGTAGGGTCCCTTCTTCCTGCTTCTAAATCCAGATAACACCAACCTCTTCCCTTGGTTCCCCCAGTCTTAGGACATGCTGACCTTCTCCAGGACTAGCCTGCCCAGCCCTATTTTGCTATTTGAGAAACCAAGGTTGACTTCTGTAGATGGAGGTCAAACAAGCTTGATCCAGATCATGAAGAAGCCTGAAGCAGAGGGAGCTCTGACACTCTGGAACCTGGTTTCCCAGCGGGACCATGCTATACTGGCCTCCTAGTCATTTGAGGAGGCAAACTGCGTTCACACAATGAAGGCAAGACGAGGGTTTTCTTGAAGATCTTGCTTGGCTACAGTGGGATCTTGAAAGAGCCAAGCAAATTCCTCAAAATGGGAGACTGATTTTCAGGAATTGCTTAATGTGATGGTGAGAGCTGGCAAGTCTGAAGGGCAGGCCAGTAGGCTTTACATTCCGAGTCGGTATTGCAGTCTTGAGTTTAAAGCCAGTCTGGAGGTAGAACTGTTTTCTCTTTAGGGTCCCTCAGTCTGTTCTTTTAAGGCCCTCAGCTGATTGGATGAGACCTGTCCACATTATGGCAGGTAATATAATTCATTCAAAGTCTATGGATTTAAATATTAATCACATCTAAAAGAATACCTTTACAGCAACATCTAGACTGGTGTTAGACCAAACAGGGAACCATAAACTAGCCAAGTTGACACACACAAAAAATTCACACTCTAAAAGTAAATAAACATCCCAGGAGAGTTGAGAACATTTGATAATCATGAAAAACAATTCAATGATACTTGAGACACTGGAAGATAACTTTTTCATTCTGAAATATTCCAGAGAAGATGGGATAAGACGTTTTGAATGAACCCGCAGAGATCACCTCATTGTCCATATCCCCAGTTCCTCTAAGCTCAGCCTTCTTTAGGGTTCCATAAACCTCTCCACCCTAGTTAGCCAGTTACTTCCATTGCTCATCAATCCTTCTCATGTGCTCCTCTCTCCTAGTCATTGTCTCTTTGCGTTAAAAGTCCTCCTATTTTATTCTCTCTTCATGAAGTTTATCTAGGCTCATTCAGATAATACCACAAAGAGTTCTCGCTGTTATGGTACATGTCCAAGCTACTCAGCGCTTGGCATCATCTCTATGGCAGACACTGTTTTTTGTTATTTTCTTTTTTCCTTTTGTGGAGGCTAAAGCAACTCCACCTTGAATGCTAATCTTCCATGTTGACTTCTGATTAACACCTGTCCTGGGAAGGCCTCTAACATTTCCAGTATATTTATTGCTCCTTGGGTAAGAGCACGTACTTACTGTAAATCCTGCCCTTTTGTTAAAACAACCTGGATGTTATCATACTTCACTTGTCTTACACATCCCATCTGAATCACACATACCCCTTCCTTATGATATGTAAGTTCCCGCTCTGGGGAGTAATGGTGCAGGGATCCATCATTTCCTTTCAGCACCACTTTAGATACAGACATGGCTTCTGTTTCTGAATTCCTATTAAATATTTCTTTCAGAGAAGCTGCGTATGTCAGCTTCTGTCTTTGACCTCTCAGCTTCCTTGGACTTTGGGGTAGGTTTGGATAGACCTGCCCAGCATGGAACACCTTGTAACAGAGTCTTGATTTTGTTCTTCTGTCCTTCAGGTAAAGTGAGTTCTAGTCACAGGAAATAAAACATGACTAGATTCATCTTTTGGCCAGTGACTATTTTAGTCATGGACTTGACATTATATGATATGAAGAGAATCTGCTGGGGAATTTTGGGAAGGACTCCTTACTCCTGAAAAGGGACATATAGAAAGGAAATGTACCTTTTCTCTCTCTTCTTCCACTGAATACAGTCATGTTTACATACAAAGTGGGACATTACAGCAAATCCTAGGATGGCAGAGCAGAAAGATGGAAATAACCTGGTCCTGGATGGCATCTGTGAGCCACCAAATTATCTAATTACCTAGTCTTCAAACCACTCAACTCTCTTCTATGTGAGATAATAAATTTTCTATTGTTTACACCTTTGAAGTGGATCAACATTGTCTTTATTGTGTTATTACTTAATACTCTACATATCTGTCTTATTTTTCCAACTAGATCAAACATCCTTGAGAGAAACAACAATACCATGATTATCTTTGTATATAGCCTGTTCTGCAACTCATACATAATGAATACTCCATAAATGCCTGTCCTTGGTTGAATAAGTAAGTAGAAAATATAAACCAAATTAATGGATTAAGTATGTACTGTACTGGTTAGTTAAACACTGCCTGAGCTCAAATAAGGCAATTGTAAGAGAGTTGAAGGATTTAGAGAGCTGGAAATCCTCCATTTATTTGGTTGTCCCAAGATACTTCCTGAAGAGGCAGGGTACTTCCTCTACATGTCCAGTCCTTCTTCTGGGAGGTCTTTCCTGATTTCTTACAACAGAAACAATGCCACGTCCTAGACATTTTTCTAGTTAAATTGGCGCCAGCTGACTGGGTTCTGGCCAATGGGTGTGAGCGAGGCAAGCTGTTCCTCAGCTGAGCCTTTGAAAACATTCAGTGAGATCATTCTACTCTTCCTCTCCTCCTTCACTTACATTTGTGGCCATGTGTTCTACGTAGTGGAGCTATGATGGCAGTCTCTGTCAGCCTGGGTCCCTGAGTGACTGGGTGGAGATGAACTCTCTGTTGACCCTTATAAAACATGTACTCATGGTGCCAGGCACCTGTAATCACAGCTACTCAGGAGGCTGAGGCAGGAGAATCACTTTAACCCGGGAGGTGAAGGTTGCAGTGAGGCAAGGTTGCACCACTGCACTCCAGCCTGGGCAACAGAGCAAGACTGCGTCTCAAAATATATATATATATTCCAAGTTATGAATAAACTTTATGGTGTTAAGCCACTGTGCTTTCAGAATTAATTTGTTACTACAGATAGTCAATGAACTCTATGTACTGTCCCACTCAATAGACATCCTTAACTAGATATGTTCTCTCCCCTGTGATCTCAGAGCACTAAAATGTCTTCTTTGCAGTATTTTCCAAATTAAAATTTATATTTATCTATTGCATTCTTTTATTAATGCTGTTCTCTTCTCATTAGACCATCTATACCATGATGAGATCCTTATTTTCTTACTACTGTACTTTTAATGCCTAACATAGTGCCAGCCATATGATAGATGGCAATAAATATCTGCTAATGAATGGACAGATAGATGGATGAATAGATGGATGCATATCGACTTTAGCTACAAATCCACCTGAGTTTGAGTTCCATCTCCTTGACTTTCTTGCTGTTACTTTGTCCTTTCTAAGTCTCAGTTTCCTCATTAGTAAAACGAGGCTCATGTTATCTATCTTACATGGTTGTTGTGAAGATTAAAAGAGATATTGATGCAACAAAGCACTTTCTTCCTAGCACAGTGCCTAGCACTCACTCACTGTCAAATGTTGGCCATTATTACAGCTCAGGGATTGGAGAAAGGGGTAGAACTAAAGAAATTATTAGAAAGAAAACATCAAGTCGGCATAAATTGTTTTGTATTTCCTGCTAGTGATTAAACAATTAAAAACAGGATTTGAATCATTAAACCTATTAAGAGGTTATAGATCACTAAAAACAATTTCTTTTTTTAAATAATTGACTGGGAAAAATTATGCCTCCATTGAATTCAGCTCCAGATACTACAGGGTGTTGGTGTTAAGTTTGGGAGGCTTCTGCATGCAATTTTGCAGACATTTCCTTAATTTCTTCGATTTTTCCAAAGATGAATTTGAAAAAATAAGGCCAGATTTCTATATAGAAACAGAGATAAACATCTTAAAGGAATAAAGCTGTATAAATTTATGAATAATCCTTATAAAATCTTGAGTCTGCCTTGAAAATTAATCACTGGATTCAGCAAATAATGGAGCTTCTCTGTCTTGCCTGCTTTCATGGTTTGCCACAGGCTGTTCCAGGACTCTGAAAGTATTAAGGAGCAAAATGTTTCCACATGAGTAATGCTGATTTCAGACACTCCACCCGAACCACAAAGGGAGCAGATCTGGGGTTGGCATCCCAAATACATTTCTTTATTCTGAGCCTTAAACTAGGCAGTAAAGAAAAAGCATTCTTGGATTCTAAACCAGGAGTCCACTGAACCATCTCCCATTGGTTCCTGTCTGCTTGTGTGACATGGGGCCCTCATCTTTCAGAGCCATTTGCCTCTGTCTGCATGCCTTCCTACAAATCCAGTCAAATGCTCATGCTCCATAACTGCATCATTGGATGGCCCCATTTAAGACAGACTTTGGCACATAATTATCCAGTTTTTATGCACCTAACCGACATGTGTATCTCTGGAAAGGACGCCTGTGTGATGAGCAATAATAGTACAACAGGATTTTAAGAAAAGCAGAGCCAGCTGCAGCCCATTTAACCCATTTCCTCACCCTGTTATATTTGATGAGTAATAGCCCAGAAAAGAGAAGTAACATGCCCAAGGCAATGCAGCTAGTTAGTGGCAGCTCCAGAACCAAAGCAAAAGTCTGCTGACTGTTAGTCCAGGGATTTTCATGCTTCATTATGGGTGATATGTTGTGTATCTAGTACAATGAGATGTTGCTCCTCAGTACTTAACATACTGAAAAGATGTGAATTAATAATTTTTGTTTGCTGGCTAGATTATCACTCTGGTTTCTAAGCTAAACTCAAATGCCACTAATCCTATTAAGACTTCCCTGATGAGGCAGAGTGACAAGTAGAGAAACAGGCTGAGTATGGAAAGACTTGGCATTGGGTCTCAGCTGTTATAATTAGTGGTGCGACCTTGAGTCCTTTGCTTCTGCACATTGCCCAGAAGCATGGCTTTCAGACTTCCCCAGAACAGGGCCCCCAGACGGGGAGTCCAAAAGGATTAAAGAGAATTGAGCTGTTTTCATCTCTTCTTCCTTGTTTGTTCCTATCCTCTGGGAAAATGGATCTTAGCCATCTGGAAAAGAGCAGACTTCTTGGATTAATCCTTCACATTGGGAAACTTTAGCTGGGAAAGGAGGGTATCTAGGAGAGGCCTGAAAGATAAGAAAAACACAGTTCTGTACCTCGGTACCCAGAGATTCAGATGCTCTATCCAGGAACCAGTAGACTTTTCTGTAAAGGGCTGTGTAATAAATATTTTAGGCTCTATGGACCATAGAATCTCTGTCTCAACTACTCAAGTCTGCCACTGTAGCTTGAAAGCTGTTATGAACAATTCAGAAATGAATGAGCAGGGCTGTGTTCCAACAAAACTTTATTTATAAAAACAAATGGCAGTCCACAGGCCATAATTTGCAGACCACTGATCTACTCTAAGCCTGATCACTCCAGGATCTTCTTGACTGAATTATGAAAGAGATCGTCGGGGGAGTCACTGTGGTTCCATAACTCAAGAAAAACTATCAACACATGGAAAATAGAATTTTTAAAAGGGCAATAAGTGGTGCTTCTAAACCAACTGTAGGAATCTGAATTTTTTTTTACCTTCCTATCTGTCTCCTTTTTGGTTTTGTCTGTATCTTCTGTATCTGTCCATATTTTTATCAGCTCCTCTATCTCCCCCTTGTCTCCCTCCTTTTCCTTTTGGATTATCATCATCACTACTCTCTGCCATATGTAGACCAAAAAACATGTGTATCAATTAGGGATTTGAATGTTAGCAACATAAATGATCACATGATGTCTTAGGCAGAAAAGTTTTGCATCAAAAAGTTACAAGATGCTCACAGACTTGACTGGCATCTAGAGGACCAGGCTTGGAAAAATGCAGGAAAAACTGTATAGAGGGTCCCACATGGGAAACTAATCAGTGATTTTTCAGCAGGAACAGTTTGGCTATAATGTCACTGTTGGTGGAGTCAGACCTTGTATCCTCCTGGACATCCATAAACCACCATAACTAATTCTTAACTGACCCTTTGTTCTTTGTCTGTTATTCCAAATTCCTGGGTGGGAGTTATCCAATTATCTGATTAGCTGATTCTAAACTACATGCCCATGCTATAGGTACCATATGGTAGAAAGAAGGGGAAAACTCCAAACTTAAGTTCTACACTGGACAGCAGGACGTTGAATCCCACTACAGTCACACAAAAGGAGGGATTCTCACCGTATGAAAAGTATATAGATATTGCACAACCAACACATTGACAACAGTCAGTCAGCACAGATGAGGCATTCAAAGCCAAAGGTGACCTCTGAGTGAAACGTCCAATTAACATCTGAGGACTGACATACAAGGGGTTGATTCTAAATTCACTACAGTATTATTACTGTATTCTGCCTATGGGTTCAGACATGGGAGGGAGATATAAATTGTCAACCTAATCAAATTTATATTCCCTGGCTGTAGAAGGATTTTCAATTCATAACAGGAAGTGTAAGGCTACAGATTAATCACTGACATGGATTCATACCCTGATAGGTGCTGGGTGACACACATCTGCTTTCTAAGTCCGTGGGGAATTTAACAATAAATCCAAACTCCAGGGACAGTCTCAACGCCCTGGCAGTTATGCCCATGAAAATCTAATATTTTCCAATATGCAGTGGGAAATCTGCACACATCTGTCTTCAGCTCTGAAACACAGAGCAGCTGGGAGACAGCTGCTCAGCCTCAGGGAAATAGGGTCAATTGTCCTGTGACACTCACCCCATCAAAATCTGGACCCTCTCTTGAAATGGCTGCAGTTCCTGGTATCAACCTACTTTAAGATGCATCACTTACCCTAGTCATTGTCACTGGAATTTCAGAAACCTCCCTTCTCCAATTTAGAAATGGCATCCATCAGTTTTATTCTGAAATGCATGATTCTACACTTGCTCCAGAAAAACGTCATTACTTTCGCAGAAAATGTCCTCTGTTTTGATTGAAAATTATGCAAGGTTTGATGAGTTCCAAGTCATTATTTTACAGTTCCACAATAGACAACACATCAGGAAGGGAAAGAAGAGGGAGTGAGGGAACACAGAGTCAATGTGTGCAATCCTGTATGTTCATCATGGTATAGCACTTTTGTCTTTTCTCTTACTCATGCTTGTGCATAGTTTAGTTCACCTTTTATTTTTGACATCATTTTGTCTCTAATGCTTTTACTTATTAACTTTTACCATGATAGATATATATATATGTGCGTATGTGTGTATAGAATATATATATATGTCTCTGTGTGTGTGTGTGCTCGTGTGTGTAGATATATATATATATATATAGAGAGAGAGAGAGAGAGAGAGAGAAAGAGACAGGGTGTCAGCCTGTTGCCTAGGCTGGAATGCAGTGGTATGATCACGGCTCCCTGCAGCCTTGACCTCCCGGGCTCAAGTGATCCTCCCACCTCAGCTTCCCGAGTAGCTGAGACTACAGGCACATGCTACCATGCCTGGCTAATTTTTTCTTTTGGTAAAGGTGAAATCTCACTATGTTGCCCAGGCTAGTCTCAAACTCCTGGGCTCAAGTGATCCTCCCACCTTGGCCTCCAAAAGTGCTGGGATTATAGATGTGAGCCTCGCACCTGGCCATCACTTTTACATTCTAATGAACCAGTCCAGGTAGTTGAAACATTTTCTTGAACTGGAAATACAACGCAGACAGAAAAAGTAACAAGAAAAAAATGTAATTTTAACAAGCACAAATAGTAACCTACTAATGCCATCAGCAGAACCACGTCCTTACTGGAATGTGAGCAGAGGTCAGCTGACCAATACAAACCTTGGGTTCCCTTAAAAAGTAGAACACTTACAATAATGTTCAGGAATCTGTGAGATAATACTTAATCTTTCATTTCAAAAATTTCCAACTATACATCCATCAACGTATTTTCCTCTGAAACGAGATTAAACCACCTGCTAACCACTTGATTGACATGCGACGAACAGCAATCCAAAGACCACACTTTGAAAAGGACTCAGCCTTCGTGTCAAGTGTCAAGTGATAAGTAGAACAGATGGTGTGGGGATGTTTGGAACCCTAGAATCACTGGCTTTTTAGTTGAAAGGAACTATAAGAATAATCTAGAACAATGCTGAAAATTGTGGGCTGTGTGACTCAGAGTCACTTAGGATGAACGTGTGAAACTGAGTCAAGCAGAGGAGAAAGGTGACTATGAGATAGTAATGATAAGAATTTTAAATGTCACTGGCTTTGTTACTCAAGAAATAGATTGAGGACAGACAATGCATTGGGACATTCATCATCCCACATGTCATGAAGACCAAGTGTCTGGCTATCTCTAAGACATTTCTTCCCAAAGAAATTATTTTTCCAGTTTTTTTCTCTACAATTCTCATTCCTATAACCAGTTCTCCACAAATATGGACCCTTCACCAGTTCTAGAATATATAATATAATTTCTAATTATCTTAGCAAAAACCCTTTATTAGAGGACTCTCTTTGGTGACTAGGGTAAGTTTCTCTGAATCAAGGAAATCTGGTTTTACGGCAGTGAAGAAGTCTGGAAGCCGGGAGCTTATGGTCCAAGTTGGACAACTTTATTAAAGGGTAATAAGGAATCCTGGCCTGTGAAGTAGGCCAGGAGGTGCCAAAGTTTTTAGATCCCACAGTTCCTCCAGCAGATCCAGGTAAACATATTTCTTACCATTGTAAACATGCCAGTATTCGTGCCATGTTTACCATGCCATTAACCAGTAAAAGGGACTTTGGTTATTTTACGGGGCAAAAGACCCACCTCCCTGCCTTGGCTTCCCTCACTCCAGTCCTGGACCATCCTTGACAAGAAAGAAGAATTTTGTACTGTTCTGTGAGAGGACTCCATCTGCACAAGCACATGTCTACCACACTTGCGGACACTGCTGTTACAGTATGAGGAACAGCAGCAAATGAGTCTTCTGGGATGTTTCAATAAGATTTATTTTTCCATCCTATTTATTTCCTCTCTGTGGATATCATGTGAGGCTTTTCAGATCCAATTCCCTACCCCACCCCCTTACCTTTGCTCATTTTCTTTGAAGTACTCTGAAGACCACATGCTCTTGAATTCTGGTTCTGTCGCCATCACTTGAAAGTTGCTGATTTAGGGTGAAGAGCGGAGGAGCAGAGCAAAGGTGTGGGAGAGAGAGAAAGGGAAGAGGAGCAAGGAGCAAGATGGAGACTTGTTTCATCAATTTTCTGTCATACTTCCTGCCAAGGACAATATGTTTAACCACGCTTTGCTTTCCTGGCTCATTGGGCAGCCACTCAGTATACAGACACCCAGGGGTCCCAGAGAAATGTCATTCTCCTCAAAATGTAATAGCCTTCAGCCCAGACAAAAGCCTGAGTCAGACAAATGATAGGCTGGTAAGGGACTTGGCTGGCTCTCAGAGCAGACTGGAGCAAGGAGGAGGCAGAAATGTTACCTGGCAGGCAAGCTCTGAGTTTTTTCCCTTTCTCTAGGAGTGGGTCTAGGTCACAGGCCTAGTCAATGTGTTAGGTTGCACAAAGTAGACTTTCAAATGCCACTGTTGGCATCACAAATACCCTGACATGCTGTTTGTCATTCTGCATAATGCACAGCCAACTGCCCTGTCTATTTCTATGGGTAATTCTGAGAAGACACCCTTTATAGCACATGCAGGAGTCCTCCCCAACTCTCTTTGAGATGGAAGATGGGCACAATTCACTCTCTTTCCCTGTCTGGTCACAGCCATTTGTTCTATCCATAATAGCATTATCATATTGCTTTCATTGAATATCACAGGTTTGGACTGCACAGGTCCATTTATAGGTGAATCTTTTCCAAAAATACAGCTGTCTCTCCACATCCCCAAGTTCCCCATCGACAATTAACATGGGTTGAAAATACAGTATTCAAGGGATGCTAAACCCACAAATATGCTGGATCAACTTTTTGTGTATGTGGGTTCTGCAGGGTAGACTGTGGGATTTGAGGATACACTGATTTTCATGTCCTTAGGAGTCCTGTAACCAATCCCTCAAGAATATGGAGGTCCGACCATATTTACTCCTCTGAGTTCAAAAGTTCTTTTAGGTCAGAAACTTAGGCTAGGTATTTTGTTTTCCTAGAATCTAGTGCTGTGCCCAGCACAAAACCAGCTTTCAATGAATATACTTTTAATGACTGCAAAAAGGGATTAGTAATTATCTTCAGCAAGACGGTCACAAAGATGCCCAATTATAGCTCTTCCAAGTCTTCACAATGAATCAAAGAGTTAGGTGTTGAAAATAGAAGTTGACCAAAACATAGCCCCTCCACTCCAGGGACTCAAGGTCAAGAGGAAGAAGTCAAGATGAGAAACAGAGAATTACAGCCACATGAAAAGTTATGGTGAAGGTTTGAACTGCATGCAGGAGAGCAGATGCAAAGCTGAAGATGCCAAACAGGTTTCCTCCCCCTTAACAATTGTGTTTGTATACTAAGGCTGCTGTAACAGAATATGATAGACTGGGAAGCTTAGACAGCGGACATTTATTTTCTCACAGTTTTGGAGGCTGGGAGCCCAGGATCAAGGTGTACAGAGTGTGTGTCTCCTTGGCTTGCAGATGACCATCATCTTGCTGAGTCTCTACGTGGTTGTCCATGTGTGCACATATCTGGTGTCTCTCCGTGTCTCTAAATGTCTTCTTCTTATAAGGATACCAGTCAGATTGGATTATGGCCCACCCTAACAGCCTCATTTTAACTTAATTAACTTACCTCTAAGTTCCTTCAGGCTACTATAACAAACTGCCAAATACGAGATGGGTTAAACAACAAGTATTTATTTCTCACAGTTTTGGAGGCTGGATAGTCCAAGACAAAGGCACTATCAGATTCAGTATCTGTTGAAGGCCTGCTTCCTGGTCTATAGACAGCTGTCTTCTCTGTGTCTTCACATGGTGATAGGGGCTGGGGAGTTCTCTGAGGTCTCTTTTATAGGGGCAATACTAATCCCGTTCATGAGGGCTTTGCCCTCGTGACCTAATCACCTCCTAAGGGACCTCTTGCTAACACCATCAGCTTGGGGATTTAGAGCTCAACTTATGAATTTGGGGAAATACAAACATTCAGTCCATAACACCTTTTAAAGACTTTATCTCCAAATACAGTCATATGCTGAGGTACTGGGGGTTAGGGCTTCAACATATAAATTGGGGTGGAGGGTTGGGACACAGTTCAGCCCATAACAATAGCAATGATCCATAAAGATCCTGGATGCACCTCAGGCCTTAGCATCCCTGGCTCTACCATGTGCTGAGTCTGCCACAACCACTACTGCTTGGGCCCAGGTACTGTTGTCTCCCCAAGAATAGGCAGGCCTCTGAGGGTCATTGTCAAATGATGGGAAGTGGCCACCTTGCTCAGGACCTGTCTGCAGATTTACTCATGCCATTAAATTATAGCCTTCTAAAGACACAATCAGTGCATAGAATGTTACTACAGTGTTATACCAGCTTTCTCAAAGAGACCTTTTGTACAAATACTTCCTAATTTAAATGACATCACTGCCCAACTCTGTAAGGCTGGCCTTGAGCAAAATAATAGACCAAACAAAGTAGTCATGTATTGCTTAACGATGGGAATGCATTCTGAGAAATGCTTCATGAGGTGATTTTGTTGTTGTGCAAACACCTTAGAGTGTGCTCACACAAACCTAGATGGTATAGCCTACTGCGCACCTAGGCTGTATACCATAGTCTATTGCTTCCAGGCTGCAAACCTGTAGCAGGTTACCGTAGTGAAGATCATAGGCAATTGTAACACAATGGTATTTATGTATCTAAACGTGTCTAAACACAGAAAAGGCAGAGTAAAAATTTGCTATTAAAAATTAAAAATGGTACACCTGTGTATTAGTCTGTTTTCATGCTGTTAATAAAGACATACCCAAGAGTGGGGGCAATTTACAAAAGAAAGAGGTTTAATTGGACTCACAGTTCCACTTGGCTGGGGAGGCCTCACAATCATGGCAGAAGGCAAGGAGAAGAAAGTCACATCTTACGTGGATGGCAGCAAACAGAGGGCTTAGGCAGAGAAACTTCCACTTTTAAAACTATCAGATCGCTTGAGACTCATTCACTATCACAAGAATGGCATGCAAAAAATCTGCCCCCATGATTCAATTACTTCCCACTGGGTCCCTTCCACAACATGTGGGAATCCAAGATGAGATTTGGGTGGGAACATAGCCAAGCCATATCATTCCATCGCAGCCCCTCCCAAATCTTATGTCTTCACATTTCAAAACCAATCATGCCTTGCCAACAGTCCCCCAAAGTCTTAACTTTTCAGCATTAACTCAAGAATCCACAGTCCAAAGTCTCATCCAAGACAAGGCAAGTCCCTTCTGCCTATGAGCCTGTGAAATCAAAAGCAAGTTAGTTACTTCCTAGACACAATGGGATTACAGACATTGGGTAAATATAGCCATTCCAAATGGGAGAAATTGGCCAAAACAACAAGGCTACAGGCCCCATGAAAGTCCAAAATCTAGTGGGGCAGTCAAATCTTAAAGCTCCAAAACAATCTCTTTTGATTCCATGTCTCATATCCAGGTCATGCTGATGCAAGAGATGTGTTCCCATGGCATTGGGCAGCTTGGTCCCTGTGACTTTGCAGGGTACAGCCTCCTTCACAGCTGCTTTCATGGGCTGGCACTGAATATCTGTGGCTTTTCCAGGTGCACGGTGCAAGCTGTCAGTGGATCTACCATTCTGAGGTCTGGAGAACAGTGACCTTTGTCTTGTAGCTTTACTAAGCAGTGTACCAGTAGAGAGTCTGTGTGAGTACTCTGACCCCACATTTCCCTTCCACACTGTCCAAGCATAGGTTCTCCATAAGGGCCCCACCCCTGCAGCAAACTTCTGCCTTGACATTCGGATATTTCCATGTATCTTCTGAAATCTAGGTGGAGGTTCCCAAACCCCAATTCTTGACTTTAGTGCATCCTCAGGCTCAGCACCATATGGAAGCTGCAAGGTTTGAGGCTTGTCCCCCCTGAAACCATGGCCCCAGCTCTATGTTAGCACCTTTCAGCCATGGCTGGAGCACCTGAGACACAGAGCTCTAAGTCCCCTGGCTGCACATAGCACAAGGACCCTGGGCCCAGCCCATGAAGCCACTTTTTCCTCCTAGGCCTCTGGGCCTGTGATGGGAGGGGCTTCTGTGAAGACCTCTGACGTGCTCCGGAAACGTTTTCCCCATGGTCTTGGGGATTAACATTTGGTTCCTCACTACTTATGAAAATTTCTGCAGCTGGCTTGGATATCTCCTCAGAAAATGGAATCCTGTTTATCCTGTGTGCCTTTTTCCTATGAGAAGGAGAGCGAGGAGAAAAAGATGGGCTTGCTGGCTTTGTAAGTACTTTAAGGCTTGGTTGAGTGCAAACAGCTCACATGTTTGAGCAGACCAATTATTAGGCAATTCTCTTAACTCTGCTTCCACAAGACTCTCTCTCTCTTCCCCCTCTCTCTCTTTCTCTCTCTTCTCTCTCTCACTTCTCTCTCTCTCCCTTTTCTCTCTTTCTCTCTCCTCTCTGTCTCTGTCTCTCTCCTCTCCGTCCCTTTCTCTCTCCTTGACTTACTCAATTCACTTTCATCCTGATCTATTATGTGTTGTAGACCCAGTTCTAGTTGTTAAAGTACTGGGTCATCAGTCTAAGGACCTGGCCAGGGAGCTGAGGCTTGGAGATTGTACTGTGGGGAGCCAGGGGGAAGTTGGGTAGAAACTGGGGGAGGAGAGCATCTTACACAATGGGAGAGCAAATTTTTCTAGCCATTTACAAACTTGGGGCCCTGGCAAGGGTGGTGGGGAATAGGCCCCACATAACTGCCCATGTCGAGAGCTGTATACCTAAATTGGGAGGGACACCAGTGACAAGACCCCCAGGGTTCATAACCTAGATGCCTAAGGATGCAGCATAGAACTTCCTTAGATCCCTTTGGAGATACAACTTGCTAGAGGAAATGAAAGTCTGAACCATTGGTACCTAGGAGGCAGGGATCAGAGGAAGTAGATTCAGAGGTAAGGAGAATTTTGGGGCTACACTTTCAAGAAAGTCATGGTCAGGACCCAGGAGGTATGGGTCAGAAGGACAGGTAGGGGCACACACATGGGTGACTGTTGAGTAGAGACTTCTGACTGTGCCATGATCTCAAACGGCTAATGCCAGGAGTTCAGGATGACAGCTTTCTGCCTCTAGTCAGCCCTCAGCTTCCCCAGGAAAATGGAAAGTGGAAGCTAGTTCCAGGCAGACCAACACTCCCAACCCAGAAGGGTTGGGAGTTGTTAGAAAGCCCTTCCCCAGACAGCCTCACACCTGAGTCTTAAGTCCAGTGGCCACACTAATCATTTTTAACAAGCCAACAGGTGTCCATTATTTTCCTCCAATTCTAAGGAAGGATAGGACAGAATAGCAAGTGAAAGAGATCCAATATCATTCACCGCTTTGAAAAATCCCAGTATGGGCAACCAGATGTTACAGGATGGTCTTTGTTCTTAGGGCTCCCGAGATGTGGTGGGCAGCTCCCAAGATAGGGGCAGGCCACTCCCAAGATGGCAGCAAGCCTTTTGTTCTCTGTCCTGGGGTTCTTGGTCTCACAGATTCCAAGGAATGAAACATTGAGTCAAGCAGTGAGTGTTATATCTCTATTAGAAGCCATGGGTCATGGAAGAGAACCATGGAACCCAGCAACTAGTGTCCAGCTCAATTAGGATGACCCTGGACACTTAGCCCCGCAGGAACAAAGGCGAGCCTTTAGCTTGACCAGGAGCAACAATGGGTGCCTCACTGGATCAGGAGTGCAGCGGACACTCTGCTGGATCCAGAGGGATGGAAGTCAATGGTGGGTCTGGGATGGTGGTGAACAGCAATGAAAGCTCAGCTCAAACTATAACAAACACAGACCAGAAAAGTGTGCAGTTGCAAGATTTAGTAGAGTAAAAACAGAGCTCCCATACAATGGGAGGGGACCCGAAGGGGGTTGCCTAGTCTTTTCTCTTAAGGCCTTCAACTGATTAGATGAGACCCATCTGCATTGTGGTATGTAAAATCATTTATTCCAAGTCTACTGATTTAAACGTTAATCACATCAAGGATTTAAATGTAAGACTCTAAATTGTGAAAAACCTAGGATATACTCTTCTTGAATTGGTCTTGGCAAAGAATTTTTGGCTAAGTCTCCAAAAGCAATTGCAACAAAAATAAAAATTGACAAGTAGGGCCTAATTAAAGAACTTATGCACAGCAAAAGAAACTATCAACAGAGTAAACAGACAACCTATGGACTGGGAAAAAGTATTCACAAACCGCACCCAATGAAGGACTAATATCTAGAATCCATAAGGAATTTAAGCAAATCAACCAGCAAAAAACAGATCACCCCATTTTAAAATGAACAAAGGACATGAACAGACACTAAAGATATACAAGCAGCCAACAAACATGAAAAAATGCTTATTACAAATCGTAAGAAAAATGCAAAGCAAAACCACAATAACATACCATCTCACACCAGTCAGAATGGCTACTAAAAAGTCAAAAAACAGGCTGTGCATGGTGGCTCATACCTGTAATCCCAGCACTTTGGGAGGCCAAGGTGTGCAGATGACCTGAGGTCAAGAGTTTGAAACCAGCCTTGACCAACATGGTGAACCCCTGTCTCTACTAAAAATACAAAAATTAGCTGGGCATCATGGCATCAGCCTGTAATCCCAGCTACTAGGGAGACTGATGCAGGAGAATCACTTGAAACTGGGAGGCAGAGGTTGCAGTTACCTGAGATCGTGCCATTGCACCCCAACCTGGGCAACAAGAGGGAAACTCCATCTCAAAAAAAAAAAGTCAAAAAATGACAGATGCTGGTGAGGCTGCAGAGAAAAAGGAACACTTATTCACTGTTGGTGGGAATGCAAATAGTTCAAACACTGTGGAAAGCAGTTTGGAGATTTCTCAGAGAACTTAAAACAGAGCTACCATTTGACCTAGCAATCCCATTACTGAGTATGGAAAACAGATCATTACACCAAAAAGACACTTGGACTTATATGTTCATTGTTGTGCTATTCACAATGGCAAAGACATGGAATCAACCTAGGTACCCATCAGTGATGGACTGAATAAAGAAAATGTGATACATATACACCATGGAATACTATTCAGCCATAATAAAGAATGAAATCATATCCTTTGCAGCAATGTGAATGGAACTGGAGGCCGTAATTCTAAGCAAATTAATGCAAGAACAGAATACCAAATACTACATGTTCTCATTCAAAAGTAGGAGCTAAACATGGAGCACGCATGGACATAAACATGGGAACAATAGACAGTACAGACTAGTAGATGGGGAGGGAGGGGTCCATGGGTTGAAAAACTACCTATTGGGTACTATGCTCACTACCTGGGTGCAATACACTCATATAACAAACTTGCATATATACCTCCTGTAATAAAAGATGAAATTTTTTAAAAATAATAATTAAATAAATGTTAATCACATCTAAAAAATACCTTCACAGCAACATCAGACTAGTGTTTGTCTAAACATCTGGGCACCATAGCCTAGCTAAATTGACACATAAAATTAACAATCACACCTACTTAAATGCCTCCAGAAGTTTCCCCTTCTAAACACATGTTCCATGACCTGTTGATCTGCTTGCATTTCAGCCTCAGCATGAAATGCTTCCACCTCATCTTCCACTCCAGTAAGGCTGACCCACCAGCAACTTTCCTTTTTAGAGGTTTCATTTATTCAACCGATTTAATGAACAAATACTTGCCGAGCACCTCCAAGGTACAAGGCACTCTCTGGGCACTGGAGACAACAAAGTTGACAAAGGCATACACTCCTTTTCTCAGAGCACTTACATCTCTCAGTATTGCTGCACTTATCACATCCACAGAAATGGCTGCATCTACATGTTTCCCTCACCAGGCAAATCCTATGCATCTGTCTGTATCCTCCACTGCACCAATAAGCACACATGTATATCTACAGTGTACAAATTTTTCAAGGTCACAAAGCTAATCTGCAAAATCTCAATTTCTTAATTCATTCTAGTCCTAAACTAAATTTGTATTTTGAGTTGTTATTACCCTTGGAACTGGGAACAATAATAGATGACATTTTTGACAATTAAGTAATAATTCAATCATTTCAAAAATGAAATTTTTCAATTTCAGGAGGCTATCTTTTCCCATTCTTTTTCCCAGTGTGACAACTAAGTTCTTGGGAGAAAGTTTATACCTGAAGGTTATAGCTAAAGTATGACCTTAGAGGGGGTGTAGAAAACTAAGGTGGTCTTCTGTGCCCCTCTGGACCTAGGAGGGGCTCAGAGACTCTATCGGGCCTTAACTGCCTGCACACCTGGAAGCCAAGTTTATTTTCTGCTGCAGCTTCTTCTCTTTTAATTTGCTGCTCTGTGCTTCACCCTAGGAGTGAAACAGAGGTTTTCTCTGCTTTCAGAAGGAGTAAGGGAAACAAGGTTGAATGTGGGTTTGAGACTGCAGTACAGTTCTAGGGATGTTTGGCAAGGCTGATGGGGAGTCCTCTCATCAAAGTCACTCATCTCAGAAATGGGCCTGCCTGCTATCTCTTCCACACTCAGCCATAGTTGAGGAGCAGCCTGTGGAGAGGCTAGTCTCTGCAGGAACCCAGTGATGAATTTCTAAGCACAGCAGCAGGGGCTGTTGGTCACTTATGAGATAAATAACAAGATCCAAAATATTTTCAAAGCATTGCATCATCCAAATTGAGAGGTCAGGATTTTTTGGGAAAGCCATTTATAGCTAAGGCATGGTAACTAGATGGAAATAGAGTAAATTTGGTTGCTGGAAATTCTTCATTGGTTCATTTGGTCAGTCATTCCCATTTTCCAGGTTCCAGTTGACTTTATCCTTACACTCAAGAAGTTTACACTTTAATGGGGAGACAGATATTCATTATTAGCAAATGCTTAATTATAAATATATTTATATATGTACATATATGCATATACATTTTTAAGATAATTGAGGCAGTGTATTAGTCACTTTCTATATATTCTCATATTGAATTATTTAATGTAGTGGATTTCTGTCTCTGTAACTAAGAGATTTGGAAATGATGACAACAAATGTTCCTGTAGCTGTGGAAATTATTTAAAATGTGTCTAATGCAGAGCCCAGGTATTGGTTTTCTTGTGATGCCCACCTGTAAGGTGCCAGTTAATGGCTGAGTCCCATGATAGCTCAATATAGCTCAATAAAGGTGAAAATCAGCAGGGAACAAGGAAGGGCAAAGGGTAGGCTACATCTAAGAAAGGGAGTGTCCATCTGTACCCATATCACCTGTGAGAAGAGGGAGTTTTGCTGTGCAGAGATCTAATGGCTATTTGCAAATTGCCTTTCTTAAAGAGACTCTTTTTGACAGTTGAATATTAGAATCACCACCCTAAAATGTAGCATTGGCATTGGTTGAACCTTTGGTTTACATGAGGCTTATTGAAGAAAAGAGTCAAACTCTGAAAATATATTTGAAGAGATTTATTCTGAGGCAAATATGAGTGACCAATGGCCTGTGGCACAGTCCTCAGGAAATCTTGAGAACATGAACCCAAGGTGGTCAGGGCACAGCCTAGTTTTATACAATTTAGGGAGACATGAGACATCAATCAAATACACGTAAGATTTATATTGCTTTGATCCAGAAGGGTGGGACAACTGAAGTGGAATGAGGGGCTTCCAGGTCATTCCAGATAGATTTAAAAATTTTCTGACTGGCAATTGGTTGAAAGAATTATTATCAATAGAAAGGAATGTCTGGGTTACAAAAAGGGTTGTGGAGACAAAGGTTTTATCACGCAGATGAAGTCTCCAAGTAGCAAGCTTTAGAAAGAATAGATTGTAAATGTTTTTTATCAGACTTAAGATTTGTGTTGAGGTTAAAGCTGGTCAGCTTTTCCTGAATTCCAAAAGGGAAGAAGGCATTCCAACGCCCCATTCCCATCATGGTCTGAACAAGTTTTTCAGGTTAACTTTGGAATACCTTTGGCTGAGAGAAGGGCCCATTCAGATGGGGGGAGCCTTAGAATTTTTTTGTTTTACAGGCTAGAAGCCTGGGGTTGGTCTGACCACACCACTGTGAAAAAAAGTGGTAGCTGATTGGTTGGCTTGAACATTTCTCTGACAGTGTTTTGGCAAAATGGGTCTGCCATGAATTGTACAAACTCAGTATCTGTCTGTTTCTACTTATTAAGGTAATGAACTTTCCCCAAGTCACTATGAACCAATATTTTTTTTGTTTTCCCTAAGCACATCCTGTGGTGAGGACTAATATTTGAATAATAGGCTTTTTATTTGTCTTGTTCCTTTTCCTAGAGTTTCATGGGTAGAGGTCTGCCTTCTTCATCTCTCAGCACCTAGCTTGGTGACTCCACAGAGTATTGGCCCATTGTCCACCACCACCCAAGATGATCAGAGAAAACCAAAAACCTGAGCTTCCCACAACTTTATGTCAAAGAGATGCTCTTATCTAAGCCCCCTTTGTCCCAAACCTTGTAATGGAGGGGTCGGGGGGCAGTCATAGAAGTTTGTGAAGGAAGACTCTATACAAATGGGCCTTCTGGCACTCTAATTACAGTCATAAAGTCAGTTCCCAAATAGGATTCCCAGCTGCTCCCTCTGACTTGACCACAGGCCACATGGCAACTGGCTAGCCCCATAGTGCAGCCAAGCCACTCTCAGCAGCTCATCAGTGAATCTTATTCCCCTGGTATTATAGGAACATCTGCAAGATTCATTTTGTCCTGCAGAGTAAGGAAAAGAAAAATGCCACATACTGACTTGCTTGTTAGAAATAAAAGACTTTCCGTTGAGCTGAGCCATTTGCTTCTGAATAGCAATGTAAATAAAGTCATTCTGCAGCTGGAGCTCCTGCAGCCTAAGAGGCCCAGGACGGAGACAGCGCTGTCTGGGGCATGTGTCATCTTGGCAGATGGGAGAATGTAAGGGCAAGCATGCTGAGCAATTGTTGTCTGTTCGAAACCTCTGAACATGAGAAGATGGGAGAGAGATGGATTATGAAGAAGTTCTAGGCTGAAAGCATTGCACAACTCTGAAATAGGTATTTAATACCAAGTATGAAAGGAAAATAAAAACTTGGGACCCCAATTCACTCTGCCAAAAGAAAAAAATTAAGCTGAAAGCTGAGTCAAGCAAGAAGCTACCTTTCCTTCTGTTCCTAAGCAGACAGTTATAGATAAAAGGTTAAATATCTCCACAGGTAGCTACCGTATATTCACCTTATCCCATGTAAATTGCCAGTTTACTGAGCTCCGGACAAATACATAATTGACTATTCCCCTACCTACTCCTTTTGTCTTGCAACACGTGGATTCAGCAATGTGACCACACCTTCCCTCTTTCCATTCCAGCCTGCTCTTCTCCTTTAAATATTGAAGCCCTCCAAATCATATTTGGAGAAAGGCACAGACATGTCTCCCAAGTGCACTTTCTTAACCTTGTCAAAATAAATTTCTAAACTGATTGAGACCTGTCTCAGATACTTTTTGGTTTACAAATTGGCAACCAATGGAAGGGATTCTGAGTGGAGGTGGTCCTGACCTTTGACAAACCTCCTATTGGTGCTTGATACCAGCTTGAGCTCTTTTTATTGCTCAGACCAACAGGATAATTTGCCAAGGTCCAGGGACTCCCCCTCCAGAAAAATCTCTAATTTCCCAAAATGTGGTTACTCTGCTGTATAATTCCTTTTCTGGAGTTTTACTTCCAACAGGGAAGGTCAGATTTCCTGCTTCCTTTATGATGGAGAGTAGGCAATTCCTTTTTGCAGTTTCAGTTCACTTCTGTAAATCACAAAGTATCTGAAGATAGGTCTCAATTGATTTAGAAGGTTATTTTCTCAAGGTTATAGACAACACCTGGAAGACAGATCTGTGCCTTTCTCCAAAGATGATTTTGAGGGCTTCAGTATTTAAAGGGGAAAAGGCAGATACTAGGGAAAGAAAAAGAAATTTTGGAAAGATGTGGGTAGATAAGAGACAAGCCAGTTGCATTCTTTTGAGTCTTTGATCAGCCATTCACGTTTGAGGGGGTTAGAGGAATCATCACTTATGCATTCATCTAGCTCAGTGAATCTGCATTTTTATATGAGATGAAATAAACATAGCGCAGAGGAAACAATCAGATATGCATTTATCTCAGATTAGCAGAGGGATGACATTGAGTCCTGTCCTTTGTCCCATACTTGTGAAGATAAACTTTCAATTTACATTGTCAGGGTGAAATTCAACAGAGTTGTTTTAGGGTAAAGATCTTGGGGGCCACAAGGAATTTCCTAGGTGGCAAATTATGAGGATTGTAGCTTTAAAAAAAAAAAAATCTTTGTAGCTATCTTTTTTAGAAATGAAATGGGAGACAGGTTTGCCTGATGCCATTCTCAGCTTGACTTTTCCCTTTGGCTTAGTGATTCTGGGGCCCCTAGATTTATTTTCCTTTCACACTTCCAACAGTGAAGGCAAGTTTGAGTTTTTGTTTGCTTCTAATGTGGTAGAGAACAATCTTAAATTTAAAACTGCTTGTCTAAATACAATTGGTCTCCTTACACATATTATGAAAACTGTAAAAAAAAAAAAAGAAAACTTCAATAGTCATCATTTAGTTATTTGGTAGATTACCATATTTGGTAGAACATAGTAGGTTTCTATAATTTTATGTGTGACTTAATCTCTCTCTAGAACACCAGACTCTCTCTTTGTACTTTGAGAAGTAAATTTCATTATCTGATTTTCACTTCAGAGTTGTTCCTTTAGTAGGCAAATTTAGTGCTCTCTAGCTGACAATTGCCTAGGGTAATGAAAAAGATTATCAAGAAATTGGAGGCCTATGAAAGGAGCTAAAAAAAAAAAAAAAAGTAGTCTTATGAATCTATAAGATCTACTCCATATCTACATGTCTAATATGTCTATGTATTTATATATCATGTATATAATGTTTCACTACCAAAAATATATAAAAGAGCTCTGATTAATGGCTTAAAGAAAAAAATCACTTAAATGAAATACTGAACCAGTAAAATAGACAGTTCAAATCCAAAGGCTTTCTCAAGGTAACATGACTTAAGAAAATCCTTGAGCAAGATGGCCAAATAGGAACAGCTCCAGTCTCCAGCTCCCAGCGTGAGTGACACAGAAGACAGGTGATTTCTGCATTTTCAACTGAGGTACTGGGTTCATCTCACTAGGGAGTGCCAGACAATCGGTGCTGGTCAACTGCTGCAGCCCGACCAGCAAGAGCTGAAACAGGGCGAGGCATCACCTCACCTGGGAAGCACAAGGGGGAAGGGAATCCCTTTTCCTAGCCAGTGGAACTGAGACACACAACACCTGGAAAATCGGGTAACTCCCACCCCAATACTGCACTTTATCAAGGGTCTTAGCAAATGGACACACCAGGAGATTATATTCCACACCTGGCTGGGAGGGTCCCATGCCCACGGAACCTCCCTCATTGCTAGCACAGCAGTCTGCGATCTAACTGCAAGGCAGCAGTGAGGCTGGGGGAGGCTGGGGGAGGGGCGCCTGCCATTGCTGAGGCTTAAGTAGGTGAACAAAGCCAATGGGAAGCTCGAACTGGGTGGAGCTCACAGCAGCTCAAGGAGGCCTGCCTGGCTCTGTAGACTCCACCTCTGGGGACAGGGCACAGCTAAACAACAACAACAACAACAGCAACAAAAGCAGCAGAAACCTCTGCAGATGCAAACGACTCTGTCTGACAGCTTTGAAGAGAGCAGTGGATCTCCCAACACGGAGGTTGAGA
>NW_012116722.1:3214448-3214906 GCF_000951035.1 Colobus angolensis palliatus
GGGACACATTTAAAGCAATGTGTAGAGGGAAATTTATAGCACTAAATGCCCTCAAGAGAAAGCTGGAAAGATCTAAAACACACACTCTAACATCACAATTAAAAGAACTGGAGAAGCAAGAACAAACACATTTAAAAGCTAGCAGAAGGCAAGAAATAACTAAGATCAGAGCAAAACTGAAAGAGATAGAGACACAAAAAGCCCTCCAAAAAAGCAGCGAATCCAGGAGCTGGTTTTTTGAAAAGATCAACAAAACTGATCGACCGCTAGCAAGACTAATAAAGAAGGAAAGAGAGAAGAATCAAATAGACACAATAAAAAATGAAAAAGAGGATATCACCACCAAACCCACAGAAATACAAGCTACCATCAGAAAATACTATAAACACCTCTAAGCAAATAAACTAGAAAACCTAGAAGAAATGGATAATTTCCTGGACACTTACACTCTCCCAAGA
>NW_012116722.1:3217966-3225468 GCF_000951035.1 Colobus angolensis palliatus
ATATGTAACAAACCTGCACGTTATGCACATGTACCCTAGAACTTAAACTATAATAATAAAATATTAATAATAATAATAATTTAAAACTTCAAGATACTGTGCCATCATAAGTATAAGGAAATTCAACTAAGTGCAGATTTTTCCACTTATAACCATTTTAATGCTTTTTTGAAATATCAAATATCAAAAATGTAATTTTCCCTTCAAGATTTGTAACATCTAGCCTTTTTTTTTTTTTTTTTTTTTGGCTTTGTCTCCCATGCAAACTGGTTATAAATTCTTCCCATCTCTGTGTGCAGCCCCTTTGCAAAACTCCTCCCATCAGGAGATGACATTTATTTTTCCATTTCTTGAATCTGGGCTTGGCCATTTGACTCATTTTGGCTGATGGGACATGAGTAAACTTGCAAGTAGAGGCTTAAAACGTGCTTGGACTTTGAGATTTGGCTTCTCTGTTTTTGTGTTTCAGAATCTGGAGACAACTGTGGCTAGAAACCAGGACTAGCCTATGGGAGGATGAGAGACAACATGAGGCATAGATGAGCTGTCCCTTGTCTCAGAGATGAGGCTCATTAGGCCTAGCCAGCCTGCTAATGGATGGCTATGAATGAAGCCACCCCAGATCACCATCCCAGCTGAGTCACTAGGTGATCAGAGAGGTTCAGCAAGTTGGCCCAGGGTAGAAGAATTGCCCTGCTTACTCACAGAATCACCATATAAACTGGTGGTTGTCTTATGCTACCCAGCTTGGGTGGGGTTATTACTCAGTACCCGTCCTCCTGCTGAGTGGGAAGTTTGGCTTCCAGGTTACGACACCGACATCATACCTGACAGCAAAGTGTCAGCATCGGTGGAGGCTCATCCTAAAGGAGGAGCCTCCTGATGTGAGAATGGGAAGACCAGTGAGAACTGATTCCAGGGACCAGAGTGAGGAGAAAATAGAGTGGAATAGTTTCTTTGAAAGTAGATGCAAAACTCCTTTGAAAGAAGATGCAAAAAGAAGAACTTGTAAGACAAATGAAAAATCACATCCAGAGAAAAGGCTTCTGGGAATGGAAGTAATAACATACTGAACTGGGAAGAAAGTTTGTTTTGATCTTTGTAAAATAATAAAATGGTCCTTTTAGAAAGAAAAAAAAAAAGAAAATCCTTAATAAATAAGTTGGTTTAAAAATTATTGGTAAAGACCAGGCACGGTGGCTCCTGTAATCCCAGCACTTTGGGAGACTGAAGTGGGTGGATCACCTAAGGTTAGGAATTTGAGACCAGCCTGACCAACATGGGGAAACCCTGTCTCTACTAAAAATACAAAATTAACTACATGGTGGCGCATGCCTGTAATCCCATCTCCTTGGGAGGCTGATACAGGAGAATTGCTTGAACCTGGGAGGCAGAGGATGCAGTGAACTGAGATCATGTCATTGCACTCCAGCCTGGGCAACAAGAGTGAAACTCCACATCAAAAAGAATACATATATACACATATACGTAAAATAAAATTAAAAATGTTTTTGGAATTGTCAACATACATTATTGTTTAGGTTTATTGGTCAAGCAGTTTGATATTTATCTCTGCTAGATACTATAGGCTGTCAAAATTTGGCATGAGAGTTATAAAGCTTGCAGCCCAAAAGAAAATTATGTTTGTGTAATTTTTTAACAAATAAGGCATTTAATATTGTTGGTTTAATGAAAATAGCTAAATCCTGAGTTACTGAACAAAACAACTTAAGGTTAACTTAAGTTGTTTGGTTAACCTCATTTGGTTAACCTTAAGTTTCTTACTTAGGTAAACACCTGAAATTCACAGGCTACAAAAATGATTGACAGAGAAATAACTTTAAATAATTACTATCACAGTTTTCACAGGAAATTTAGGTAAACTATTTTTTAAATTAATTAATTAGGTAAATATAATGAAATAAATGCTTGTAAAAGGAAAATATCTCGAGCCCCAACATCACTAAGCTAAAGGAAAATTCAAGCTGGGAACTGCTCAGGGCAAATCTGCCTCCCACTCTATTCAAAGTCATCCCTCTTCTCACTGAGACAGATGTACATTCTGATTGCCTTCTTTGGAAAGACTTATCAGAAACTCATTAGAATGTAACCATTTGTCTCTCACCTACCTGTGATCTGGAAGCCCCCCTCCCTGCTTCAAGTTGTTCCCACATTTCTGGATGTAACCAATGTACTTCTTATACATATTAATTGATGTCTCATGTCTCCCCAAAATGTATAAAACCAAGCTGTGTCCTGACCACCTTGGGCACATGTCATCAGGACTTCCTGAGGCTGTGTCATGGGAACATCCTCAACCTTGGCAAAACAAACTTTCTAAATTAACTGAGACATGCCTCAAATTTTGGGGCTTCACATTTTGGTAATCACTAAGGGGTTCTGAGTGGAGATGCCCCTGACCTTTGACAAATCTCATATTGGTACTTGGTACCAGCATGAGCTAACTTCATGGCAAAAACCAATAGGACAATTTGCTGAGGTCTGAGAACACCCCATCCAGAGAATTCTTAATTTCCCAAAATTTAGTCAAGATCTAAAGATTATTTTGCTGTACAAACTCCTTTTTTTTTTTTTTTTTTAGTTTTACTTGCTTCCAATACAAGCAAGGCAAGTTTTTCCTGCTTCCATGATGATGGAAGGCAGGTAAGTCCTTTATGAAGTTTGAGTTCACTTCCAACATGGAAGATGAGGAGTCTTTTTTCCTGCATCTAGGATGGTAGAGAGCAGTCTTCACCCTGAGACCCATCCCTAGGGAAGTAATTGAATTGGGATTTGTCTTGGCTAAAGTTAGATTAACAGCCAGCTGCTCTTAATTTCTCCTTACCGTTAGAGCACTCAGCGATCTTACCGTTGGAGTTTCTTTGTTGTTTGTTCTGGCCTGAAGTTGTTGTTTAAGGATCCTAATTCTACTTTGAAGGCGCATTCTAAATAGTCTTCTCCATTGCCTTTTCTCCCAAATTTAATCTTAATTTGGTTTGTCAGTGTGCATTTTCATGAGGAGTTGAACCGTTGTTTTCACACGTTAATGAGAGACTGAGCTTTCTCAGCTCTGAAGAGGAAGGGCATTTGTTCCTTCCAGCCAAAAGGTGTCCCTGGGTGACTGGGGGCCCCATGGGAGTGTCTGGAGCATTGATCCCCCATGCCATGACATGTAGTGTCCCTTCTGGAAAACCCCCAACAAAAATTAATTTTTAAAATGGCTCATCCAGGAAATACATATAAGGGCTGATCACCCAGCATGTTTAGTCCTCTCTAAGGTCATAGACCTCCAGAGCAAGAAACAGAGAGAAAGAAACTCTAAAGAGAGAAATGTAACAGGGTGGGCATGACTCAGTGGTGACACATTGTGGAGTCCTGACCAACAGCAGCATATATCAACACAACACACAAAAACCTTAGGCAAGAGCTTGGTTCTTCCTTTTAAGAAAAAAAAAAAAGTGAGAAAAAATTAATCTATGAATGAGGAGAAAACAAGGAAAATGACCCCCTTTTGAGGACTCCATAGGTTTCATGATGCATCTACTTGCCAAAGTTTATGTAAAATGAAAATAATATGGTCTTTGTAAACAATTACCTTAAGGAAAAAGAGCCCTATGTTCAACCTGCAAACTATAGAGTTCCTAAGTCCTCTTCTTCTCTACTTTTTCTTTTCAGGCTGCTCTAAATATGCTGTTATTTTTCTATTAAGACAAAAACCAATGTTTAGATTCAACAAGTCCTTTTTGCAAGCCAATGATTTCATGTTTATCTCATGGCTAAACGTGCTGAAGTAAAAGCTATAGGATCTTTGTGTGTGTATATATATATGTGTGTGTACATATTTAAAAAGTAAAAGCTATAGCATCTTTGTGTGTGTATATATACATGTGTGTGTACATGTTTAAAAGGACTTTATAATTTCTATAATTTTATGTTTAATTGGCAATTAAAACCATTTAGTTTCCCTCCAGTACACCAAATTTTTCTCTCTGCACATTATAATATAAATTTTGCTCTTTGGCTTTCACCTGAGTTGCTTTCTTTAATATAAAATTTAAGGCTATTTAGCTGACAACAGCTCAAGGTTGTAAAACAGGTTATCAAGAATTTGAAAGTCTAAGATAGGAAAAAAAAGCTTTTTGTGAATCTATAAAATGTACTTCTATCAGCATGCCTAATGCATATATGTATTTATGTGTTGTGTACACAATATTTTACTACTAAAAATATATAAAAGATTTCTAATTAATTGGCTTAAAAGTAAAATCAAAGTGCTTAAATTAGATATGAAAAAGGAAAAGACTAGTTAAATGCTTTTTCAAGTTTATGTAACTTAAGTAAAATCTGTAGTAGATAAGCTAGCTTTAAAATTATTGGCAAAATAATATTAAAAATGTCTTAAGAATTGCCAGCATACATTATTTGCATTTATTAATCAAGAAATTTCACATGTATCCCTGCCAAATACAATAAGGTGTCAAAATTTGGCACAGAGGTTACAAAACTATAAATCCAGCCCAAGACAGAATGATCTTTGCTTGTGTAATCTTTAATGAATAAGACGCTGATATTGGTTTAATGAAAATAGCTACATCTTGAATTGTTTAGTAAAAATTACCATAACTTCTAATCTTGTGTCTTTAGGCAGCCTAGTCCACAGGCAGTAAGGAGGTTCGTAATGGGAAAGGATTGTTATCATCTTTGTTTCAAAGTTAAAGTATAAGCTAAGTTCCTCCCAAAGTCTAGTAATGAACAACGACAGCTTAAAGGTTAGAAGCCAGATGGAGTCAGTTAGGCTATATCTTTTTCACTGTCTCAGCTATAATTTTGCAATAGCAGTTTCATAACTTTAAATCATGACTATTGTAGTTTTCATAAATAATCTAGGGAAATAATTAAAATAATTAGGTAAATGTAATGGGATAAATACTTGTAGACAAACTCAGCATAATTTAGACTCTGAAGTTAAATTAAATAATAGATATTTCATTATTTGGGTATTTTCCAATAAATATATATTGTAGGAAAACATTCTTTTTTTTTTTTTTTTTTTTGTTGAGACAGAGTCTCGCTGTATTGCCCAGGCTGCAGTGCAGTGATGTGATCTCAGCTCACTGCAACCTCCACCTCCCAGGTTTAAATGATTTTCCTGCCTCAGCCTCCTGAGTAGTTGGGATTACAGGTGTGCACCACCACACCCAGATAATATCTGTATCTTTAGTAGAGATGGGGTTTCACCATGTTGATCAGGCTGGTCTCAAACTCCTGACACTGTGATCTGCTTGTCTTGGCCTCCCAAGGTGCTGGGATTACAGGCGTGAGCCACCATGCCTGGCTGGAAAGCATTCTTACTAAAAAAAAAAAAAAAAAAAAAAAAAAAAAAAAAAAAACGAATGGTGTTCTTTTTTAATAAAAAGGTGGATAAGTTTTATGTCATTCAAAGCTTATTTAAAGTTTATGTATAAAACAAGGTAAATGGTACCAGGAAATAAGACAGATGTAAATAAAGTCATAAAAATAAAGAGATAATACTTTTGTGGTAAGAAAGCTGAAAGAGAAATAATTGTATGTGAGAAAGAATCATGTATGGTAAATTTAGTCCTAAAATAAAATGACTGGTTGTTAAAGAAAGAGGGATATTCAGGACAAACCAGAAAGTCCAGGTATGTCATGAACAGTTGGTTTAAGTAACAATAAGAGAATTTATTTAAAAAAAAAAAAAACTTTCATATGATCAGGTTGTCATATTCTTATTAAGTTTTGGTTTGCTTAGGAATAAAAATGGAAATTTAAAAAAAATTTTGGATTAAGGTTATTACATCCATATTATCGTCCTGTATGTGTTTTTAAAGTCTTGTGACATTTAGGGCTTTGACTCCTGGGTCTTAAAAGGACACCAAATCTTACTAAATCTTAAACACTGACAGCAATTAAAGCCTCACTGTTACACCCCATAGAAGATTTCAATCAAAATAAACTGCATTTATGAGACACAGGGCCAGAAATTAAAGCTATTCAACTCCTCAAGGCCCAGGGACTAACATGCAAGATGCAGGCACATGAGATTGTAAGGGCCAGTTTTGAAAGATAAAATTAAGTTCAGTTTCTCTATAAAGTAATCATTAATGTCAGAGGTGCACTGATGCAAGATCAGCATATGGGCCCCTGTGTCAGATTAACAAGGTTTTCTTGAAGCATTAACCAACTCCCTAATAAACATTATAAAGGTTATAAAAGGGTTATGGAAGCAATAACTTACGGTCAAGATTGCAATTTTATAGATTGTTTATAAAATTTTGGAAAACAAATTTAATTGGCTTCATGTTTTTATTAGGGCTATTGCTTGGAAAATTAAGTCTCCTCTCTCAAAGAATAAAGGTTTCGCCTTTTAAAAAGTAATCCTTGCTTTATCACTTTGGTTAAATGAATGACTTATTTTGCAATGATCTGTGATCCTATTTTGTGATATCAAGTGTTTTAAACCTTTGATATTTGACAAACTTTCCAAAATCAAGTTATAAATTATGTTTTCTTCTGACCTAATTAAATATTTAAGATACTAGGTTCCCTAGAGTACAAAAATGACATAATTTGGCTTATTTGCTACAAAAAAATTATACAGGAAGTATTATCAAATATGAAATGGTGTTTGGTTTTCTTTGGACTGCATTTGTATAAATATGTTATTGGTATGTGTTCCAAAATTATGGGAAACTCCTATATTTCTGATATAACAGTGTGCATTATCAGTAATAATTATAATTGTTATGTTAAATTATTGTGTGCCACAGAGGTAACAAATTTCCTTGCCAATTGTGTCTTTGACTATGACAGCCCTAAAACTTTTTGTCATCCACAGACAAGCCTTGTTTTTGTTCTCTTTAGAAGGTGGTTCTATAATCAGCTATGGAACTCTAACAGGTGTTCTTAAATGCAGGTTTCTGATAACTTTGGACATTGTGACATTATAACAGAGGGAAAAAACTTTCAGGACTCTCATGGAGAGCTGAAATGTTCATGAACATCAGGCAGAACAAGAGTTAACTGAGTAAACTGAACTGATAGAAGACTAAAGCACTCTTTGTAACTTTTGCTTTAATCGTTGCTAATCCTTCATGGGGTTTTTTTTAGTCTTGAAACTTTTCTTTTGAGCTATTGAGAGCTTTTAACATTTTAGTGTACTCCTATGAACAAAATTTGGAGCATATTTGTTTCTGTCTACCTGATTTCCCCAGAATTTGGAAACTATTGGTGAGTATTCTTAACTATGGCAATACAATCATTTGCATAAGTTCAATAAGAATCTAGGCCGGGCATGGTGGCTCACGCCTGTAATCCCAACACTTTGGGAGGCCAGGAGATCAAAACTATCATGAGGTCATGAGGTCAGGAGATCAAAACTATCCTGGCTAACACGGTGAAACCCCATCTCTACTAAAAATACAAAAACAAAATTAGCTGGGCGTGCTGGCGGCGCCTGTAGTCCCAGCTACTTGTGAGGC
>NW_012116722.1:3225953-3243171 GCF_000951035.1 Colobus angolensis palliatus
GAAACCCCATCTCTACTAAAAATACAAAAATTAGCCAGGTGTGGTGGCAGGTGCCTGTAATCCCAGCTACTTGGGAGGCTGAGGCAGGAGAATCATTTGAACCCGGGAGGCAGAGGCTGCAGTGAGCCGAGACCATGCCACTGCACTCCAGCCTGGGTGACAGAGCAAGACTTCATCTCAGAAAAAAAAATAAAATAAAAATGTCTTATCTGAGATTTCTCCTATGTAACAAAATTCCATCAAAGCCAATTTAAAAGCCTATGTAAAAAATAATTATTCTTGTTGCACTGTATACAAATAATTAGGCCAAGTATAATTAAGCAAACTAGTCCCACCATGATTTGTCTTTAGTAAAAATGGGAAATGAGAGAGAAAAATTATGTTTCAAAACTATACATCTGTTGTTAGATTCTAGTCTTGCTTAATGATTATCTTCTACAGTTTGGACCAATTCTAGTTTTTCTTGGCTGCAAGTCTTCAAAATAATGTTTTCAATTTTTTTCCTTCTTTTTTTCTTATTTTTCCGAATTTGGAGTCACTGAAAACTAAGCTATGTTTTCTTAAAGTCCTGTGAACTTCGAAGCCAGACAACTTAAACTTCAGAAGAAAATAACAACAACCTATTCACATGAATAAGCCACTTTCATATCTGTCTACTAATGTCTGGACTTCAGAGTAATGTGACCTATATCAATTTTTCCAGGATTCTTCTTTTGTTTGTTGCTGTTTTTCTCCCTTCCTCCCCCTATTTTCTTTTCACAGGACATGAGACTTCACAGCCTGTTAAAATGAGATTTCGAGACCTAACCCATCTAGGAATAAACTATCCTAGCCATGAGAGATCACATAAAACCTGAGACCAGAGACTCATTTTCTTCTAAAATGCTTTTTCCAAAATATTTTTTAAAAGAAGATGGGGAAAATATGAAAGGAAGATATCTTGGGCTCCCAAAATCACTAAGCTAAGCTAAAGGGAGAATTCAAGCTGAGAACTTCTCAGGGAAATTCTGCCTCCCATTGTATTCAAAGTCATCCCTCTGCTCACTTAGATAGATGCACATTCTGATTGCCTCCTTTGGAAAGGCTTATCAGAAACTCAAAAGAATGCAACCATTTTTCTCTCACCTACCTGTGACCTGGAAGCTCCTCTCCCTGCTTGAAGTTGTCCCTCACTTTCTGGACAGGACAAATGTACTTCTTACACATATTGATAAACGTCTCATGACTCCCTAAAATGTATAAAATAAAGCAGTGCCCTAACTACATTGGGCATATGTCGTCAGGACTTTCTGAGGTTGTGTGCACATCCTCAACCTTGGCAAAATGAACTTTCTAAATTAAGTGAGACCTGTCTCAAATTTGGGGGGTTCACATGCTTGTTAATAAACATGTCACATAATTTAGAATCTGAAGTCATATTGAACTAAACAATAATATTCATTAAATGTCTGGGTAATTTTCAATTTAAAAAATAATATATTGTAGGTAAATATTTTTCTTGCAAAATGCATTCTTGTTTAAAGGAAAATGATTTTTGTCTAATTCAAAGGTTATTTATAAAGCAAGGTAAAAAGAATCAGTAAATAAGAGAGATATAAAGAAAGTTATAAAGAGATTTTTTTGGTAAGAAAGGGCATGTGATATTGTAAGGGCCAATTTTGAGAAATAACATTCATTCTGAGTTTCTCTATAAATTAAACATTAATATCAAAGAGACACTGATGCAAGACCAGTATCTGGGCCCCTGTGTCAGATTAACAAGGTTTTCATGAAGCATTAACCCACTTTTTATTTTTAAAAAAAGTATAAAAAGGTTTATGGAAACTATATCTTATGGTCAAGATGATTAAAATTTAATAGATTTGTTTATAAGATTGGAGAGACAGATTTAATTAGCTTCATGCTGTCTTTATTAAGGCTTGTTGTTTAGGAAAGTAAGTATCCTCACATAAATAATAAGGATTTTCTCTCTTTAAAAAAAAATTGAGTTGTCACTTTGTCTAAATGAATTTCTTTTACAATGACCTGTGATCCTATTTTGTGATGTCACGTGTTTTAAACTTTTGATATTTGACAAAGTTTCCAAAATCAAATTCTATATTCAGTCCTTTTGACTTTATTTACTTTTTTTGACATTAGGTCCCCTAAGTCCAAAAGAGACATATTCAGCTTATTTGGTATAATAAAATCATGCAGGAAGTATTGTCAAATATGAAATGGTATTTAGCCTTCTTTGGATTATATTTATCTAAATGTGTTATTGGTATTTGTTCCAAAATTGTATGAGATTCCTGTGATTCTGATATGCCTTCGCATGTATTATCAGTAGTAATTATAATTATTGTGTAAAATTGTTGTATGCCACAGAAGTAACCAAATTTCCTTGTCAAGTGTCTCTTCAGCCATGGCTATTCTAAGACTTTTGTCATCCACAATTGTTATTTTACTTTGATTCTTTCATAGAGCAGTTTATAATCAGCTATGGAGCTCTGAGGAGTACTCTTAAATATAGGTTTTGTATAAATTTAGAGATTCTGCCATGGGAATAGAGAGAAAAATTTCCAAGACTCTCTTCCAAGAGTTGATGTATTCATGAGGACTGTTGATCCAATATCAAGCAGAACAGGAGTTAGTTACATGGACTGAACTAACAGAAGACTGAGATAATCTTTTACAACTTGTTCAAAACATTTGCTGACTCTTTTTGTTTTGTTTTTCAGAGTCAAGAAAAGTTTCTCTTCTTTTAAGCTATTTATAGCTTTTAACAATTGAGTAAATGATACTCTTATGAGCAAAATTTGAAATGTAATCCCTTTCTCACAACCTAATTTCTTTAAAATTTGAAAACTGTTTTGTGAGCATTCTTAATTTATGACAATATAGTTATCTGCATAAGTTCAATGAGAATCTGTTTTCTTTTCTAACAGGGCATAATTGGAGACACTGGTTATTTCACCAAGGTTTTGAGTGGAGTGATATTTTCAGATTGCCTTTGGAAAATGAGGCTGACCTATAGAGCTGATAGAAGCCCCTTAGAAAAACTGACTTTTTACCTTGTCTTTTACAGGGTGCCAACCTGTGGCAAGTTAAGAACGTCATTTTTTATCAGGCCCAGAAACACCAAGTTTTCTTAGAACCTTGAAAAGAGAGGAATTCATCCAGTTCACACAGGTAGCTGCCAGCACAGATAAATCCTTGGCTGCACTCAAGACGTTTAAAAAGGTCTAATCTTAGATTCCTTATGAAAAAGGTTATGGCAGAGCCAATTAAAAAAAGACAGATTGCCTATATGGCAAATAATTATTTTTGCTGCACTTTATGCAAATAACCAGGCAAAGTGTAATAGGACTAGAACTTATTTTACAAATAAATTGGTACTATTATGATTTTGTCTTTCATAAAGTTGAGGAACTGAAGAGAGAAAAATTATGTTTCAAAATAAAATATAGGGCCAGACACAGTGGCTATGCCTGTAATCCTGGGACTTTGGGGGTCTGAGGCAGGTGGACCACATGAGCCCAGGAGTTTGAGACCAGCTTGGGCAACACAGTGAGACCCTGTCTCCACAAAAAGAAATTAAAAATTAGCCAGGCATTGTGGCTCAATCAAGAGTCCCAGATACTTGAGGATCTGAGGTAGAAAGATCACTTGAGCCTGGAAGGTTGAGGCTGCAGTGAACTGTGACCAACCCACTGTACTTGAGCCTGAGAAACATAGCAAGACCCTGTCTCCAAAAAGAAAAAAAAAAAACTGCAGTACACCTGTTATTAGATTCTAGTCTTGCCTAATGTTTTTCCATTTGTATTATTTTCTAAATAATAAAATTTTTATTTGTACTGAATTCTAAAAGTTTTCCTGGACACAAGCTGGAATGTTTTCATTTTCTTCCTTCTTCTTTCCCTTTTTTCTGTCCATTTTTTTCTAATTTGAAATCACTAAAAATTATGCTTTGCTTTTGTTAAAGCCCTGTAAACTGAAGCTAGGCAACTTAAACATCAGAAGAAAGTAACAGCAACCTATTTATGTACATAAACTACTTTCATACCTGCCTATTAATGTATGGACTTCAGAATAATGCAGCCTATATCAGCTTTCCAGGATTGTTCTCCCTTTTTTTGTTTGTTTATTGTTTTATTTTTCTCTTCCTTCCCCTATTTTTTCTTGATGGGATAGGAGACTTTAAAATCTGTTTTAAAAAATGAGCTTTCCTAACAATGTGTGACCTATTTGTCTCAGAATAAACTGCCCTATCCATGAGAGATCAAACAAAATCCAAGACCAGAGACTCATTTTCTTCTAAAATGTTTCCTCTGAAAGCTTTAAAAAAAAACAGGGAGAGAAATGTGAAAGGAAAATAAAAACTTGGGACCCCAATTCATTACACCAAAAAAAAAAAAAGAAAAGAAAAATTAAGCTGAAAGCTGAGTCATGCAAAAAGCTGCCTTTCCTTTTATCCCTAAGCAAATAGCTACAGATAAAAAGATTCCACAGGTAGCTACTCTATGTTCACCTTATCCTATGTAAAGTGCCACTTTACTGAGCTCAAGACTCAAGATGAATACATAATTGACTATTCCCCTATCTGCTCCTTTTCTCTTGCAACAAGTATGTATTTATCCATTTTCAAACTGCTATAACTACCTGAGACTGGGTAATTTATAGAGGAAAGAGGTTTAATTGACTCACAGTTCTACACGGCTGGGGAGGCCTCAGGAAATTTACAATCATGGCAGAAGGTGAAGGGTAAGCAAGGCATGTCTTACATGGCAGCAGGAGAGAGAGAGTGGGGGAACTGCCAAACACTTAAAGCATCAGATTTCATGAGAACTCACTATCACGAGAACAGCATGGGGGAAACCACTCCCATGATCCAATCATCTCCCACCAGGTCCCTCCCTTGACATATGGGGATTACAATTTGAGAAGAGATTTGGGTGGGGACACAGAGTCAAACCATATTATTCCACTCCTGGCCCATCCCAAACCTCATGTCTTCACATTTCAAAACACAATCATGCCTTCCTGACAGTTCCCCAAAGCCTTCACTCATTTCAGCATTAACTCAAAAATTCAAGTCCAAAGTCTCATCTGAGATAAGGCAAGTTCCTTCTGCCTATGAGTCTGTAAAATCAAAAACAAGTTAGTTACTTCCAAGATACAATGGGAGTACAGGCATTGGGTAAATGCTCCCTTTCAAAAAAGGAGAAATCAACCAATACAAAGGGGCTACAGGCCCCACGCCAGTCCAAAATCCAGCGGGGTAGCCATTTAAATCTTAAAGCTCCAAAAGAATCTCCTTTGACTCTGCCTCACAAAGAGTCAGGTACTGGGTAAATGGTCTCTTTCAGAAAAGGAGAAATAAGCCAAAACAAAAGGGCTACAGGCCCCATGCCAGTCCAAGATCCAGCAGGGCAGCCATTTAATCTTAAAGCTCCAAAATAATCTCCTTTGACTCTATGTCTCACATCCATGGCATACTGATGCAAGGGGTGGCCTCCCACAGCCTTGGGCAGATCTGCTTCTGTGGCTCTGCAGTTTATAGCCCCCATGGCTGCTTTCACAGACTGGCATTGAATGCCTATGGCTTTTCCAGGTACAAGGTGCAAGCTGTTGGTGGATTTACCATTCTGGGGTCTGGAGGATGGCGGCCCTCTTCTCAGAGCTCCACTAGGCAGTGCCCCAGTGGGGTCTCTGTGTGGGGGCTCCAACCCTACATTTCTACTCTGCATTTCCCTGCTAGAGGTTCTCCATGAGAACTCTACTCCAGCAGCAGACTTCTGCCTGGACATCCAGGCATTTTCATACATCTTCTGAAATTTAGGCAGAGGCTCCCAAAGCTCAATTTTTGTCTTCTGTGCACCTGTAAGCCCAATACCATGTGTAAGTTGCCAAGGCTTGAGGCTTGCACCCTCTGAAGCCATGGCTCAAGCTGTAGCTTGGCCTCATTCAGCCATGGGTGGAGCTGGAGTGGCTGGTACACAGTGCACCAAAACCTCAAAAGTAGGGAATCCAACAATGCAGACTTTGCTCTGTGATCAAAGGCCCATAAGCCCCTAGCAAACCACTGGTGTAAGTCTGACAGTCCAAAAGTTGAAGAACTTGAATTCTGATGTTCAAAGGCAGGAAGCATCCAGCACAGGAGAAATATGAAGACTGGAAGACTCAGCAAGTCTTCTCATTCCACTTTTTTCTGCCTGCTTTTTCTAGCTGTGCTGGCAGCCAATTGGATGGTGCCCACTCAGATAAAGTGTGGGTCTGCCTTCCCCAGATTAACTGACTCAAATGTTAATCTTCTGCAGCAACACCCTTATAGACATACCCAGAAACGATACTTTGCATCCTTCAATCCAATCAAGTTGACACTTAATATTAACTATCACAGTATAACAACCATAATAAACCAAGTTTAAAATCTCCAGAGCTGGAATTAATCCATGGAAAATTATCCCAGTAATCACATGGATAAAATTCTAAGTGGATAATTCAGTTCTCAATGATGCAAAGTCAGAAGTGAAGGCTCTATCCTGGTACATACTGAATAATGCATCATACTGAGGACTAAATTCTGACCTTTTTTTCTTCTCTTGCCCAAATTCTTATCTAAGGGGCCTGGGGAGTCACATCCTACAAACCATAAAGTCTTATCAGAGGAATTTCATTTAACCCTATATAATGTGGCTTACTTTCCAAACTGACTCTGGCATAACATCACAACAGATAAGAAAGGAAATCATAATATTTTAACCTCACGTGTGTTTCTTGGATGTATCTTGAAATAGCCCTGCAAAGTGATCTGTTTTGGGGAAAAATCTACATTCTGTTAAAAATCCCCTTTCCCTTTTCCAGGTCTTTTTCCTGATCCAGGAGAGAATCAACTAAGAGTCTGACAGCTTTATTTTTTTTTTTATTTTTTTTTTTTTTTTTGAGACGGAGTCTCGCTCTGTGGCCCAGGCTGGAGTGTAGTGGCACAATCTCAGTTCACTGCAAGCTCCACCTCCCGGGTTCACGGCATTCTCCTGCCTCAGCCTCTAGAATAGCTCGGACTACAGGCACATGCCACCATGCTCAGCTAATTTTTTGTATTTTTAGTAGAGACGGGGTTTCACCATGTTAGCCGAGATGGACTTGATCTCCTGACCTCGTGATCCACCCACCTTGGCCTCCCAAAGTACTGGGATTACGGGCGTGAGCCACAGCACCCAGCTGAGTCTGACACCTTTTTAAGTCTGATAAGTAACATTTACAATCTATTCTATCTGTAGCCTGCTACCTGGAGGCTTTATCTCATAATAAGAACCTTGGTCTCTACAATCTCTTATCTTTTATTATCATTATTATTATTATACTTTAAGTTCTAGGGTACATGTGCACAACATGTAGGTTTGTTACATATGTATACATGTGGCATGTTGGTTTGATGCACCCATTAACTCATCATTTACATTAGGTATATCTCCTAATGCCGTCCCTCCCCCATCCCCCCACCCCACAACAGGCCCAGTGTGTGATTTTCCCCACCCTGTGTCCAAGTGTTCTCATTGTTCAATTCCCAACTATGAGTGAGAACATGCGATGTGTGGTTTTCTTTCCTTGTGATAGTTTGCTCAGAATGATGTTTCCAGCTTCATCTATGTCCCTACAAAGGACATGAACTCATCTGTTTTATGGCTGCATAGTATTCCATGGTGTATATATGCCACACTTTCTTAATCCAGTCTATCACTGATGGACATTTGGGTTGGTTCCAAGTCTTTGCTATTGTGAATAGTGCCACTGTAAACGTATGTGTGCATGTATTTTAAGAGCAGCATGATTTAAAATCCTTTGGGTATATACCCAGTAATGGGATGGCTGGGTCAACTGCTATTTCTAGTTCTAGATCCTTGAGGAATTGCCACACTGTCTTCTACAATAGTTGAACTAGTTTACACTCCCACCAACAGTGTAAAAACGTTTCTATTTCTCCACATCCTTTCCAGCAAGTGTTGTTTCCTGACTTTTTAATAATTGCCATTCTAACTGGTGTGAGATGGTATCTCATTGTGGTTTTGATTTGCATGCTTCTGATGACCAGGGATGATGAGCATTTTTTCACGTGTCTGTTGGCTGAATAAATGTCTTTGTTTGAGAAGTGTTGGTGAATATTCTTTGCCCATTTTTTGATGGGGTTTGATTTTTTCTTGTAAATTTGTTTAAGTTCTTTGTAGATTCTGGATATTAGCCCTTTGTCAGATGGGTAGACTGCAAAAATTTTCTCCCATTCTGTAGGTTGCCTGTTCACTCTGATGGCAGTTTATTTTGCTTTAGCTTAATCAGATGCCATTTGTCTATTTTGGCTTTAGTTGTCATTGCTTTTGTTGTTTTAGTCATGAAGTTCTTGACCATGCCTATGTCCTGAATGGTACTGCTTAAGTGTTCTTCTAGGGTTTTTATGGGTTTAGGTCTAAGTCTTTATTTAAGTCTTCAATCCATCTTGAATTAATGTTTCTGAAAGGTGTAAGGAAGGGATCCAGTTTCAGTTTTCTACATATGGCTAGCCAGTTTTCCCAGCACCATTTATTAAATAGGGAATCCTTTCACCATTTCTTGTTTTTGTCAGGTTTGTCAAAGATTAGATGATTGTAGATGTGTGGCATTATCTCTGAGAACTCTGTTCTGTTCCATTGGTCTATATCTCTGTTTTGGTACCAGTACCATGCTGTTTTGATTACTGTAGCCTTGTAGTATAGTCAGGTAGCATGATACCTCCAGCTTTGTTCTTTTTGCTTAGCGTTGTCTTGGCAATGTGGACTCTTTTTTGGTTCCATATGAACTTTAAAGTAGTTTTTTTCCAATTCTGTGAAGAAAGTCATTGGTAGTTTCATGGGGACGGCATTGAATCTACAAATTACCTTGGGCAGTATGGTCATTTTCACGATATTGATTCTTCCTATCCATCAGCATAGAATGTTCTTCCATTTGTTTGTGTCCTCTTTTATTTCATTGAGAAGTGGTTTGTAGTTCTCCTTGAAGAGGTCCTTCACATCCCTTGTAAGGTGGATTCCTAGGTATTTTATTCTCTTTGTAGCAATTGCAAATGGGAGTTCACTCATGATTTGCCTCTCTGTTTGTCTGTTATTGGTGTATAAGAATGCTTGTGATTTTTACACATTGATTTTGTATCCTGAGACTTTGCTGAAGTTGCTTATCAGCTTAAGGAGATTTTGGACTGAGAAGATGGGATTTTCTATATATAGAATCATGTCACTTGCAAACAGTGCAATTTGACTTCCTCTTTTCCTAATTGAATCTTATTTCTTTCTCTTGCCTGATTGCTGTGGCCAGAACTTCCAATACTATGATGAATAGGAGTGGTGACAGAGGGCATCCCTATCTTGTGCTGGTTTTCAAAGGGAATGCTTCCAATTTTTGCCCATTCAGTATGATACTGGCTGTGGGTTTGTCATAAATAGCTCTTTTATTATTTTGAGATGCATCCCATCAATACCTAGTTTATTGAGAGTTTTTAGCATGAAGTGCTGTTGAATTTTGTTGAAGGCCTTTTCTGCATCTTTTGAGATAATCATGTGGTTTTTGTCTTTGGTTCTGTTTTTGTGATGGATTACATTTATTGATTTGCATATGTTGAACCAGTCTTGCATCCCAGTGATTAAGCCAACTTGATCTTGGTGGATAAGCTTTTTGGTGTGCTGCTGGATTTTGTTTGCCAGTATTATATCGAGGATTTTTGCATTAATATTCATCAGAAATGTGATCTATAATTTTCTTTTTTGTTATGTCTCTGCCAGACTTTTGCATCAGGATGATGCTGGCCTCATAAAATGAGTTAGGGAGGATTCCCTCTTTGTCTATTTTTTCGAATAGTTTCAGAAGGAATGGTACCAGCTCCTCTTTGTACCTCTGGTAGAATTTAGCTGTGAGTCTGTCTGGTCCTGGACTTTTTTTGGTTGGTAGGCTATTAATTATTGTCTCAATTTCAGAACTTGTTATTGGTCTATTCAGCAATTCAACTTCTTCCTGGTTTAATCTTGGGAGGGTGTATGTGTCCAGGAATTTATTCATTTCTTCTAGACTTTTTAGTTTATTTGCATAGAGGTGTTTGTAGTGTTCTCTGACGGTAGTTCGTATTTCTGTGGGATTGGTGGTGATGTCCCCTTTATCATTTTTTATTGCATCTATTTGATTCTTCTCTCTTTTCTTCTTTATTAGTCTTGCTAGCAGTCTATCAATTTTGTTTTCTTTTCAAAAAGCCAGCTCCTGGATTCATTTATTTTTTTGAAGGGTTTATGTGTGTGTGTGTGTGTGTGTGTGTGTGTGTGTGTGTGTGTGTGTGTATGTCTTTCAGTTCTTCTGTGATCTTAGTTGTTTCTTGCCTTCTGCTAGCTGTTGAATTTGTTTGTTCTTGCTTCTCTAGTTCTTTTAATTATGATGTTAGGGTGTTGATTTTAGATCTTTCCTGCTTTCTGTTGTGGGCATTTAGTGCTATAAATTTCCCTCTACACACTGCTTTAAATGTGTCCCAGAGATTCTGGTATGTTGTGTCTTTGCTCTCACTGGTTTCAAAGAACATCTTTATTTCTGCCTTCATTTCATTATTTACCCAGTAGTCATTCGGGAGCAAGTCGTTCAGTTTCCATGTAGTTGTGCAGTTTTGAGTGAGTTTCTTAATCCTGAGTTCTAACTTGATTGCACTGTGGTCTGAGAGACAGTTTGTTGTGATTTCTCTTCTTTTACATTTGCTGAGGAATGTTTTACTTCCAAATATGTGGTCAATTTTCAAATAAATGCAATGTGGTGCTGAGAAGAATGTATATTCTGTTGATTTGGGATGGAGAGTTCTGTAGATGTCTATCAGTTCTGTTTGGTGCAGAGGTGAATTCAAATCCTGAATATCCTCGTTAACCTTCTGTCTCATTGAACTAATGTTGACAGTGGGGTGTTAAAGTCTCCCATTATTATTGTGTGGGAGTCTAAGTCTCTTTGTAGGTCTCTAAGAACTTGCTTTATGGATCTGGGTGCCCCTGTATGGGGTGCATATATATTTAGGATAGTTAGCTTCTTTTCTTGTTGAATTAATCCCTTTGCCATTGTGTAATGGCCTTCTTTGTCCCTTTTGATCTTTGTTGGTTTAAAGTCTATTTTATAAGATGCTAGGATTGCAACCACTGCTTTTTTTGTTGTTGTTTTCCATTTGCTTGGCAGATCTTCTCCATCCCTTTATTTTGAGCCTGTGTGTGTGTCTCTGCATGTGAGATGGGTCTCCTGAATACAACACACTGATGGGTCTTGACTCTTTATCCAATTTACCAGTCTGTGTCTTTTAATTGGGGCATTTAGCCCATTTACATTTAAGTTTAATATTGTTATGTGTGAATTTGATCCTGTGATTATGATGTTAGCTGGTTATTTTGCTCATTAGTTGCTGCAGGTTCTTCCTAGCATTGATGGTCTTTACAATTTGGCATGTTTTTGCAGTGACTGGTGCTGGTAGTTCCTTTCCATGTTTAGTGCTTCCTTCAGGAGCTCTTGTAAGGCAGGCCTGGTGGTGACAAAATCTCTCAGTATTTGCTTGTCTGTAAAGGATTTTATTTCTCCTTCACTTATGAAGCTTAGTTTGGCTAGATATGAATTTCTGGATTGAAAATTCTTTTCTTTAACAATGTTGAATATTGGCCCTAAATCTCTTCTGGCTTGTAGAGTTTCTGCAGAGAGATCCACTGTTAGCTTGATGGGCTTCCCTTGTGAGTAACCTGACCTTTCTCTCTGGGTGCCTTTGGCATTTTTTACCTTCATTTCATCCTTGGTGAATCTGACAATTATGTGTCTTGGGGTTGCTCTTCTCAAGAAGTGTCTTTGTGGTATTCTCTGTATTTCCTGAATTTGAATGTTGGCCTGCCTTGCTAGGTTGGGGAATTTCTCCTGAATAATATCCCAAAGAGTGTTTTCCAACTTGTTTCCATTCTCCCTGTAACTTTCGGGTCCACCAGTCAAATGTAGATTTGGTCTTTTCACATAGTCCCATATTTCTTGGGACTTTCACATAGTCCCATATTTCTTGGAGGCTTTGTTCATCTCTTTTTACTCTTTTTTCTCTAAACTTCTCTTCTTGCTTCATTTCATTAATTTGATCTTCCATCACTGATACTTTCTTCCACTTGATCAAATTGGCTACTGAAGCTTGTTCATGCATCATGTAGTTCTCGTGCCATGGTTTTCAGCTCCATCAGGTCAATTAAGGTCTTCCCTACATTGTTTATCCTAGTCATTCATCTAATCTTTTTTCAAGGTTTTTCACTTCCTTGCAATGGGTTCGAACATCCTCCTTTAGCTTGGAGAAGTTTGTTATTACTGACCTATTTCTGCCAACTCATCAAAGTCATTCTCTGTCCAGCTTTGTTTCACTGCTGGCAAGGAGCTGCCATCCTTTGGAGGAGAAGAGGTGCTCTGGTTTTTAGAATTTTCAGCTTTTCTGCTCTGGTTTCTCCTCATCTTTGTGGTTTTATCTACCTTTGGTCTTTGATCATGGTGATCTACAGATGGGGTTTTGCTGTGGATGTCCTTTTTGTTGATGTTGATGTTATTCCTTTCTGTTTGTTAGTTTTCCTTCTAACAGTCAGTTCCTTCAGCTGCAGGTCTGCTGGAGTTTACTGGAGTTCCACTCCAGACCCTGTTTGCCTGGGTATCACCAGTGGAGGCTGCAGAGCAGCAAATATTGCAGAACCGCAACTATTGCTGCCTGACCCTTCCTCTGGAAGCTGCATCTCAGAGGGGCATCTGGCTTTATGAGGTGTCTGTCAGCCCCTACTGGGAGGTTTCTCCCAGTTAGGCTATATGGGGCTCAGGGACCCACTTGAGGAGGCAGTCTGTCCATTCTCAGAGCTCAAACACCATGCTGGGAGAACCACTGCTCTCTTCAGAGCTATCAGACAGAGATGTTTAAGTCTGCAGAAGTTTCTGCTGCCTTTTGTTCAGCTATGCCCTGCCTCCAGTGGTGGAGTCTACAGATTCAGTGGTCCTTTTTGAGCTGCAGTGGGTTCCACCCAGTTCAAGCTTCCTGGCCGCTTTGATTACCTACTCAAGCCTCAGCAATGGCAGACACTCCTCCCCCAGCCAGGCTGCCACCTAGCAGTTCAATCTCAGACTGCTGCGCTAACAGTGAGCCAGGCTCTGTGGTCATGGGACCCGCTGAGCCAGGCATGGGATATAATCTCCTGGTGTGCCATTTCCTAAGACAGTTAGAAAAGCACAGTATTTAGGTGGCAGTGTCCCAATTTTCCCGGTACAGTCTGTCATGGCTTCCCTCGGCTAGGAAAGGGAAATCCCCGGACCCCTTGGGCTCCCCAGGTGAGGTGATGCCCCGCCTTGCTTTGGCTCACCCTCCATGGGCTTCACCCACTGTCCAACCAGTCCCAGTGACATGAACCAGGTACCTCAGTTGGAAATGCAGAAATCACCCATCTTCTGCATTGAGCATGTTGGGAACTACAGACCAGAGCTGTTCCTATTCAGCCATCTTGGAATGGACCCCCTACAATCTCTTATCTTAACCCAGACATTTCCTTTCTATTGATTGCAGGTCTTTAGATAAACTCTTTCAACCAACTGCCAATCAGAAAACCTTTGAATCTGCTTATAATAACCTGGAAGCCCCACCACTTCCAGTCGTCCTGCCTTTATGGACCAAACCAATGTACATCTTACATGTATTAATTGATACCTTATGTCCTCCTATAATGGATAAAACCTAGTTGTGGCCCAACCATGGACATATGTTCTCAGGGTCTCCTTAGGGCTGTGTTATGGGCTATGGTCCCTCATATATGGCTCAGAATAAATCTCTTCAAATATTAATATTTTACAGAGTTTGGCTCCTTTTTGTCTTTCTTTCTTTCTTTTGAGATGGAGTCTTGCTTTGTCACCTAGGCTGGAGTGCAGTGGCACAGTCTCGACTCACTGTAACCTCTGCTTCCTGAGTTTAAGTGATTCTCCTGTCACTGTGTTGGCCAGTCTGGTCTCCAACTCCTGACCTCAAGTAATCCACCTGCCTCAGCCTCCCAAAGTGCTGGGATTACAGGTGTGAGCCATTGCACCCAGCCTAAAGTTTGACTCTTTTCATTGATAACATATAAGTGTAAATGCTTTTGAATTACGTTTCCCAAAAGGATAGGTTGAAGTCCTAACCTCCAGTACCCATGCATGTGACCCTATTTGGAAACTGGGTCTTTGGAGATATAATTAAGATATAAATAATGATGAGGTCGTACTGGAGGAGGACAGGTCCTGATCCAGTGACTGGTAGCCTTATAAGTAGTGGGAAATTGGGCCACAAACAGACATGAAGAACCCTATGTGATGATAGAGGCCAAGATAGAAAGGATGCAGCTGCAAGCCAAGGAATACCAAGAAGGAATGGCAAGGCCAGAAGCCAGAAAGAGGTGAGGAAGGATTATACCCATACCTAGGGTGTCAGAGGGAACATGACCCTGCCAACTCCTTGATTTTGGACTTCTAACCCCCAGATGTGTGAAAGAATAAAATTTTGTTGTTTCAAGCCCCTCAATTTGTGATGCTTCATTATAGCAGCCTTAGGAAACTGATAAAACACCTTACTTTCCCTTCATTTTTTGATAGAAATCACATGAAATAGAATTTATCCAAATATCTATTTTTTAGGGCTCAAACCTATAGCAGCAAGTACCATAACGAGTAAATGTATGGCATTACATATTGCATGCATCCCAACTACACATCATAATATGCACATTTAAATCACTCATGTTGAGTAAACATCAAATTTCTATTGTTTCTATAGAAAATGAAATTACAAAATTATTGGATGAAGAGGCAAAGCACATACAGCCAAAAATTATAAGAAAAGTATTCAGAAATTATAAGAAAAAGTATTTCAGAAAAAATAAAAATGTTTGCTGAATGTGGTGGCTCACACCTGTAATCCCAGCACTTTGGGAGGCTGAGGCAGGTGGATTGCTTGAGCCCAGGAGTTTAAGACCAACCTGGGCAATATGGTGAAACCCATCTCTACAAAAAATACAAAAATTAGCCAGGCATGATGACATGTGCCTGTAGTCCAGCTACCTGGGAGGCTGACATGCGATGATTGCTTGAGCCTGAGAGGCAGAGGTTGCAGTGAGCCAAGATCATGCCACTGCACTCCCGCCTGGACGACAGAGTGAGAACCTGTCTGAAAATAAATAAAGAAAACGTTTTGTCATTTTCCTGACATTTGTGATGCTAGTGGTTTTAAAATATAAACTTAGGCATGTTAAAATTCTAAACAGTTTATTTGAGCAGGCAGTGATTCATGAATCAGGCAGCACCAAACTACAAGGGTTTCAGGACTCTACCAAGGGAACTCAAGGGAAACTTTCAAAAACTGTTGTCAGTAGCAGGACAAGAAACGTATGTTTGATTGGCTAACATGCAGAGTCCCCAGTTAGAGGTTAGTCATCAGTTTCTGATTGATGAGTTCTCTAATTAGTGGTTAGTTGGCAGTTTCTAATTGGTTAAGTTTAAGTTTCATTTTACTGTTTAAATTGAGTTGGGTTTCAGTTTGTTTACATAGGAACTCAAGGCCCTGGAGGCCATCTCAGCTGAATGGACTCTCAATTCATATTTTTTTTTAACAGTGGTATTTATCAGTGTAGTGTGTTGAATGGTGACCTCTCAAAAGATGTATCCAAGTCCTAATCCTTGGAAATGGTGAATGTTATCTTATTTGGCAAAAGGGACTTTGCAGTGTAATTAAGGATCTGGAGATGAGATCATCCCAGATCATCCAGGAGGGCCCTAAATCCAATGATAACTGTCCTTATAATAGACACACAAGGAGATACACAGACCAGGAAGAGGTAATTTGACCACAGAGGCAGAGATTGGAGTAATGCAGTCACAAGCCAAGGCATGCCAAGGCATGCTGGGGAAGCACCTAGAAGCTGGAAGAAGCAAAGAAAGGTTGTCTCCTACAGCCTTTGGAGGGAGTGCAGCCCTGCCAACAACTTGATCTTGGCTGTACACGGTGTCTCAAGCCTGTAATCCCAGCACTTTGGGAGGCAGAGGTGGGCAGATCACCTGAGGTCAGGAGTTCAAGACCAGAGTGGCCAACATGGTGAAACCCCGTCTCTACAAAAATACAAAAACAAAATTAGCTGGGCATGATGACAGGTGCCTGTATTCCCAGCTACTCTGGAGGCTGAGGCAGGAGAATCACTCGAACTCAGGAGGTGGAGGTCTTGGAGAGCCAAGATCGTACCACTGCAATCCAGCCTGGATGACAGAGTAGGACTCCATATGAAAAAAAAAAACTTGATCTCAGACTTCTGGCCTCCAGAACTGAAAATAATAAATTTCTGGTGTTTAAGCCACCAAGTTTGTCATAGTTTGTTACAGTAACCACAGGAAGCTAATACAGTCAGATTTTAAAAATTTTTATCATTTTATTGTGATTTCTGCTCTTATTCTGAATAAATAATCACTTCCATGCCTAATTGTATATCCATAGCCATATATTATTTTTCTTAAAGAAGGCCCTGCAAGTTTAGCAAGCTTCAGATTCCATAAAAACTGTAATTGTGTGTTCTCAATATTTCAGGTATGAATTTAGTCTTAGAACGCTAAAGCGAAAGTCAGTATCATGTTTCTTTATTTGTTTAAAGGTAGTGGAAAAAGTAACCACAGACATATTTTAGGAATCCTTTCCCCTTCCTAGGATCATACAAGAATCCAAAGAGCTTACAGTTAGAAAACAGAAACTCTGAACACATTTCCTTCCTGGTCACTACTGGGGTGCTCCTGGTTATGGTCTCCATTTAAAATCAGAAAAGTCGGGTGACTTCATTTTCACTTCATTTTCAGCCAAACAAATAAGTAGGAATGTTTTGCCTCAGTCTCCAGGGCCACTGCTCTTAGCTTTCTTCTACTGCTTCCACACTTGACTCCTTCAGAAATCTCATCACTTGTCCTAGCAGGCTGTGTGGCAGCAGGGCACAGGCCTCCACCATTTTTAGAAAGGCATCTGCAGTGGCTCATGTCTGTAATCCCAGCACTTTGGGGCACGGTGGTTAATGCCTGTAATCCCAGCACTTTGGGAGGCTGAGGCGGGTGGATCCTCGTCTCTACTAAAAAAAAAAAAAAATTAGCTGGGCATGGTGGTATGGTGGTGGGCACCTGTTACTCGGGAGGCTGAGGCGGGAGAATGGTG
>NW_012116722.1:3243936-3294393 GCF_000951035.1 Colobus angolensis palliatus
GAGGGAGGGAAGGAAGGAAGGAAGGAAGGAAGGAAGGAAGGAAGGAAGGAAGGAAGGAAGGAAGGAAGGAAGGAAAGAAGGAAGGACCTCAAAAGCCAAGTGCCCTCAGAAGTGCTGGGGAGACCTGTCTCTTCTCCCCTGGGCCCAGCCACCTGCTTCTCTCTCTGCTTCTAGCACCAGCCCCCTCGCACTCAGTGGGCCACTCACCTCCAACAGAAGTCTTTCTGGGAGCTGTTCTCATGCCCCAAAATCTCCATCTTCAGTTATAAAACACAAGGAACTCTGGGAGTCTTCAACCCCAAAGAGAAAGGCTGGCTACTCTCTTAGGATGGGGTGAGAAAAAACACCTCTTAGTCTTTCTCATCTCTTACAATGCAAGCAAAAACCCAAAGCAAAACATGCACACAAAAATCAATATCTCAATCACTTTGTTTGCCATGTTATTATTACTCTTTTAGTTGATGACACTGAGCTTCTTGGGGTTAAATAGCTGCTATCCAATAAGAACTAAGCTGCTTAAGCCTTTCCCTGAGTGAGTAGAGCTCTGTATCTGAGAGCAGGGGCTTGGGCCAGTCCCTTGGGAACCTTAATGAGGGCTCCAGCCCTGTTGCCATCTAACCTTTAACCTTTAAGAGGAGAAGCCTACACCCCCTTCCTTTTCTAGACAAATCTTCCCTTCCTGAATGATGGAAAACATCATTCTGCTGCTACCTCTCCCAGATTCTTCCTACCATCCAGGGCTTAGTCTGAAAGGACACACGGAAGGAAATGACATTTGCCAGCCACATCGACTGTCTTGGGACACGTCGTCTTCCACTGGCTCTTGCCTGGGTGTTTTGAGGAAAAACGTTCATCAGAGAAAAAATACACACACATGCATGACTGGAGGAGTAGTGAATGGCAAGCTGTCTGTCTCGCTACAGTATCCTTCCTTTCCCGAGGAGACAGAAGCAATACCTGAGGAAAGCCACAGTTTCCAAGAAGCTTGTGGAAGTCACAGGTTAATTCCTTTTGCTCATTTTTAAAAACAGTCTCTTGCTAATTCTACTGGCATTTCTGTTATTTCACATAGGTGAAAAAACAAAAAGCCGGCTGAGTGTGGTGGCTCATGCCTGTAATCCCAGCACTCTGGGAGGTGGAGGCAGGAGGATCCCTTGAGCCCAGGAGATGAAGGCTGCAGTAAGCCATGATAGCACCAGGGCACTCCAGCCTAGATGACAAAGCAAAACCCTCTCTCAAAAAAAAAAAAAAAATCTTTTCAAAATATCTGTTAATCCCTTGCACCTCTTCAGAGCCATTTCTGCAGCTTTACTTTAGACCTCTAGGGCCTCAGTCCACGTGTCCACTACTATTTCTAAATACATTCCAGATCTCCTGTCTCCCTGCTGCAATCCACATTCCAGGTGATCCCAGAAGGCTGTATTCCTACACCTCCACTTTCAGAAAGGCTGTCACTGCTCAGGGGGAGGACAAAGGGCTTATGGTTAGGCCTCTAACAGGTTGAACAGAAATTTAATCATGAGGGTATTAGGCTGAGATAGCTCTCCCACCTTGGCTTCCTACTGAAGCAGACTAAATCCCAATGCAAATGGGAAAATAAAACTTAAGCTTAACCCATCAGAAACCACCCACTAACATCTAACTAGGGACTGGGCACTTTAGCTCGTCAAATACATTTGCTTTGTGTTGCTCTTTTGAACACCTTATCAAAGTAGTCCTCTCCCCTCCCCCTCAAGGGGGAGCACTGATACCTGTGGTTTGGAGCTGGCAGATCTGTGAATCCCTGTCTGCTTAAATAAACTCTTCAGAAGTTTAATGTGGCTAAGTTTATCTTTTAATGACACGCTGGCCAAATGAGGTTGTGTGTTGCTTGAGGAAACACGCTGGATTCAAGTAAGAAGACTACGTCTTTAACTTATCCTGACCTACTATGCCTACACTTACTCTGCACTGAGTTAATAATGATTTAGGAATGATTTAGTTATGAAATTAACAGCACAACTTTGTTGCATTGCACTTTTCCTATTACAAGCATTTCATTCGTAAAAGGTAAATATTTAAACTGCAGCATTGTATTAATAACCCCATTTTTGCATTTCTCCCTATTTGTAATGTACTCATATATATATTTTTTTATTATTGTAAGTTCTGGGATACATGTGCAGAACATGCAGTTTTCTTACATAGGTATACACGTGCCATGGTGGTTTGCTGCACCCATCAACTGGTCACCTACATTAGGTATTTCACCTAATGTTATCCCTCTCCTAGCCCCCCACCCCTCAACAGGCCCTGGTGTGTGATGTTCCCTTCCCTATGTCCATGTGTTTTCATTGTTCAGCTCCCACTTGCGAGTGAGAACATGTGGTTTTGGTTTTCTGTTCTTGTGATAGTTTGCTGAGAATGATGCTTTCCAGCTTCATCCATGTTCCTGCAAAAGACATGAACTCAACATTTTTAATGGCTGCATAGTATTCCATGGTGTATATGTGCCATATTTTCTTTATCCAGTCTATCATTGATGGGCATTTGGGTTGGTTCCAAGTCTTTCCTATTGTGAACAGTGCTGGAATAAACATATGAGTGCATGTGTCTTTATAGTAGTATATACCCAGTAATGGGATTGCTGGGTCAAATGTTATTTCTGGTTCTAGATCCTTGAGGAATCACCACACTGTCTTCCACAATGGTTGAACTAATTTACACTCCCATCAATAGTGTAAAGTGTTCCTATTTCTCCACATCCTCTCCAGTATCTGTTCTTTCCTGACTTTTTAATGATCGCCATTCAAACTGGTGTGAAATGGTATCTCACTGTGGTTTGATTTGCATTTCTCTAATGACCAGTGATGATGAGCATTTGCTCATGTGTCTGTTGGCTGCATAAATGTCTTCTTTTGAGAAGTGTCTGTTTATATCCTTGGCCCACTTTTTCATGGTTTATTTTTTTCTTGTAAATTTATTTAAGTTCTTTGTAGATTCTGGATATTAGCCTTTTGTCAGATGGATAGATTGCAAAAATTTTCTCCCATTCTGTAGGTTGCCTGTTCACTCTGATGACAGTTTCTTTTGCTGTGCAGAAGCTCTTTAGTTTAATTAGACCCCATTTGTCAACTTTGGATTTGTTGCCATTGCTTTTGGTGTTTTAGACATGAAGTCTTCACCCATACCTATGTCTTGAATGGTATTGCCCAGGTTTTCTTCTAGGACTTTTATGGTCCTAGGTCTTATGTTTAAGTCTTCAATCCATCTTGAGTTGATTTTTGTATAAGGTGTAAGGAAGAGATCCAGTTTCAGTTTTCTGCATATGGTTATCCAGTTTTCCCAACAAAATTTATTAAATAGGGAATATTTTCCCCATTGCTTGTTTGTGTCAAGTTTGTCAAAGATCAGATGGTTGTAGATATGTGGTGTTATTTCTGAGGCCTCTGTTCTGCTCCATTGGTCTATATATCTGTTTTGGTACCAGTACCAGTTGCTGTTTTGGTTACTGTAGCCTTGTAGTATAGTTTGAAGTCAGATAGTATGATGCCTCCAGCTTTGTTCTTCTTGCCCAGGATTGTCTTGGCTCTATGGGCTCTTTTGGTTCCATATTAAGTTTAAAGTAGCTTTTTCCAATTTGTGAGGAAAGTCAGTGGTAGCTTGATGGGGATAGGTTTGAGTGTATAAATTACTTTGGGCAGTATGACCATTTTCACGATATTGATTCTTCCTATCCATGAGCATGGAATGTTTTTCCATTTGTTTGTGTCCTCTCTTATTTCCTTGAGCAGTGGTTTGTAGTTCTCCTTGAAGAAGTCCTTCACAACCCTTGTAACTTGTATTCCTAGGTATTTTATTCTCTTAGTAGGGATTGTGAATGGGAGTTCACTCATGATTTGGCTATTTGTCTGTATTGGTGTATAGGAATGCTTGTGATTTTTGTGCATTGATTTTGTAGCCTGAGACTTTGCTGAAGTTGCTTATCAGCTTAAGGAGATTTTGGGCTGAGACGATGGGGTTTTTTAAATATATAATCATGTCATCTGTAAACAGAGACAATTTGACTTCCTATCTTCCTGTATGAATACTCTTTATTTATTTCTCTTGCCTGATTGCCCTGGCCAGAACTTCCAATACTATGTTCACTGGGAGTGGTGAGAGAGGACATCCTTGTCTTGTGCTGGTTTTCAAAGGGAATGCTTCCAGTTTTTGCCTATTCAGTATGATATTGGCTGTGGGTTTGTCATGAATAGCTCTTATTATTTTGAGATACATTCCATTGATGCCCAGTTTATTGAGAGTTTTTAGCATGAAGGGGTGTTGAATTTTGCTGAAGGCCTTTTCTGTATCTATTGAGATAATCATGTGGTTTTTGTCATTGGTTCTGTTTATGTGATGGATTATGTTTATTGATTTGTGTATATTGAACCAGCCTTGCATCCCAGAGATGAAGCCAACTTGATTGTTGTGGATAACCTTTTGATGAGCTGCTGGATTTGGTTTGCCAGTATTTTATTGAGGATTTTTGCATTGATGTTTATCAGGGATATTGGCCTGAAATTTTCTTTTTTTGTTGTGTCCCTGCCCGGTTTTGGTATCAGGGTGATACTGGCCTCATAAAATGAGTTAGGGAGGATTCCCTCTTTTTCTATTGTTTGGAACAGTTTCAGAAGGAATGGTACCAGCTCCTCTTTGTACCTCTGATAGAATTAGGCTGTGAGTCTATCTGGTCATCGACTTTTTTTGGTTGGTAAGCTATTAATTATTGCCTCAATTTCAGAACTTGCTATTGGTTTATCCAGGGATTCAACTTCTTCCTGGGTTAGACTTGGGAGGGTGTATGTGTCCAGGAATTTATCCATTTCTTCTAGATTTTCTAGTTTATTGGCATAGAGGTGTTTATAGTATTTTCTGATGGTAGTTTGTATTTCTGTAGGATCAGTGGTGATATCCCCTGTATCATTTTTTATTGTGTCTATTTGATTCTTCTCTCTTTTCTTCTTTATTAGTCTTGCTAGCAGTCTATCAATTTTGCTGATCTTTTTAAAAAACCAGCTCTGGGATTCATTGATTTTTTGAAGGGTTTTCCATGTCTCTATCTCCTTCAGTTCTGCTCTGATCTTTCTTGTTTCTTATCTTCTGCTAGATTTTGAATTTGTTTGCTCTTGCTTCTCTAGTTCTTCCAGTTTTGATGTTAGAGTGTCAATTTTAGATCTTTCCTGCTTTCTCTTATGGGCATTTAGTGCTATAAATTTCCCTCTACACACTGCTTTAAAGATGTCCCAGAGATTCTGGTCCATTGTGTCTTTGTTCTCATTGGTTTCAAAGAACATCTTTATTTCTGCCTTAATTTCATTATTTACCCAGTAGTCATTCAGGAGCAGGTTGTTCAGTTTCCATGTACTTATGTGGTTTTAACTGAGTTTCTTAATCCTGAGTTCTAGTTTGATTGCACTGTGGTCTGAGAGACTGTTTGTTATGATTTTCATTCTTTTGAATTTGCTAAGCAGTGTTTTACTTCCAATTATGTGGTCAATATTAGAATAAGTGTGATGAGGTGCTGAGAAGAATGTATATTCTGTTGATTTGGGGTGGAGACTTCTGTAGATGTCTATGCGGTCTGCTTGGTCCAGAGCTGAGTTCAAGTTCTGAATATCCTTGTTAATTTTCTGTCTCATTGATCTGTCTAATATTGACAGTGGGTTGTTAAAGTCTCCCACTCTTATTATGTGGGAGTCTAAGTCTCTTTGTAGGTCTCTAAGAACTTGCTTTATGAATCTGGGTGCTCTTGTATTGGGTGCATATATATTTAGGACAGTTAGCTCTTCTTGCTGCATTGATCCCTTTACCGTTATGTGATGCCCTTCTTTGTCTCTTTTGATCTTTGTTGGTTTAAAGTCTGTTTTATCAGAGATTAGGATAGTAACTCCTGCTTTTTGTTTGTTTGTTTGTTTGTTTTTGCTTTCCATTTGCTTGGTAAATATTCCTCCATCCCTTTATTTTGAGCCTATGTGTGTCTTTGCACATGAGATGAGTCTCCTGAATACAGCACACTGATGGGTCTTGACTTTGTATCCAATTTGCCAGTCTGCATCTTTTAATTGGGGCATTTAGCCCATTTACATTTAAGGTTAATATGGTTATGTGTGAATTTGATCCTGTCATTATGATGTTAGCTGGTTGTTTTGCCCATTAATTGATGCAGTTTCTTCATAGTGTTGATGGTCCTTACAATTTGGCATGTTTTTGCAGTGGCTGTTACTATTTGTTCCTTTCCGTGTTTAGTGCTTCCTTCAGAAGCTCTTGTAAAGCAAGCCTGGTGGTAACAAAATCTCTCAGCATTTGCTTATCTGTAAAGAATTTTATTTCTCCTTCATTTATGAAGCTTAGTTTGGTTGGATATGAAATTCTGGGTTGAAAATTCTTTTCTTTAAGAATATTGAATACTGGCCCTCACTCTCTTCTGACTTCTAGGGTTTCTGCAGAAAGATCTGCTGTTAGTCTGATGGGCTTCCCTTTGTGGGTACCTGATGTTTCTCTCTAGCTCCTCTTAATATTTTTTCCTTCATTTCAACCCTGGTGAATCTGACGATTATGTGTCTTGAGGTTGCCTTCTCGAGAAGTATCTTTGTGGTGTTCTCTGTATTTCCTGATTTTGAATGTTGGCCTGCCTTGCTAGGTTGGCAAAGCACTCCTGGATAATATCCTGAAGACTGTTTTCCAGCTTGGTTCTGTTCTCCTCGTCACTTTCAGGTACACTAATCAAACATAGATTTGGTGTTTTCACACTGTCCCATATTTCTTGGAGGATTTGTTGGTTCCTTTTTATTCTTTTTTCTCTAATCTTGTCTTCATGCTTTATTTCATTAAGTTGATTTTCAATCACTGATATCCTTTCTTCCACTTGGTCAGTTCAGCTGTTGATACTCGTGTATCCTTCATGAAGTTCTTGTGCTGTGTTTTTCAGCTCCTTCAGGTCATTTATGTTCTCCTCTAAACTGGTTATTCTAGTTAGCAATTCTTCTAACCTTTTTTTCAAGGTTCTTAGCTTCCTTGCATTGGGTTAGAACATGTTCCTTTAGCTCAGAGGAGTTTGTTTTTACCCACCTTGTGAACCCTACTTCTGTCAATTCATCAAACTCATTCTCAGTCCTATTTTGTTCCCTTGCTGGCAAGGAGTTGTGATCCTTTGGAGGAGAAGAGGTGTTCTGGTTTTGGGAATTTTCAGCCTTTTTGCACTGGTTTCTCCCCATCTTTGTGGATTTATCTGCCTTTGGTCTTTGATGTTGGTGACTTCAGGTGGAGTCTTTGAGTGGATGTGCTATTTCTTTCTGTTTATTAGTTTTCCTTCTGACAATCAGGCCCCTCTGCTGCTGGTCTGCTGGAGTTTGCTGGAGGTCCACTCCCAACCCTGTTTGCCTGGGTATCACCAGCAGAGCCTGCAGAATAGCAAAGACTGCTGCCTGATCGTTCCTCTGGAAGCTTTGTCCCAGAGGGGCACCTGCCAGATGCCAGCCAGAGCTCTCCTGTATAAGGTTTCTGTTGGCTTCTGCTGGGAGCTGTCTCTCAGTCAAGATACACAGGGATCAGGGACCCATTTGAGGAGGCAGTCTGTCCCTTAGCAGAGCTTGAATGCTGTGCTGGGAGGTCCGCTGCTCTCTTCAGAGCCATCAGGTAGGGACTTTTAGGTCTTCTGAAGCTGTGCCCACAGCCGCCCCTTTCCCCAGGTGCTCTGTCCCAGGGAGATGGGGGTTTTAGCTATAAGTCCCTGACTGGAGGTGCTGCCTTTTTTTCAGAGATGCCCTGCCCAGAGAAGGGAAATCTGGCGGTCTGCCCACAGCAGCCTTGTTGAGCTGCAGTGGGCTCCACCCAGTTCAAACTTCCCAGCGACTTTGTTTACACTGTGAGCACACTGTGAGTAAAACCCCCTAATCAAGCCTCAGCAATGGCGGACGCCCCTCCCCCCACCAAGCTCCAGCATCCCAGGTCGATGTCAGACTGCTGCTGTGCTGGCAGCGAGAATTTCAAGCCAGTGGATCTTAGTTTGCTGAGCTCCGTAGGGGTGGGACCCGCTGAGCCAGAAATCTTGGCTCCCTGGCTTCAGCACCCCTTTCCAGGGGAGTGAACAGTTCTGTCTCCAGGCACCATCAGGGTATGGAAAAAAAGACCTCTTGCAGTTAGTTCGATGTCTGCCCAAATGGCCGCCCAGTTTTGTGCTTGAAACCCAGGGCCCTGGTCAGGTAGGCACCGAAGGGAATCTCCTGGTTTGCGGGTTGTGAAAACCGTGGGACAAGTGCAATATCTGTGCCGGAGTTCCTCAGGCTCAGTCCTTCATGGCTTCCCTTGGGTAGGGGAGAAAATTCTCCCACCCCTTGCACTACCCAGGTGTGGTGACACTTGACCCTGCTTCGGCTCACCCTCCATGGGCTGCACCCATTGTCCAAGCTATCTCAGTGAGATGAACCCGGTACCTCAGTTGGAAATGCAGAAATCACCTGCCTTCTGCGTCGATCTCACTGGGAGCTGCAGACCAGAGCTCTTCCTATTTGGCCATCTTGCCTTCTCTCTCTAATATACCCATTTTAAAAATTAATTAATTAATATTATTATTATTTTTGAGACAGGGTCTCGCTCTGTCACCTAGGCTGGAGTGCAGTGGCTTAATCTCAGCTCACTGCAACCTTCACCTCCCAGGTTCAAGCAATTCTCATGCCTCAGCCTCCAAAGTAGCTGGGATTACAGGTGCCTGCCACAAGGCCTAGCTAATTTTTGTATTTTTAGTAGAGACGAGGTTTCACCATGTTGTCCAGGCTGGTCTTGAACTCCTGGCCTCAAGAGATCTGCCTGCCCTGGCCTCCCAAAGTGCTGGATTACAGGCATGAGCCAACACACCTGGCCAGAATGTATCATTTTGTAATTAATCATTTACAGGTATATCAGTAGGTTAAAGTATTAGAAATAGTATCAGAGTAAACATATCCATACTTTTGATCAGTTTTGCTTAATTGCCCGGCTGTATGCAAGCTTCTCATAACTTCTAAGATACCCTGCCCAAAGTGCTCAGAAGTGCACAGATTAAAGGGTCTGATCTGTAGTGGCACTCAATGCTATTTTGTCAAACTAGCGAGGCTGAGAAATCTCTACCTGCCTCCTCCTCCTCCCCGTGTCAGTGGGGAGCTATGCTGGCCACAGCCCTCTGGTCAGGGGCCTTGGTTCAGGAAGTTTCTGGCTGGATCTGAGGCCGTCCTGCCTCTGTGGGCAGCTGGCATTAATCTTGCTTGTTTTCTCCACTTTTGGTCCTTCTTCACTTTCACTTTGGTATCACCCTTGGCAGTCTGCAAAGTGCTTGCAGAGCTCTTCCCCATTTTTTTATTCTAGAAACAGCCCTGAAAAGGCTGAAACTGTCACTCAGGGAAGTTAACGGACTTAACCTGGGTTCCCATCGGTGGTAAGCCGCAAAGCAGATTGGACTCCAACATCCTAGCTCCAAGCTCAGTGCTCAGTTACTAATAACAATGGCAATTATTTGTTAAGTACAGTCACGTATCTCCTAACAATGGGGATACCACCTGAGAAATGTGCTGTTTGCCACAGAGCACTTACACAAACCTAGATGCTACAGCAACTGCACACCCAGGCTATGTGATATAGCCTATTGCTCCCAGGCTGCAAACCTGTACAGCATGTGATGTGGTGGAACACTGAACTGAATACTGTAGGCAATTGTAACACAATGGTATGTATTTGTGTATCTAAGCATTCTAAATACAGAAAGGTATAGTAAGAATTCGGTATTATAATCTTATGGGACTATCATTGTATATGTGGTTTGTCAACCAGAATGTAGTTATATAGCACAGGACTGCACTTATGATGTGCTAAGCACAGCTCTCAGCACTAACTCCTTTAATCTTCATATCAACCCTAGAAGATAAGTTCTCAGGTTATTGTGGGTTCCCCAGGAAAGGACCTTGAGACAAGGGTCCAAGTGCAAGTTGTTTCTTAGGAACACAATCTTAGAAAGCAGCCTAGAGAGTGGGGAAGTGAGTGAGGGAAGGGGGAGCTGACAGGTGGTGCCAGTTACCCCCCCATGGTCATCAGAGAACTTATCTCTGCTGAGGAAACTCTAGAACCAGTGTAGAAAACACACCTCAGATTTACTCACCAGAGGAACGGGACAGCCAGGGCTGTTACGTATCAGCCCCATCCAGCATTGTTTGCGGGGAGGCACTGTGGTGTTAGGGGGGTGTAGTGGGGGCAATTGAACAGCTTGCTTTCACACCCAGGAGAGCTTTGAACCCAGAATTTGGGCAGGAGTGTGTAGAAGGGATTAAGGCACCAAATGCAGGTGGTTGCTGATTATGTCTACTACAGCATTACTATAAGACCTGTTATATTTTTAGAAATGAAGAAACAGAGACTAGACAGTTTATGTGTCTTGCTCATGATCATGCAGGTAATAAGTGGCAGAGGTGACTTAAGCAGTCTCATCGAGAGCCTGTGCTCCTGGCCGCCATGCTGCACCACCCCGGCCCTCACTACCTGACATTGCCTCTTCTTACACCCCAGGCATCCTATGTGATTTTTGTTTCCCACCCTGAAGCTCCTCCCTGAGCCAATTCCTCTGGACTTGGGTGCAACAAGCTCCACGTGGTCCTCAATATATTGGCACCCCCTCTTCCCACCACACAATCCCACTAAACCAGGGGCTCCATTTTGCATGCATCAGAATCCCCTGGGGGTCTGCTAAATCAGACTGCTGGGACCCTGTCGAAGTGTCTGTCTCACAAAGCAAGACACACTGGTTACCAGCCCCAGGGGAGAACTCCAAACACTTGTGCCTATTGACCTTGGCATCAGAGTCACCAAGGAAAACAGTGCTGTCAAGCACTGAAAGAGATGATGCTTTGCTTAGGTAGAGAAGACACAGAATAAGACCAGCTCCAATAGTGTGGTCAGCACAGACAGGGTAATTTACCTACGCACACTCCTCTTGCCCTCTAGAGGAATAACCCAATATTTCTCTCTCGAGTCTGAAATACTGAAAGCTGGGGGTTGTCTAGGGCCCTTGAGACACATCCATTGAGTCTGGAAGCTCTCCCCACGCAATGCATGAGGTGATAGGCATGGAACAGGCCGTGTGGCCCTTTCTCTCTCTGTAAGGAAGTACCCAAGGCCCCTTCTCATGCAGCCCTGCATGGGTGGAAAGACCATGCTGCTGAGACTTCCTTTTCCCATTTCCCGACAGTTTATCTTTCCTTTCTCTCTCTCCCTCCCTCCTTCCTTCCTCCCTCCCTCCCTCCCTCCCTTCCTTCCTTCTTTTCTTTCTTTCTTTTTTCCATGTTTTTTAGAGATTGAGTCACACTGTGTTTTCTAGGCTGGTCTTGAATTCCTGGGCTCAAGCAATCTTCCTGCCTCAGCCTCCTGAGTAGCAGCGATTAAAGGGGTGTAATCCCTGAGCAGGTTAACAGTTTCTTATTCCATGTGTCTATGGAAAGGCAGAGAATCTGCATTTCTACAGGTCCCCAGGCGATGCTGTGCAGGTGCATGCTAAGGAGCATGACCTGACATTTGATTCACACCAGGGTGGGAATCTCAGAAGCAGAGAGCCCTAGGGATGAAAGGGACAGAGTCCTGGATTCAGATCTCAGTTTACAATGAAGACCCCGATGCAGAAAGTCATGTCTGAAATTGTGAGCTTACTCTACTGCCTACTGGGACCTGCTCTGGATGGGAGAAGGAAGGAAAAGGACTAACCAGAGGAACTGATGAAGTCACTCCATGAGGTGAGCACAACCCAGCCCTGCACACATTCCCACCCCCAGCCTCGGGGAGATGCTGGCTATGGTCTCAGCTAGGGCAAGACTCACATTCACTGGCCTTCAAGGGTACCCATAAGGAAGAGAGAAGAATGAGAAGAATGGGAGGCTTTCAGGAAAGCTGAGGTGAAACAGGCAATGTTTGGTCATTACATTTATTAATGTTTTTCCTATATTTACATGATCTTCAAACAAAGAGCCAATTCATTTAGCTGAGTTTTTTTAAAGGCAGTTAAAGCAGCTAAACATTACTCAGTGCTGCATAAGCTAAACAGCCAGTTGATTAAATTTTCACCCTTTTTCATAAATATTGGTATTGAACATATCAGTTACAATTCAAAGATATTCACGGGCACCTACTCTGTGGCAGGCACAGATGTCAGGTGCTGAAGAAGCAGTGAGCAGTGAACCAAAGTCCCTGCCCATCCTGACCAATCTAAAATCCCAGTGTGTGTGAGTGTGCGTGTGCGTGGGTGTGCATGTGTATACGTGTGTGTGTGCATGCACACACTCTCTGTTATCCTACAATGCACAACCTTCACCCTTCTATTTCCCCACTATCCAAATTCCCTTTACATCCCTGAACCTGTTTGCATATTTGAACTCCTGAACACAAGAACCAAGTGCATTTTGTGTGCAACATAATAATGCTGCCAAAACCGTCATCTTAAGGTGTCTCTTTGGGCTCAAGTGGGGCTTGAATTATCCATACAGCATATGCTCAGCAGAGACTCTGTTGTAAATATCTCCACCGCTGCTGATCAGGAGGTTAAAAATCAGTCTGGGATTCCTCAAAAAGCTGAATTTTTATAGACTGGGTTGGGAAGGGGGAGAATTACCCAGTGAGAAACTGGTTTAGCAAGATTTTTTCATGTAGTTTTCATTGGACGACAGCGCCCTCTCTTGGTTCCTTTAAGGAAAACAGGCAGCATTTTCATTGAGAACAAAGTTCCAGTGGGAAAATACCAATAGTTTCTGAAAAGAAATTGAACTTCTTTCTGAAAGAAAAGAAACTGACATTTGTCAAGGAGTTTTCAGGGTGCCTTCTTATTTATCCCAACACGTGTGACAGCCACCTCATCACGCAGAGCCTGCCTTCCTTCCTTCCCAAGCCTTGACTATGAGGCTGCTCAGAATTCCCATCAGTCCAGGGCGGTCCCTCCTCACCTTCCCATCCAGGGCTGCCTCCTTATGCTTCTACCCTCCATCCATATGATACCTTGCTTCCTACTGAAACCCACCTGTCCCTCGCCTTCTCAAAACTTTGGTCCAACCTCTTGGGCTTCTGTGAGATCACTGGAGAAATTAATCTGTGCAGGACGAATGGAAATAAATAAGACTAAACAACCTTTCCCCCCAACCCCAGAATCCTTCAAAGACATTGTGGCAGGCCAGGCTTCCATTTGCAACCGGAACAGTTCATTTTTACTGACCTTTTGCCATAATTCTGATGAATGTATAAGTTAAGCATTAAAGAACTGGAGAAACTGGTGCCTGAGTGCAAGGGCTGGAATGCCCAAACAAACCCATTAAGACCCCACCCAGGTTTACTCAGACATTAAAGTCTGGTCAAATAAGAAAAGCATTCTTACACATACACCTCGTACCAGGGCCGACTTAAGATCAACTTTCCAAGACTCTAGAGAAATCTTTCCAGACCCCAGACCCTAGTTAAACATTAGAGAGAGATTGAATTAAACACTCCTGCTTGTAGGTACACTCCCACATGCAGCATGGAGCTTAAAATGTATATTAGCACTAGAAAAAAACTTGAAACTTTCAGTTGGTCTGGTGACTCCAACCTTCTGCCTGTAACTGGTTGCAGAAATGAACTCCCTTATTTCCCAGGCTGTCTGCATCTTGTTATTGGACCATGAGACCAAGCAGCCAGACCTCGTTCTGTCTGGGAACAATGTTACTGCATATCTTTTAAAGACAACCACCCAGCCTTTGCTTTCTGGACAGGGACTCTGAATAAGTAAGGGATTGGGGGCCACAATGAAGGGAAGAAGGTATCACACATCTTAGGCCAAAGGAAGAAACACTTGTGAAAATTTTTCTCAAGTTAAAACCGGGAGGTAGCTATGACTTTAGAATGATGGGGCCTGAACATTTTCAGGAAAACATCACTACGGGTCAGAGACTTGCCTTTCATAAAATTTTTGTGGTGCCACTCTTGGAGAGTTCACAGTACTCTTAGATGCATCATGATGACATTATAGTGTGTCTTCAGGAATTACATAAAGCAAGATTTACCAAATTCCTTCTCTAATTCATAGCTCAGCTAAACTCCAGATGAAATGACTGAGTGTCTCACCTGAATTAGAAGATGAAGCTTTGGGCTGGGCACGGTGGCTCACGCCTGTAATCCCAGCACTTTGGAAGGCCGAGGCAGTTGGATCACCTGAGGTCAGGAGTTCGAGACCAGCCTGGCCAACATGGCAAAACCTCCTTCCTCTCTACTAAAAATACAAAAATTAGCCACGTGTGGTGGCACATGCCTGTAATCCCTACTACCTGGGAGGCTGAGGCAGGAGATTTGCTTGAACCTGGGAGGTGGAAGTTGCAGTGAGCTGAGATCATGCCACTGCACTCCAGCTTAGGCAACAGAGCGACACTCCATCTCCAAAAAAAAAAAAAAAAAAAAGATGATTTGAAAGATTAAAGGCTTGTTCATAAAAATTTCCTTTTAACCTCAAGGTTCCTGAGCCCTGCCCAGCTAGAGATTAACGTCTGACTATCAACAGAAGACACTGTATAGATGGCTCCTTGCTAGGGCACATGAAGACCAAAGCCAGGACACAGCCCTACCCTGCTAAACACAGCAGAGGCTCTGCCCCAGGCCACCTCCTGTAAGAATGGGCTTCACTCCACAGCTGACCCCTGCATCTTCATGTGAGGTCCATGAATGGATATAGTTTCCAGGTTTGTTTGTTTGGCTTTTTTTTTGACCTAGGAAACCCGAACTCTCATCAAAAATGAATAAATAAAAGGAGGGATGGGTAACAAAATGCTAAAAATCTCCTTTATGAGTCATTAGCATTCACTTGAAATTTGTTTCCACGATTTCCTACTTCCCTAGCAAATTCTAACCTGAGTAGCATGGGTGATGGCACTAAGCCCTAGAACAGAAAAAGCGGACTTAAGCTCTGTATTAGTCCGTTCTTTCACTGCTAATAAAGATATACCTGATACTGGCTAATTTATAAAGGAAAGAAGTGTAATTGACTCACAGTTCAGAATGGCTGGGGAGGCCTCAGGAAACTTACAATCACGGTGGAAGGGGAAGGGGAAGCCAGGCAACTTCTTCACAAGGCGGCAGGAAGAAGTGCTGAGCAAAGGGGGAAAAGCCCCTTATAAAACCATCAGATCTTGTGAGAACTCATTCACTATCATGATGACAGCATGGAGATAACCACCTCCGTGATTCAATTACCTCCCACCGGGTCTCTCCCATGACACATGGGGATTATGGAAACTACAATTCAAGATGAGATTTGTGTAGGGACACAGCCAAACATATCAAGCTGTATTCTGATTTGTGGTGAGTGTTGAGCCTGCTTAATAATATCCCATTTTTGTACAACTTTTCTCATTCCCCAAAAGGCTCTCACCAATGTTTTCTCATTGGATATTAGCAAGTTCCCCAGACAGGAAGCGGATTTAATATTACTATTCCCCATTCACAGTTGATAGGAGGGAGGTTCACAGAGATTAAAGGCTCTACTCAAAATTGGTAGACTGATGTGATAATAGAGACATTTCTTTCTCTTCTCATTAAACAGTGCTATCATTCTCAGTTTACAGATTAAGACCAATCAGGGCAAAGCAATTTGTTTGAGAGTACTGAGTCAGAGTTCCATCTTTGCTCCAGGGATTTTAGATGCCACCTTTATTATTCACTACATTTTCATATACATTTGATTCTATTTCTGGACTTTCTATTCTATTTCATTGGTCTATCTATGCACTATATTTCATTGTTTTTATTATAGAAGCTCGATTAGATGTCTTAATGTCTGGTAGAACCCTCTACCACCACTATCGTTATTATTTTTTCTTTTAGTATTCTCTGGCTATTCTTGCACATTTATTTTTCCACATAAACTTCAGTATCAACTTGCCAAGCTCTAAAACAAAAATCTGGCCAGGAACAGTGGCTCATGCCTGTAATCCCAGCACTTTGGGAGGCCAAGGCTGGCGGATCACCTGAGGTCAGGAGTTTGAGACCAGCCTGACATGGAGAAACCCTGTCTCTACCAGAAATATAAAATTAGCCAGGCACGGTGGCGCATGCCTGTAATCCTGGCTACTTTGGAGGCTGAGGCAGGAGAATCGCTTGAACCCGGGAGGCAGAGGTTGCAGTGAGCCGAGATCGTGCCATTGCACTCCAGCCTGGGCAACAAGAGTGAAACTCCATCTCAAAAACAAACAAACCAAAACCTTCTGGTATTTTTATTGGGATTGAGATAACTTCATAATTTTACTTATAGAGAATTGTGAGAACCCTGAATATTTGAGACATGTGTCAGTTAATTTAGGAAGTTTATTTTGCCAAGTTTGAGGATGCACATCTGTGACACAGTCTCAAGAAGTCCTGATGATATGTGCCCAAGGTGGTTGGAGCACAGCTTGGTTTTATACATCTTAGGGAGTCATGAGACATCAATCAATATATGTGAGATATACATTGGTTCCACCCAGAAAGGTAGGACAACTTGAGTAGGAAGGGGGCTTTTAGGTTACAGGTAGGGGAGAGACGAATGGTTGCATTCTTTTGAGTTTCTGATTAGCCTTTCCAAAGGAGGCAATCAGATATACCTTTATCTCAGTGAGCAGAGGGACAACTTTTAATAGAATGGGAGGCAGGTTTGCCTTGAACAGTTCCCAGCTTGATTTTTCCCTTTAGCTTAGGTATTTGAGGGCCCCAAAATTTATCTTCTTTTCATATTTCCCCCCTTGTCTTTTTAAAAATCTTTTGAACAACATATGCTTTCACTTATAAGTGGGAGCTGAACAATGAGAACACGTGGGCACAGGGAGGGGAAAAACATACACTGGGGCCTGTCGTGGGAGACTGGTGGTGGGGACAGTATTAGAGAAAATAGCTAATGCATGCTGGGCTTAATACCTAGGTGATGGGTTGATAGGTGCAGCAAACCACCCTGGCTCATGTTTATCTATGTGTCAAACCTGCACATCTTGCACATGTACCCTGTAACATTAAAAAAAATAAAATAAAAATAAATAAATAAATATAATCTTTTGGAAAAAGCATTTTAGAAGAAAATGAGTCTCTGGTCTCAGGTTTCATCTGTTCTCTCACAGCTAGGATGGTTTATTCCTAGACGGGTAGGTCATGAGTTATTAGGAAAGCTCATTTTTAGTAGGTCAAGAAGTCTCATGTCCTATGAAGAAAAAATAGGGGGAGGCTGGCTGGGTTCAGTGGCTCATACCTGTAATCCCAGCACTTTGGGAGGCTGAGGCAGGTGGATCACCTGAGGTCAGGAGTTCAAGACCAGCCTGGCCAACACGGTGAAACCCCGCCTCTACTAAAAATACAAAAATTAGCCAGGAGTGGTGCAGGGCATCTGTAATCCCAGCTACCTGGGAGGCTGAGGCAGGAGAATTGCTTGAACCCAGGAGGTGGAGGTTGCAGTGAGCCAAGATCATGCCACCACATTCCAGCCTGGGCAACAAGATTGAAAACTCTGTCGAGCGAGAGAGAGAGAGAGAGAGAGAGAGAAAATAGGGGGAGGAAGGGAGAAAAAGAACAACAAACAAAAGAACAATCCTGGAAAACTGCTATAGGCCACATTACTCTGAAGTCCACACATCAGTAGGTAGGTTGAAAATGGCTTACATATGTAAATAGGTTACTGTTATTTTCTTCTGAAGTTTAAGTTGTGTAGATTCAGTTCACAAGGCTTTAAGAAAGCACAACTTAGTTTTCAGTGATTTCAAATTAGGAATAATGGAAAAAAAGAAGAAAGAAAAAAATTGAAAAATTATTTTGGAAACATTTTAGCCAGGAAATATTAAAATTCAGTCCAAATTGTAGAAAATAGTAAAAATTGAAAAATATTAGGCAAGACTGGACTCTAACAACTGCTGTACTATATAGCTTTTTGAAACATAATTTTTCTCTCTCCAGTTTCCAATTTTTACTAAAGACAAATTATGGTAGGACCAATTTGCTTTATTATACTTGGTCAGATTATTTGTATAAAGTGCAGCAAGAGTAATTATTTTTCACATAGGATTTTAAAATTGGCTTTGATGGAACATTGTTCTACAGAAGAAATCTCAGACAAGACTTTCTTAAGCCAAGTCCAGCCATGAATTTGTACAAAACTATAAGTTGGATGAATTCTTCTACTCTTCAGGTCCCAAGACAATTTGGGGCTCTGGACCTGTCAGGAAGTTACATTCTGTACATTCTGTGACATTTTGAACCTGTACAGAGACTTGATAGATAAAGTATGAGGCCAGTTTTCCCAAGGGGCTTTTATTGGCTAAGTCAATTTCAATTCCTTAAAGGAAAGCATACCATTCTAGCCAAAGCCTTGGTAAAAGAACCAGTTTCTCCAATTGTATCCTGTTACAACTCAAAACAGATTCTTATTGCACTTATGCAAATAACTATATTGTCATAGTTAAGAATACTCACAAATAGTTTCCAAATTCCAGAGAAATTAGGTAGAGAGAAACAAATATGCTCCAAATTTTGTCCATAGGAGTATATTAAATTGTTAAAAGCTGTCAATAGCTCAAAAGAAAAGTTTCCCTGACCCCAAAAAACAAAGGATCAGCAAGATTTTAAGCAAAAAGTCAAAAAGATTACTTCAGTCTTCTATTAGTTCAGTCCATGAAGATAATTGCTGTTCTGCTTGATATTATCAGTTCTCCATGAGCCCTGAAAGTTTTTCCTTTATTCTGAAGTCAAAAACTCCAAAGTTACCCGAATCTTGCATTCAAGAGCACCTGTTAGAGTTTTATAGCTAATTATAAAACTACCTTCTAAAGAGGACCAAAACAAGGCAGCAATTGCCCATGGATGACAAAAAGTTTTAGGGCAGCCATAGTCAAAGACACAGTTGACAAGGAAATTTGTTACCTATGTAGTACACAATAATTTAATGTAACAATTATAATTATTACTGATAATGTACACTAAGTCATATCAGAATTATAGGAGTTTTCCATAATTTCAGAACACATACCAATGACATATGTATACAAATACAGCCCAAAGAAAACCAAATGCCAATTCATATTTGACAATGCTTCCTGTATAATTTTTATACCAAATAAAACAAATGTATCATTTTTGGACTTTAGGAACCTAGTATCTTAAAGGATTAATTAGGTCAGAAAAATACATAATTTATAATTTGATTTTGGAAAGGTTGTCAAATATCAAAGGTTTAAGACACTTGATATCACAAAATAGGATCACAGGTCATTATAAAATAAGTCATTTATTTAACCAAAGTGATAACTCAATGATTTCAAAAAAGGTGAAACCTTCATTCTTTGAGAGAGGAGACTTAATTTTTCTAACAATAAGCCCTAATAAAAACAGCAAAAAGCCAATTAAATTTGTTTTCTAAAATTTTATAAACAATCTATAAAATTTTAATCATGACTATAATATATAACTTCCATAAACCTTTTAACCTTTATTGAGGAGTCCATTAATGCTTCAAGAAAACTTTGTTAATCTGACACAGAGGCCCATATGCTGCTCTTGCATTGCTGCATCTTTGACATTAATGGTGAATTTACAGAAAAACTGAACTTATTTTATTTCTCAAAATCAGTTTTTAAAATCTCACATGCCCATCTCTTCCATGATAGTCTCTGGGCCTTAAGGAGTTTAATAGCTTTAATTTCTGGCGCTGTGTCTCAGAAATGCAGTTTATTTTATTGGCATCTTCTACCAGGCCTGATGATAAGGTTTTAATTGCTGTCAGTGTTCAAGATTTAATAGGACTTCATGTTGTTTTTAGACCCAGAGTCAAAGCCCTGTAACTCAATGTCACAAGGACTTTAAAAGCACATAAGACGCACAGATGTAATAACCTCAATTTAAAAAACATTTAATCTCTTTTTTCTAAGCAAACCACAACTTAATATTAATGACGTAAGAATTATTTCAATAAAATGTAAAATCTGTTGGGCCAGTTAGCAAAAAGCAAAAGAAAAGAGCTTCTACAGTACACAGAAAATATTATGTTGGAAGAAAACATTTCCTTTAGCCTTTAAGAAAACATTGTTAGCATCAGGCCACAACGAACAGAGCTTTAGAGGGTAGAAAAGCTTATATGAGCTGAAAATAAGTTGAAGGAAAGTGTTATTATTTCGTGGCTTTTAAAGAGGGGAGAGTAAAACTGAAAACAGCAGAGACACAACAAAAAAAGAAAACTTTCAGGCCAATATCCCTGATGAACATCAATGCAAAAATCCTCAATAAAATACTGGCAAACCAAATCCAGCAGCACATCAAAAAGCTTATTCACCACAATCAAGTTGCTTCATCCCTGGGATGCAAGGCTGGTTCAACATCCACAAATCAATAAACATAATGCATCACATAAACATAACCAATGACAAAAACCGCATGATTATCTCAATAGATGCAGAAAAGGCCTTTGACAAAATTCAACACCTCTTCATGCTAAAAACTCTCAATAAATTAGGAATTAATGGAACGTATCTCAAAATAGTAGCTGTTTATGACAAACCCACAGCCTATATCATACTGAATGGGCAAAAGCTGGAAGCATTCCCTTTGAAAACTAGCACAAGACAAGCATGCCCTCTCTCACCACCCCTATTCAACATAGTGTTGGAAGTTCTGGCCAGAGCAATCAGTCAAGAGAAAGAAATAAAGGGTATCAATATAGGAAGAGACGAAGTCAAATTGTCTCCATTTGCAGATGACATGATTGTATATTTAGAAAACCCCATTGTCTCAGACCCAAAACTCCTTAAGCTGATAAGCAACTTCAGCAAAGTCTGAGGATACAAAATCAATGTGCAAAAATCACAAGCATTCCTATATACCGATAATGGATAAGTGAACTCCCATTCACAATTGCTACGAAGAAAATAAAATACCTAGGAATACAACTTACAAGGGATGTGAAGGACCTCTTCAAAGAGAACTACAAACCATTACTCAAGGAAACAAGAGAGGACACAAACAAATGGAAAAAGAATTCCATGTTCATGGATAGGAAGACTCAATATCATGAAAATGGCCATACTGCCCAAAGTAATTTATAGATTCAATGCTATTCCCATCAAGCTACCGTTTACTTTCTTCACAGAACTAGATAAAACTACTTTAAATTTCATATGGAACCAAAAAAGAGCCTGTATAGCCAAGACAATCCTAAGCAAAAAGAACAAAGCTGGAGGCATCATGCTACCTGACTTCAAATTATACTACAACGCTACAATAACCAAAACGGCAACTGGTACTGGTACCAAAACAGATATATAGACCAATGGAACAAAACAGAGGCCTCAGAAATAACGCCACACATCTACAATTGAGGGAGATTCTGGCTATTACTCCTTAAACCTGGCTAAATGCCTGACAATTACTCCTCAAAACTGCCATTGTGAAAAACTCTCACAGACTGGAGGAGACTGAGGAAACATGAGGACGGAATGAGATGTGCTGTCCTGAGTGGGATCCTGGAACAGAAAAAGGATATTAGTTGAAAAACTAGTGATATTCAAATACAGTCTGGATTTTGACAATAATGTGGAAATGTTAGTCTCTTAATTTTGATAAACATATCATGGCAACGTGAGATTTTAACCTAGAGGAACCTGGGTGAGGTGTGTGTGGGAACTCTGTGTCACTTTACAACTTTATTTATTATTCATTTATTAATTATTATTTTTTTGAGACAGAGTCTCACTCTGTTGCCCGGGCTGGAGTAGAGTGGCATGATCTCGGCTCACTGCAACTTCTGTCTCCCAGGTTCCAGCGATTCTCATGCCTCAGCTTCCCAAATAACTGGGATTACAGGCCTGGGTTACCACGCCCGGTTAATTTTTTGTAGTTTTAATACAGACGGGGTTTCGTCATGTTGGCCAGGCTGGAACTCCTGACCTCAGGTGATCGGCCTGCCTCGGCCTCCCAAAATGCTGGGATTATAGGCATGAGTCACCGCGCCTTACCACTGTACAACTTTTATGTAAGTCTAAAATTATTCTGAAATGTAATAAAATTACAATGCTACCCTGTTGCTTCACCTCCAAAATTCTAGCCCGTTTTAGAACTGTTTGTAGGCTGTAGAATCTCTCATATCTGCATTACATTATGTACTATATTTCTGCTATATTGAATTTCTCCAGAGAAGAGCAAAATACAGAATACCGAACCTCTCAGAGCTGTGTGCAAGTGCTGTCACACAGTGTGACCACTAGATGGAGATCGTATCCCGTGGCTAAAACAGGCAACCTTGACCAAGCGTTGTCTTAGAGCAAAGTTCACGACGAAATCTCTTTTCTGAAATAATGCAACAGGTATGAATCTCAGTCTCCAGACTCTAGGACGTAAGAAATACTAAAGGCTTGTGTACTACTTCAGGAGCCAAAGAAAATGAAACTTCAGTCCTTCTTGGGGCAATTCTCTCTTCCATTCAATCCCAGGGAAACGAAAGGTGCCAATGTTCAGGTTTTTACCAATGAACTAGGAGCCCCTGCTGGCCCTAGTTATCCTGTCCTCACTGAGGACCACTGAGATGTTGAGACAGGAGATAGAAAGAAATTATTTAGGCAGATAGTGAGGGTAAGAGTCCTCAGCAAGGCTTCCCTTTTAACAAAAAGCAGCCCAAGAAACTATTTTTTCTAACAAAGAGCAGCCTGAAAATCGAGCTGCGAACATAGATAAGCAAGAGGGAAGCTTGCACGGGTGAATGCCGGCAGCTGTGCCAATAGAAAAGAGCTACCTGGAAGGCACATATGTTCCACATGGAGGCTCCATCTTCCCTTTTATTTGTCATCACCTGTACAGTAAAGAAATAGACAACATGGCGCTGGCCAGGTAGATAACTCATCTGCACAATAAAAGATTAGGGTGGGGTCAGCAAGTTTTTTGCGCCCTATGCAAATGGCATACCTAGCCCTAACCAGTTTTTCGCACCTTATGCAAATAGCACACCTGGCCCCACCAATCATTCGTGCCCTATGTAAATCACACACTGTCTCCTCGAGCTCATCTATAAAACCCCCTGCATTTCACCACGGAACCGAAAAACCCGTTCAGGAACCCCTATCTTTGCAACAGAGAGAGCTATTCTCTTCCTTTCGCCTACTAAATTTCCGCTCTTAAGCTCACTCTTTTTTTACGCATCCTAGTTTTCTGTGGCCGTGAGACAACAAATCTCAGACAACAAATTTACCCCAGACAATGATGCTGATTCGATGTTCTTTGTTCCTGCTCCCATGACCTCATCTGGCCTACGACTGTCTTGCTTTAGTGTCAGGTTTGGAACCTGGGCACCTTGGCAAGGTTGGGGACCAAGGAACCTAGGACAAGTCTCTCTGCTGTCCTTCTGGGTCCTTTCACATCCTCAGAGCACTCTCTGGACCCAGGGCACAGATGCCTTCTCCTCCCAGCACCCTAGGACTACTCTTTTGTCTATGCTGGCCTTGCATCCCTCTCTGCCTCTTCAGGCTGCCCTCAAAGGCCCTCTCTTTCATTCACCTTTGTCCCTCTGAAGGAAAAAATGGAGGCAGAATTAATACAAGTAGAGAGTTTATTTGGGCCAAGTTTGAGCACTGCAACCAAGGGGCAGAGACTCAAGTTGCCCTGAATCTATGCTCCCATTAACAGCAGTTACAAGTGGGTTTTTAAAGGAAAAGAAGCAGTTCCTAAGTTGCTTACCAAGAACTTCCATTAAAATAACATAAGCTATTGATGGGCTATAGAATGTTCTCTGTGTCACAAATTTCAGGAACATAAAGATAATGAGTGAGGCAGCTCTTTGCTAGTTTTCTTTTCTGACATCAAACTCTATTCTCCTCAATGGATTTAAGCATCCATAAACAAATGTTAAGAGGAAATGGTTTGAAAGCAATACCTGCTTTCAACCTGCTATAAACCTTCCCTAAAGCAAGGAAGTACCAGTTGCTATTTTCCACAAAAGAAACAAAACATAAACTCAAAATTCTTCAGTAAGTACCCCGTCACACCACGGAGGCACACCTCTGTGACCAGCTCGTAATGGGTGCCTCTATACCACTGTTTCCTATGCAATGTCAAAATAATAAAAGCTGCTACTTACTAGAAAATGTCTTCCTTTGTTACCTTCTCTCTGGATACCAACTCTGTGATAGACCTCAACAAGGATGAGGAGTGTCAACTCCCACAGAACAGATTTGTTGGGAAGTAACTGATCCCTGGATTGCTGCCTATGGTGGCCCTGCTTATGCAGACAGGTGGCAATGTGAACCTTCCACAACCCTTGCTTCAGTTCATCTTAGTAAATAACCATTGAGCTTTTCCATAGGTAGAACAAACAAAAGACCACTGTAATCACTGTCTAAGATTTACCCACTGACCATAAGGAGCTTATGCTTTCAGGGGAAGACACATCCCTAATTGTGAGAGGGATCATGGTGTGGGTTCTCCAGTTCCACAGCGACAGCTTATGTTATATGAAGGGAAAGGTGATGGGTCTTGTTGTCTTAAGTGTTTCTACCTTTCTCCAAAGGAAACAACAAAGCAGCAAGTGCCAAGTGCCCTTCCATCTGCATCTAGATCAAGGCTGAGAACATGTAAGCAGGACTATCCCAGAAGGCAACACCAAACTGGTTTTGCCAGTTGCTGTGATTGAATTGTACCCCCTACCCCAAATTCAGACTTGGAAGCAGTAACTCTCAATGTGACTGTATTTTAAGATGGGATCTTTAAGAGGTAATTAAGGTTAAATCAGGTCAGAAGGCCAGACCCCGATCTGATAGGATTAGCGTCTTTACCAGAAAAGACATCAAAAGCCAGAGAGCTCATGCATGTGGCTCGCCAGCCCCTCGGAAGAAAGGCTGTCTGAGGATAAGGCAGGAAACAGCTGTCACTGGGATCAAGGCTGATACCTCAAGCCCGGACTTACCAGAACTGTGAGAAAGCACATTTGTTATTTATGCCACCCCATCTATGGTATCTGTGATGGCAGCCGAGCTGACTACCATACCACATTGCTCCGTCACTCACCTAAATCATGCAAAGGGGTTGAGGCCAAGGAAGTCTAGGGGCACATTGATGTGTTGGATTAAGAGGGAAAGTCGCGAGAGAACCAACCCTGACTTATGTCCAGGACATAGGGATCAGTGCCGCACCTACCTGTGACATCTCTCTTTAGGGCCTGGTTAGAGCAGGCAGAAGAGGGGCAGCGGCTGCGCTGGAGCAAACTCTAGCCCCCAGTGTCGGGCAAGTGTGTGTGCTCTCTGGGGCCAGCTGTGGCGCTGTGAAACAGAGCCTCTCTGAGAAGACTGTGTGGGGATCAAAATGTGGCCCTGACAGTGGGCCAGGCAACCAAAGCCCGGGGCCTGAGCGAGGAGTCAGAAGAAGCCGGCCAGAGGAGAGGCCTGGCTGCTTCAGCTGACCTACAGCGGCAGATCCCATGGGGGTCTGCAAGGGTCTCGCATTAGCTGCCTGATATGGTTTGGTTTGTCTCCTCCAAATCTCCTGTGGAAATGGGATCCCCAGTGCGGGAGGTGGGGCCTGATGGGAGGTGTTCGGGTCATAAGGGTGGATTCCTCGTGGAATAACTTGGTGATCTCCTTGCAGTAATGAGTGAGTTCTTGCTCGGTTCCTTCAGGCAAGAGCTGGTTGTTTCAAGAGCCTGGCACCTCCTCCCCTCTCTGGCTCCCTCTCATCAGTGGGACACACCTGCTCCCTCCATCACCTTCTGTGATGAGTAAAAGCTTCCTAAGACCTCAGCAGAACCAGAGGCTGGCACTCTGCTGCCGGTACCATCTGCAGAACTCTACAGGGAGGTCAATTATGCCCTGTCTGTCTTGGTAAATCTTCAGCTTACGTAAGGTGAAGTAAACACATGAGAAGAAAGAGTGGGACAAGTCAATGATGCATTCATCTTAGGTTGGGTGAAGGGATGATTTCTGGGTTGTCCTCGTCCTCTACCTGTGAAGATAGGCTGGCAAGTGACACTGTCAGGGAGTCCACAGAACTGTTTAGGGCAGTTAATCCAGCGCAAATCCGTATCCAGACAGGTCTGCAGTAACCCCAATTCTTACTTCCGCAGAAGAAAGCATTTGAGCGGCAGAAGGAGAGAGACCGCGGCGTTAGAGCAGGAGTGATAGTTTGTTAAAAAGCTTTAGAGCGGGAGTGAAAGGCAGGAAAGTGCACTTAGAAGAGGGGCCAAGAGGGCGACTTGAGAGATCAAGTGCCCCGTTCGACCTTTTGACTTCAGGCTTTATACATCAGCACACCTCCAGGGTCCTGTGTTGCTTCTCCCGATTCTTCCCTTGGAGTGGACTGTCTGTATGTGCTTGCTTGAGCCCACTCACCAACTCCTGAGATCTCATCCAGAAGCTGCTGATCACCAGTTTCAGGTGTTTTCTATCTACTGGGAGCCTGCCTTTCCCTGGCACTGGCTGCAACCAATTATTACTTTAGAGAGACAGTTAAAAACCACCTGACCATCACCTGATGGTCGCCTGACATTCCTGGTGGTGGGGGCAGGGAGCCCTCTCCTACCCTGCTCATGCCTGACTAGCTACCAGCTGTAATACTTATAAGAAGAGCAAGAGATACCAGGCAGGCATGCACACAGAGGAAAGACCATGTGAGGACACGGTGAGAAGGCAGCGTTGGCAAACCAAGGACAGAGAAACCAAACCTTTCGACTTCCTCATGTTGGACTTCTAGCCTCCAGAACTGGGTGAAAATCCATTTATGTTGTTTAAGCCATCCAGGCTGTGGTATTTTGTTATCGCAGCCCAGGCTGACTGATTTACTGCCCTGCACACAACTCTGGTGAGATGAGCCACAGCAAAGCCAGAGAGCCAGGCACACCCCCGCACCATTGCTGGTTGCCCAGCTAGAGCAAGGCAGGGCGAGGGGAGGCTTCACGCTGGTGAGAATCTAGGATTTTGATAATTACACCAGCCGTGTAAGAGCTCCATCATTATGGCCAGGCGCAGTGGCTCACGCCTGTAATCCCAGCACACTGGGAGGCTGAGGTGGGGGGATCATGAGCTCAGGAGATCAAGACCATCCTGACTAATAGAGTGAAACCCCATCTCTATTAAACATAAAAAAAAAAAAAAAAAAGCCAGGCATGGTGGCACACATCTAAAGTCCCAGCTACTCGGGAGGCTGAGGCAGGAGAATTGCTTGAACCCAGGAGGCGGAGGTTGCAGTGAGCCGAGATCACGCCAGTGCACTCCAGCCTGGGCAACAGAGCAAGACTCTGTCTCAAAAGAAAAAAAAAGAGTTCCATCGTCACTAGACTAGACTGGACTTGTTGTGATCTAAAAGTAAGTGGAACTATTACGGGAACTGCCTGGACATTCATCAGAGGGATTGGGAAGCGGGAGTCTGCAGAGTGGCTTTGTGGGGACAAAGAACACAGGTGTTCTCTTCTTGTGCCCCAACCAATCCAGCTCATTTAAGGAAACAGCTAAACTAATATTTACTGAGCACTTCCTGATCGCCAGGCACTTTTCTAAGCCCTTGCTGTGGATTAATTCCTCAGCCCTCACAAGTGAGGCTCCTCCTCATTTCTCACCAGAAGAAATTGACATGCAGGAAGGTCAGGCGTGTCGCCAGGTTCCAGGCATCAGTGCGGCCTCACACTCCTGCTCCCCAGGGAGGGTGGGGAGGCTGGCTCTTTGGGGGTTAGGTTTGGCTGGGCCTGGAAGCACAGGAAGGACTCTGACAAGCAGGGATGGGGGAAGAAACGCCTTCCAAGCTTCACAGGATTAGGCACAGACACGAAGATGGGAAGAGCAAGGTTTGTCCTGATAATGTCCAGTGAGGGGCGTAGAAGTGAGGAACCTAGGGAGGTAGACTGCTGGAAAGAGGGGGGCCGAGTTGTGAAAGACTCCACCTTGCCAGCCAGGAGTCTCTGGACACCGATTTTCACTTCTCCGCACACTGTGTGTCATGTGCATGTTTGCTTTTCTTCATCCTCACAGGGACCCAGTGGGCCTGAAACCACCTTTGCAAAATTATGATGGAGACCGTGAAAGAGATCTAACTTAACTGACTCCATCTTGCTTCTAACCTCCAAGCTGTCCTTGTTTATTCCTGGACATAGGCTGAGCTAACTTTAGGAGAAATTTAGTTTATAATTCAAAACAGACAATAACAGCCCTTTCCCAAAGCAGACCTCCTTTTTCCCTGAGGACTAGATTGCCTTTGTAGTACTAACATTAGCCGCAAAATTAGAAATTATGGTTTAGGAGTCATGTCGCTGGAGGCTACAAGACTCTGACCCTCCCTAAACTGCTCCTAACATCAGTGCTTGAGATATTCTGCAGACCCTGCACTTGATGGATCAGCTGGCACCACCCAGATCAATAAACTGGTTCATCTGATCTTGTGGCCACCACCCAGGAACTAACTCAGTGCAAGAAGACAGCTTTGACTCCCTATGATTTCATCTCTGACCAATCAGCATTCCTGGCTCACCAGCTTCCCCCACCCACCAAGTTGTCCTTAAAAACTCTGCTCCCTGAATGCTCATTCAGGGAGACTGATTTGAGTAACAATAAAATCCGCTCTCCCACGCAGTTGTCTCTGCATGAATTACTCTTTCTCTATTGCAATTCCCCTGTCTTGAGAAATCAGCTCTGTCTGTTGTGTACAACACAAACCAGTGGCCAAGGTGAGCCCACTGGGTTGTTATAGCCTTTTTCAGTCTGTGGTCAGGTTCCCTCATAATGACAATGCTGGATCTTAGTGACATGCAGAGAAGACCTGAGACTGTGGAAGAAAATGGAATCTCAGGATCCCAAACTCACTATGCCAAAGGGAAAGTTGAGTTTGGGATCTGAGTCACACAACACTTTTTCTTGTTCCCAAACAGATAGCTATAATTTCACAGTCCATGTCATAGCCTCATCCAGAAGCCAGATTCCTACAACAATATGTGGCCACATACCTCCCTAGATGTATTCCCTCACAAATTGCTCACAAGGACATTTTTTGTGGGCCCCTGAATCTTTTAGATACATATCCCTCCTATAAACAGGCCCTAAATCTGAGTTCTGTTGACTCTCACCCTGATAATGTTAATTGCCAGCCTATTTTCACAGGTAGAGGACAACACCAGAAATCACCCTCCGCCCACCCTGAGATGAATGCATCATTGACTTGTCCCATTCCCTCTTTTTACACATTTACTTTACCTTATGTGAGATGCAGATTTACCAAGGGAGACCTTTTCCTTTACTCCCTCTTTTCAGGTGTAAAATGTAGATTTACTGAGTGCTAATCAGAGACTCACAAGAACATGACCATCTGCCTCGCTGTCCACCCTTCCTCCCTTTCCTCCTCCTACTTGCTCTTTCTCCTGTAAATGCTGAAGTTCACAAAACTTCATTTGGAAAAAGTGCAAGTCACAGAGGCTCCTGTGACTTGTGTTTTCCCAAGCATATCCTCAAATTTTGACTAAAAATCCTCTATCAATGGAGACACTTGCCTCAGTCACTTTTTGGTTAACAAAACTGATATGGACAGGAGGCAGGGAAACACCGGGTAGAAGAGGGCGGTTCCCTGGCAAAGGCCCCACCCTCAAGCCTGAAAACTCATGGCCCTAAATGGGAACAGTCATTCCTGTTTTTGAGCCCTAATGTTGCCTTTTGGCCCACCACACCCCACTATCCTGTACCCATATAAACCCCAAACCTCAAGCTCCACGAGCAGAAGAGCACAGAGCAGCAGAGTGGCACCACAGAAAAGGGGAGAAGATAAGGAGCATATGAATGTCAAGAGGAGTTTGGGGACGGTCAGAGAGGAGATTGGCCGTGGAATGACTGAACTCCAGGGGAAGATCATCTTCCCACTCCATCCCCTTCCCAGCTCCCCATCCATCCTGCTAAAAGCCACCTCCACCTCTCAATAAAATCCCCACATTCACCATTCTTCAAGTCTGTGTGACCTGATTCTTCCTGGACACTGGATGAAGACCCAGGTACCAAGATGGCAGGGTGTAAAAGACTGTCACTTTGACTCTCCACTGAGCTAGTTTAATACTTAGCCATCCGTGGATGGCAACTACTAAAAGAGCATTAATTGTAACACACCCCTAGATGCTACCATGGGGTTGGAGCCCAAAAGTGCTTGCTCCAGCTCCTCCACCTGCCCATCTGCATGCTCTCCATCCCGTAAGGGGTGTGAGCATGTAGTGGCCAAGCAAATGAGCCATACCCCTGTCTCAAGTTCTGCGAGAGGACTGGAGAACTCTCCTGTTTCAAGACCAGTAAGGGGACAGCCCAGACAATTGTGTAAGAACAGCAGGACTGAGCCCCGTGGGAGTGAAAGGAAGGAGAGTAAGGGCCAGGTCTGGGAGAACTGGGAGAGTGACAGCAGTGGGCTTATGAGGTGAAGGAGGGTTAAGGAGAAAGGGGAAGGGGTAGATGGGTGACCACATGATTCAGTCCATTGGCTACAACACAATACCATGGACTGGGAACTTACAAATAACAGAAATTTACTTCTCACTGTTCTGGAGATTCGAAGTCTAAGGTCAGGGTGTCAGCCAGGTTGGGCCCTGGTGAAGACCCTCCTCTGGTTGCAAATGTCTTCTTCTGGTTGTGTCCCCACATGGTAGAAAGAGAGCTTGCTGAAGTTCCTTTTATTGGGTCACTAATCTCATCATGAGGGCCCCACCCATGAGACCTAATTATCTCCCAAAGGTCCCGCCTCCTTATACGGTCCCACTGGGGGTTAGGACTTCAACATGTGAATTTCAAGGAGATGCAAACATTCAGTCCATAGCACCCAGCTGCAGTGACAACACATGACATACACAGGGGCAGAACAAAGGGAATTCCAACTTGCTGCACCTTCCAATTAGAAACACACATTCTGTCCCTGCAGAAACTGCTGTCACAGCCCATTTGGGCTCCAACAGGACTCATACAGGTTTTCTGAAATCAACTTACACCATTTCTGCAAAGCCATATTAGATCACCTGTTTCAAGCCCCACTTGATGTCAGAAAGGCTGCTGAAGGGTCCAGATCTCTACACCTCCACCTTGTCTTGCCTACTCACTGCCTGAAGTGGGGGGTCAGGGTGCAATTTTTAGTGGGGGAGGGTTAGGAACATGTTTTTGTAGTGTCTCTCAAAATCACGTGACCAGAGAACAAAAACACAAACTGTCACGATTCAACTCAGAAAGCACAAAAGGGCTTTCAGCTCAACGGCTGGTGGAGAGCACTTGCCTCCCTTCTCTCTGCAGGGTCTCAGAAGCCAGACAGTAGACCTGTGATTTTGCTGCAGCTGTAAACTCTTTCCTGACTATGCAATGAGTCAGTGGTTTTGTATTCATAATCATTGTCCTTTAAGATGCTACAGGTTAATTTAAAAAGACTTTTAATGTTACATGAAGGCTGTTTGCTAACATTTTTCATGCCCCCAAACAAAAGGAAATTCACATTAGAGAACTGAATTCATTCGCCAACAAGAGGTATCATCCAAAACTAAACTATATTTAATAACAACAACAAACATTAGGACAATTTGCATGGATAAAGAACTAAAACTTAGGTTCCAGTTCTGGGCTTTGCTAGTAATCCATCCTGAGAGGTCAAGGGAGTTCATCATGGCTCTTTGACTTAGTTTGCTCTTCTGCAAAATGAGGAGTTTGAAAGGGGTGGTTTTATAATTATTTGTTAGCAACATCCAATTTTTCTCCAGAACTTTAATATTAAAAAGTAGATGTAAATATAAAATATGGTTATATATATAATCTCAAATGCATATTTGATTATAAAATAATGAAACAAGGCTGTTTGTGTATCTTACTTTAGTTGTTATGTATCACAAGATATCCTGATTGTTCCAAAAGAGTGTTTGCAAAGCCTTTCTTCCTCTTTCTCTCTCTCTCTCTCCCTGTTTTTTCAGTGATTGCCTTGCCAAATAAGGGCACTCATTAACTAGAGCAGAACAGTTTTAAACCTGAGGTTATCAAAACCAAAATGAATCCAAAAAAAACCTAGCTAATCAGGCAGCATATAGTAATGCATTTGGGTGTGTCAGTAAATTTGAATACACATTTTAATAGCACTTTTTATCACAGGTTAAAATATATTTTTAATGATATTGGAATAAAACATTTGAACAGCCATCCAAGCCCCTCTGTGGAGCCCTGGGGTTCGCAGAGCACCCTTTGAAATCCACTGGGCTGCATGTTCTCTAAGGCAGGTGTCTCCAACCCCTGGGCCGTGAACCAGTACTGGTCCCTTCCCTATTAGGAAGCAGCAGCACAGCAGGAGGTGAACAGTGAGCAGCTGACATTACTGCCTGAGCTCTGCCTCCTGTCAGATCAGTGGAGGCATCAGATTCTGATAGAAGCACGAACTCTATTGTGAGTTGTGCACGTGAGGAATCTAGGTTGTGCACTCCTTATGAGAATCTACTGCCTGATGATCTGTCACTGTCTCCCATCATCCCCAGATAGGACCATCTAGTTGCAGGAAAACAAGCTCAGCTCCCACCGATTCTAAATGTAATGTGCCTGAATCATCCTGAAACCATCCCTCCTCCCCAACCTCTCCAACCTCCCCAACCACAACCCCTTCCAAATTGTCTTCCACAAAACTGGTCCCTGGTGCCAAAAAGGTTGAGGACTGTTGTTCCAAGGTGTCTTGTGGTCTGACTGTCTGTGATCACTGCCTCTCCCCTGCAGCCTCACCCCCCACCCCCACCCCTTCATTCACTCTACAAATATTTATTGAGTCCTCTTGTGAATCAGGCGCAGTTGAGGCCCTTGAGACACTTCAGTGAAACTACCCAAATATGTACACAAGCCCTGCACAAGAACTTTTATTTTTTTGTTGTTTGTTTTGAGATGGAGTTTCACTCTTGTCACCCAGGCTGGAGTGCAATGGGGCGTTCTTGGCTCACAACCTCCACCTCTCAGGTTGAAGCGATTCTCCTGCCTCAGCCTCCCATGCAGATGGGATTACGGGTACCCGCCACCACACCTGGCTAATGTTTTTGTGTGTGTTTTCAGTAGAGACGGGGTTTCACCATGTTGGCCAGGCTGGTCTCAAACTCCTGACCTCAGGTGATCCACCTGCCTCAGCCTCCCTGAGGCTGTGCTGGGATTACAGGCATGAGCCACTGCGCCCAGCCACCCTGCACAGGACCTTTACTCTTGTGTTTGCAGCTGTTTATGTTTCTCTCTGAGTCTTTTCTCCTCCAAAATAAACATCATGGTTGTTTCAACATTCCCATAGTGTACTAGTACAGTTCTATTAATATTTCAGTTGCAAGTTACAGAAATAGGTTGTGATGAGCTTTACCTGAGATATCTCATAGAATCAAGAGAGGAATTAAAGATCTCCAACCTGAGAAGAAAGTTGCTAGGATTCAGAGCAGGACTCAGCATGCTCTTACTGCAGTCCTGCCATTCACATAACTCATTGGTGACTTTCATGTCAATTTCAACTTCCTACTGAGATTCTGAAGACCTGCCTGGGATTAGTCAACCCTGCACAGGAGCCTGCACCACATAACATAGACATGGCTACCGAGTTCCAACGCAGAAAAGTGAGAACACACAGGTTATTTCTATTCTGATCTCTCCTCTGAACATGGGCTATTTGTTAGTGTTTGCTTTACTGTGTGGGGCCAAGTACTGAGGGCATCTCTGACCACACAGAGCAGAGCAGGACTATCATCCTCTTGTTCTGGACTCTATGCTTTTATTATTATGGCCAAAGATAATAAGCTTTTTTTCTTTTTTTTTTTTTTTTAATTCACATGACTCCTCTTGCCTGTTGTTAGGTCACATCTCTTTCATCTTGTACTTCACTCATCCGGTCTGGTGACTCTAAATGCCAGACCATATCCCTGAGAATTTTCATTTGAAACATCTGAGATGTTGTTCCAGCCTGCCAAAAGTTTTTGGATCTTCATTCTATCACGCATCATAGGATAAACGTATGCCAATACTACTTTTGTCTATTAATTTAGCAAAGTTTCATTGTATTTTTTTTGGTAAGAAACTGAGTTTGGCAGGAGAGATAATAGAGTCACTGAGCTATGCAGAGAAGTCATAGAAAATGTGTAAGAGATCTAGTCATTCTACTTCTAGGAATTTATCATCAGAAATTATCAGGCACATAAACACAGGTTTGAATGCCTACACTTTTGCCTCATTATTATTTGTAACAAAAAAAAAATGAAGCCCATTTACTGCCAAACAGTAAGGGAATGCTTACATCAATTTTGATATATCAATTTAATAAAATATATTGTCACCAATAAAAATGTTGTTTACACATACATCCTCAAAACATGAGAAAATATTATAAAACACATATGCAATTTATTTAAGTTCAGAAGAAACTAAAAAATCAATAATGTTTTGATTTTTGTCTCTTTATTTTTTTTTATTTGCCCCACTTTGAGAAAGTAATGCCTTTTTATTTTTAATAAAAAATAAACTGAAGCAAATATACCAAAATGTTATCTCTGGATGATGGAGTTTTGGTGATGTTGTTGTCATCTTTATACCTTTCTCTATTTTTTAACTTTATAATGAATATGTATTTCTTCTCTTATAGAAAATCTTTTTTAAAGAAAGCTTATTTCATGATCATTCACAGAACTTGACTATTAATAAATTCTTTGCATTTTTATGCTATGGGACTTTTTAATTTGTTTTTTTTTAAGCTGTGATAAAGCCCAGAGTTTCCTTGGCTTCCCCTCCTCATGTGTCTTGTTAGTAGAGCCACCCCGCCTGCATTACTAGACCTTACTGTTGAGCGAATCCTCCACCTTGGAACTGACAACTCTGAAGCTTGATGTCTCCACTCTCCTGTCCATCAACAGCTCCTCACAGTTTTGATCACTGCCGTCCTCTACCTCGGGCTCAGCCTTACCCATGTTCTGAGTTTATCAGGCGAGCAGCAGAAAGAACATCAGCATGTCAGCCTCAGACCTAGTGTGACCTGCCATCATGTCACAGGCCCATCTCCTGGGTTCTGTGTTCTGGGAAGAACCCTGGGTGTCACAGAGATTTTAAGTAAAAGGGTTTCTGTGGTTGTCAACCATAGAACTGAGCTTCTGCCTCGATTTCCCTATAATTATCACCTTACTTCCATATTAAGATTAGCCCTTGGGGCCCCAGCCTATTTGGCTATTGTCCTGTCACCCCACTCAAGTCTTGCTAGTGATACCTTTATCCCCTCACCTTTCACACCCTACCTGGGCTCCTCATGATCCCCCAGAGCCAACAGTGTCTGCCACCTGGGGTTTCTCCTCGTCTGTGCTCCTTGCTGGGCTGGGTGTCTGGCTTCTCTTTCTTTCCCAGCCTTTATTTTTCTCATGTGAGTGTCCTCCTCCTTTGCTGCCTGCCTGTGTCAATGAGGACTCAGGATGCCTCATGCCCCAGCTGAGGCGCCCTGTGAAATTGCACATGTTAAACATGGTGGCCACACCTGGTACTAGGAAAACCGGAAGAAAGGGGAGAAGTACTGGGAGAGGGGATTATCTTTAAAATGTATTTTTTCAAGCCAGGTACAGTGGCTCACGCCAGCACTTTGGGAGGCTGAGGCAGGTGGATCACTTGAGGTCAGAAGTTTGAGGCCAGCCTGTCCAACATGGTGAAAACCTGTCTCTACTAAAAATACAAAAATTAGCTGGGTGTGGTGGTGGGCTCCTGTAATTCCAGCTACTTGGGAGGCCGAAGCAGGAAAATCACTTGAACCTAGGAGGCAGAGGTTGCAGTGAGCCAAGATCGCACCACTGCACTCCAGCCTGAGCAAGAGCAAAACTGTTTCAAAAAAAAAAAAATTTAAAAAAGTATTTTTTATTATAAAAGTAGAAAATAAAAATTACATTTCTCTCATTGACAAATAACCTTCACTACTTAATATCTTAGTTTTTCTCATAGTCTTTTTGGTTGCTACGTAATTTTTATAGCTGCTGAAACTACTTAAAGGACTGGAATGGTCTTGCCACTCTTCTACTTTCTTCTTTCCCTTTCCTTCTCTCCCTTCTTGCCCACCCTTTTTTGACTACTGGTACATAAGGTAAGTTCGAGTGGGGGGAAGAGGTACGATTAATTAGCATCTAGTTATCTCATTACTAACTGTGGTTCCTTGACTGGGTTGATTTGTTTGGATGCGCAGCCTTCTTACAGGTACCAGGTACCAACAGGAGTCACCCTCTATAGACTAGGGAACTTCACCTTCCATGAGATGTAGTGGCTTGCTCCTCATGACACAGTTAGCGAGAGGCAAGGCTGAAGTGAAGTGCAGCCTTCAAAGGCCATTTCTTTGTGTCCCTGTTGTAAGCACTGAACCCATGGGATTTGACAACCATCAGCCTGGGGTCAGATTTCAAATGGGGAAAAGTCTCAGCAAGTGAGTGGAGCCTGAGGTGAAAGCAGCAGCAAGGAAACAGTGGCTGGGGTGGGGTTGGCCCGCTCTGGGCCCTATGCTGGGCTTTCTGGAGGAGCTCCACAGAGCCCAGGCCTATTTTCCCATTGGAGAAACCACTTTTGTGTTCTTAGACACAGACTTTGTTTTTCAGTCTATTTGTCCCTTTCTGGTGGGCCACTGATCAGAGGAGCAGCCATGAGGCCCACCCAGCGAGAGCAGGGTTTGTCTTTCTCTGGATTTGTGTGTGTGTGTGTGTGTGTATTGTGGGGTGGGGGTTTCAATCACACACAGAATAGAATGGAGTTCCCCAGGGCTCCCACCAAACTGCACAACCTTCACCATAGCCAGTCCTCAGCAGCACTGGCTGTTCTTCTATCAGCCCCTCCTAGGCCTTCTCCTTAGGCTTCTGAATGATCGTCACTCATTTTCTCTGAAAAGAAGAAAAAAATATCCTCAGTTGCACTCATATTAGTGTCTGCCCTCTGGGAGCTCGGCTTTTTCTAAGCTGAATGCATGCAGCAGACTGTTGGTGAGCCAGACGCTGGGGGGATGGCAGGGACAGCGGGAGCAGGCAGCCTCTGTCTCAAGATGTGGCCCTAGGGAAATTTCAGCAAGTCCTGCAGTGAACTGTTCATTTATTATCCCACAAACATTTACTCCAGAGCCACTAAGTGCACGAGAGGGATATGACACCATCTGCACAGCTTTCTGGTGACTGAATCCAGAGGTAAAGCTTTGAGAATCTGCGGCCCTGTGCTGCTAGGCTCAGCCCATGTGTCCTGAAAACCACAGTCTGCAGATGGGGCCAGGCAGCGACAGGGTAAATGGGGGACAAATAAAGATGGTGGAGTGCTGGTGACCTTAGTTCTGCAGCAAAATTCTTGCTTTAACTTCAAAATGCCCTCCAACTCTTTTGCTGCTCCACATAAATAAACAAGAGAGCTTATCCAGAGCGCATACAGGGCCTAAAGTTAGAAATGGTTTGAGCCAGAGAAGATTATTAAGGTTAACTATTTTATCAAAAAGAGCAGAACCTGATGGAACATCAAAATCATCGCTACCTTAAGATAATTTAAAAATGACTTTATGCGGGAAAGGAGAGAGATGAGTTTCTTCCTCAACGTGAAGATTAACGTTCTTTTACAGTTTGTAGTCTCACTTTCACGACAGACTAGTCAAAGAGAAATTGGGTAAAATCTCTTTTTTTTTTTTCTGAGACAGGGTCTTGCTCTGTCACCCAGGCTGGAGTGCAATGGCATGATCATAGCTTACTGCAACTTCGAACTCCTGAGCTAAAGCAATCCTCCCACCTCAGCCTGTTGAGTAGCTGGGACTACAGGCATACACCACTCTGCCTGCTTCTATTTTTTTTTTAGAGAGATGGGGTCTCCCTTTGTTGCCCAGGCTGGTCTTGATCTTCTAGACTAAAGGGATCCTCCCACTTAAGCCTCCCAAAGTGCTGGGATTACAGGTGTGAGCCACTGCACTCAGCCAAATCTAATTTTAAATGGCAAGTTTTCTGTGTCTCCATCCATCAATATTTCCCATAAACACAAATATTAAAGTACATTATATCTTAATTCTCTCTTAAGAAGGATTATCCTTTTTTCTGAGTTTATAGACTTGTAATTATAAGGTATTACAATGGCTTTCTTTTCTGAAAGAGTGATGATAATAAAAAATAGCTGCTCTTCTTTTATTATACTTTAAGTTCCGGCATACATGTGCAGAATGTGCAGGTTTGTTGGTATACACGTGCCACGGTGGTTTGCTGCACCCATCAACCCGTTACCTACATTAGGTATTTATCATAATGCTGTCCCTCCCCTAGCCTCCCACCCCCTGACAGGCCCCAGTGTGTGATGGTCCCCTCCCTGTGTTATGTGTTCTCACTGCTCAACTTCTACTTGTGAGTGAGAACATGCAGTGTTTAGCTTTCTGTTCGTGTGTTAGTTTGCTGAGAATGAGGCTTTCTAGCTTCATCCGTGTCCCTGCAAAGGACATGAACTCATCCTTTTTAATGGTTGCGTAGTATTCCATTGTGTATATGTGCCACATTTTCTGTATCTAATCTGTCATTGATGGGCATTTGGGTTGGTCTTTGCTATTGTGAATACTGTGGCAATAAACATACATGTGCATGTATCTTTATAGTAGAATGATTTATAATCCTTTGGGTATATACTCAGTAATGGGATTGCTGGGTCAAATGGTATTTCTGGTTCCACATCCTTGAGGAATTGCCACACTGTCTTCCACAATGCTTGAACTAATTTATACTTCCACCAACAGTGTAAAAGTGTTCCTATTTCTCTACATCCTCTCCAGCATCTGTTGGGTTTCCTGACTTTTTAATGATCACCATTCTAACTGGCGTGAGATAGTATCTCATTGTGGTTTTGATGTGCATTTCTCTAATGACCAGTGATGATGAACTTTTTTTCATATGTTTGTTGGCCATAGCTGCTTTTTTTAAATCTTCTTGTATTAAAAAGTTGACAATCTTATGTTGCCGCTGCTATGGTTCAAATGTTAGTGTTATAGCATTAGGAGATATACCTAATGTAAATGATGAGTTAATGGGTGCAGCACACCAGCATGGCACATGTATACATATGTAACAAACCTGCACGTTGTGCACATGTACCCTAGAACTTAAAGTATAATAAAAAAAAGTTAGTGTCTCCCCAAACTTCATATGTTGAGATCTAATCCCCAATAAGGCAGTTAAAAGAGGTGGGTCCTTTGGGAGGTGATTGAGTCATAAGGATGGATCACTCATGAATGGGATTAGTACCCTTATAAAAGAGGTCCAAAGGAGCTTGTTCACCCCTTCCATAGCATGAGGACACAGTGAAAGGTTCATCTCTGAACCAGAGAGCTAGTGCTCAGCAGACACGGACCCTGAGAGAAACTTGGTCTTGAACTTCTCAGCATCCAGAACCATGAGAACTAAATTTCTTTTGTTTATAAGCCACCTAGGTTGTGGTATTTTGTTACAGCAGTCTGAACAGATTAATATTTTTTAAATTTTTTAATTCTAATATTTTTTAATGTCACAGCAAATCTGGAAGTGCCTCTTTCTCACACCCTCCTATCACCCTCCAAAAATTAAGAAACAGAAATGCAACCCTATGTGTGATAAACCTATGTAGTATCTGCAACCCCCACTGAAATATCTGATGAAAGAATTCCAAACCCACTGAAAGTCAAACAGGAAGGCAGGGAGGATCTGAGAGAGGTGGCGGGCACCAGAGGGTGGGAGCCAAGTTTGGCCCCTGTGAGAAGTCGAGAATGTGATGCTGAGAGAGGATTCACTCCGATTCAGATTCACATATGCACAGGAAGCAGTCTCTCTGGGAGACAGGAGGAAGCAAGCGTTTCCACGCTGCATTATGAGTAACCCTACAGCTGCTGTCAATTGTCTGGAGAGAAACACAGGCTAAACTATTTGCCCACCCAAACAACCCCAAGTTGCAAGAAACAGCACTGTGATCCAGGGAGAATTGCTACTAGTTCTGTGTGTCAGTTATCAGTTGCTGTGTAACAAACCATCCCCACAACATAGTGGCTTACAACAACTGTTTTGCTGGCTAAAGACCCTGTGGGTAAGCAGTTTGGGCTACGTTCAGTCGGAGAGTTCTTTGAGTGGTCTCGCCTTGGGTCACTCACGAGGCTGTAGTTCTCCTGTTCTTTGAGTGTTTCTGGATGTGACCTCCCTCATGTGTCCAGCAGTTGGTGCTGGAAAAACATTTAGCTGGCCTCAGACTTTCCCCATAACAACCTACACGACTAGAATGCAATAGCACAATGCCTTCCAGGTTTCAAGAGAAAAAAGTAACCGAAAAAGAAGGCTACAGTAAAATGTTTTTGAATGTACAAGAATTCAGGGAATATAGTTTCCATATGCTCTCTTTGAATTAATCATGGGGGGAAGAACAGGTGAGGTTTAGTCATGGGCTGAACTGGGTCTCACCCCCTCCAAGTTCATGTGTTCAAGTCCTAAACCCTGGTACCTCCGAATCTGATATATTTGGATATAGAGCCTTCAAAGAGGTAATTAAGATAAAAAGGGGTCATATGGAAGGGCCCTATTCCAATATGACTGATGTCCTTACAAGAGGAGGAAAGTTAAGCACAGACAATTACAGAGAGAAGATTGCGGCCATCTACCAATCCAAGAGACAGTCCTCAGAAGGAACCAACCCCACTGATCTTGATCTTGGGGTTTCTAGCTTCCAGAATTGTCAGAAAATAAATTCCTGTTGTTTAAGCCATACAACTTTTGGTACTTTGTTCTGGCAGCCCCAGTTGGCTAATATGCCAATGGAGAGCAATTATTGAAACTAATGAAAACAGAAGAGGGATGAGCATTGAACTGTTTCACCACAGGACCAACTGTAAACTAAATGTGGATAATAAATTGCACATTAAGTCCAGGTGTGGTGGCTCACACCTATAATTCTAGCACCTTGGGAGGCCAAGGTGGGTGGGTCACTTGAGCCCAAGATCTTGAGACCTGCCTGGGCAACATGGTGAAACCCTGTCTCTACAAAAAATACAAAAATTAGCCCAGCATGGTGGCTCACACTTGTGGTCCCAGCTATGCGGAAGGCTGAGGTGGGAAGATCGCCCAGGAAGAAGAGGCTGCAGTGAGCCAAGATTGCACCACTGCACTGCAGCCTGGGCAACAGAGTAAGACTATACATACACACACACACACACACACACACACACACACACACACACATATATAGCGAGCGAGAGAGAGAGAACATTAGCAGAATTTTTCTAAGTGCATAAACCTGATTTTAAGAGACCTGGGGTCCAGTTGTGCCCAGGTCACCAAGTAACACCTACCTTGGTTGAGTCCATTCGGTTCTCTGGTTAGTTACACTTTGCTCCATGGAAACGAGTGACTTTCAAAGTGGGCTCTAGAGAATATTAGGCATTTGGCATGAGAGCCTCAGGAACTACCAAGTGGATGAGGAGCGAGTCTGTGGGACCTGTACCCTTCCCCACTTCACGGGCACCCCTGTGGGCTTCTCAGTAATATTTCACTGGAGGGCAGGTTACCGTGGCTTAAGAAAACTTAAATACCTGCAAACTGGGTCATTTCTGAGTTCTCTTCCTAGTCAAAAGCCATCAGCATTTTCAGTTTTGTTTCATCCCTTTCACCTTAAGAAAATGCAAGGTCTGTTGTATAGTTATACGGGATTTGCCTAAAAGTGAGGGCGTTAGCAAGTGCTTTGCTACCCAAGGCCCAACACAGGGGCAGAAGCCAAGCCTGGCTCCCTCTCTTTCAGGACGGGACCTCCCGTGGGAAGTGGATGCTGCTGCCAAGGACCAAGAGGTGATTGATCGAAGAAGCTGCATAGGGAAGGAATCTTGGGAGCTGGCTGCCAGGCTCTGGAGTGCCCTCGGAGGAAGAACTCGGAGTGACCGCTGTTCCTAGCGGACAGAAGTAGGCTCCACTGGGAGCACTGGTGCGGAAGCAAATCTTCAGCATGGGTCCTTTCCACTCCTCCCCAGCTCACAGCTTGGTTCTCATAATCACACTTCGGTGTTAGGAATTCTCGCTCACAAGCCAACAAAGAGCAAATAACAGCCTCTAAAAGACTCGCCTAGGATTTCTCCTCTAACTATCCTTGAAGAGCCTGCCTAGAAGGTGGCATCCCCCACATACTCGGTACCATTGCAGGCTACACACTTTTAGGAGTAGAACACAGTCTTTGCTCTCTGTCAGGACTTCTGAAATGTTTTTATTGGGAGCTGGAGGCTGTTTTCAAGGTGTGTGGGAGTGGGTGAAAGGGCATGAATAGCCACATACCACATGAATGGCCACTCAAAATTGTCTGAGGAGAGCCTGACAGAAGCTTCCCCTGGGACTCAAGCAGTTGTTTCTTTTCCAGGAAATTTCAGACAAGTTCATAGACCACCATGAGCTTGCAAATAAACTGTTAATAAAGAGACTTCCAGATGGGCTGGAGCAGGAAAAGGGAAACCCTGAGGCCATCCAGCAAACAAAACAGAAAAACAAGGTGGGGATTCATAAGACAGGGAGGCTGCATGTTAACCTGGCTGGGGAGACCGTAGGCCACAGGAAATTGTCCAGCGCTCACTCTGCAGAGGCTCTGAAGGCCAAGGAGCATCAAGCTCTGGCAGCCAGCCAGGGTGATCGAGGTCTATTTGACTGGGCTTCTAATGGTTCCTTTGAGACCTAGTGTTGAGTAGAGCAGCCAGTTGCCTGATGTGAGTCCCCACAACGCAACTTGGATGTGCTTTTCATGTGATTTAAGAGCCCTGGTTGCCTCTCAAAGGGAACATAGTGCAGCTGGCCCATAAAGCTGTCGTTGTTTGGGGTTTTGGGAAATTCTCTTCTGAGAGGGTCAGAACAACCCTGAGTCATGACCGGGGCCAGAGCTCAAGCTACTCAGCGAAACCGCTGTCCGAAGGGTGGTGGGGTCAGCCAGCCAAACACCTCATCAGGGCTGCAGCTTTCCACATGGGTGGGAGCCTACGCATTGGTCTCACGGGGTCTCAATTCCACTTCCTAGGTGGTCTGAGACCTAGCAGTTCTCCAAGACACTAGGTCTCCAAGGAGCCATTAGAAGCCCAGGCAATTACTGTAAGCCGGGAAGCAAGGAGAAGCAACGATTTTACTGATGGTACACACCAGTCCCACACTTTATCATGGAAGATTCGGTTCAAACAAACCCCACAGGCAGGAATTCAACTCTCAATGGAGTTAGAAACTTCTACTTCTTTTTTTTTTTGAGACCGAGTTTTGCTCTTGTTGCCCAGGCTGGAGTGCAATGGCACAATCTCAGCTCACTGCAACCTCTGCCTCCTGGATTCAAGCGATTCTCCTGCCTCAGCCTCCTGAGTAGCTGGGATTACAGGCATGCACGACCCTACCCAGCTAATTTTTGTATTTTTAGTAGAGACGGGGTTTCACCATGTTGGCCAGGCTGATCTCAAACTCCCAACCTCAGGTGATCCGCCCACCTCGGCCTCCCAAAGTGTTAGGATTACAGACATGAGCCACTGGGCCTGGTCTTCTACTTCTTAAACAATAAAATTATTGTTTCAGAAAACTGAAACCCTGAGATGCTGCAATGTTATTCTACTCCCACTCCAATTTAGAACATCACTCAGTTATTTATTTATTCGGCAAATATTTAATACTCACTGGATGTAAAACAACAGCAGCAACAATGACAATAACATGGCCTGGTACTCTGCTAAGCACTACAGTGAAAGAACAGATACAGTTCCCTCCTTTTTTTTTCTTTTCTTGTTTGTTTGTTTGTTTTTTTTGAGACAGAGTCTCCCTCTGTCACCCAGGCTGGAGTGCAGTGGCACAATCTCGGTTCACTGCAAGCTCCGCCTCCCGGGTTCACACCATTCTCCTGCCTCAGCCTCCCAAGTAGCTGGGACTACAGGCGCCCGCCACCACATCCGGCTAATTTTTTGTATTGTTTTTTAGTAAAGACGGGGTTTCACTGTGTTAGCCAGGATAGTCTCGATCTCCTGACCTCGTGGTCCACCTGCCTCGGCCTCCCAAAGTGCTGGGATTACAGGCATGAGCCACTGCGCCCGGCTACAGTTCCCTTCTTTATAGATCACACAGTATCGTGGAGGAAACAGATATTATTTCTTTTATTTATTTAATACTCACATAATCCCTGCTATGCACAGAGCACTGCTCTAAGCCCTTTACAAATATAAACAGTTAATCCTCTCCACAACCCTACGAAGCAGGTGATATTAATGTCTCTATTTTACAGATGAGGAAACTGAGGCACCAGATATTAAAATAACTTTCCCGGGATCACACAGCTGGGAAGCGCTTAAATCCAGGTAGTCTAGCTCCAGCACTCAGACCCTCAAATGTTACAATATGCTGCCTTTAAGCAGATAAATGCTAATCAGTAGACTATTCAGAAATGAAGACTGTGCTCGGTACTCTGAAAGAAAGCCAGGAAAGAGCAAGGGGATTTTTCACATTGGTGGAGAGTCAGGGTAGGCTTCTCTGCAGAAGGAACAGAAAGGAGGAAGATTGCTGCAAGCAGGGAAAGTTGCAAAAGCAAAGACCCTTGTGTAAACAAATCTTAGTGAATTCAAGGACCTTGGAAAGAGGTTAGAGTTGTCAGAGGGCAAAGGGCACGTGAAGGGATGAGGTTGAAAGGGAAAAGGGTAGGCAGTGTCAGGCCAGACTCAGTTTTGCTTGGTGGTTCTCAAAGTAAAGTGGTAAAAAGGGCCCTTCTTTAGGAAAACAGCCATAGGAAATAGAATGATCAAGTAGGGTAGCTTCATGTTTTCATTTTGAAAAGGGCTCCTGATATGATTTGACTCTGTTTCCCCATCAAAATCTCATCTCGAATTGTCATCCCCACATGTTGAGGGAGGGACCTGGTGGGAAGTGATTGGATCATGGGGGTCATTTTCCCCCTGCTGGTCTCGTGATAGTGAGTGAGTTCTCACCAGAGCTGATGGTTTTAAAGTGTGGTACTTCCTGTCTCTCCTGCTGCCTTGTGAAGAAAGTACTTACTTCCCCTTTGCCCTCCACCATGATTGTAAGTTTCCTGAAACCTCCCCAGCCATGCAGAACTATGAGCCAATTAACCCTCTTTTGTTTATAAATAACCTAGTCTCAGGCAGTTTTTTAATAGCAGTGTGAGAATGGACTAATACAGCCCCATAGCACATTTCACAAATATTTGATCCTCACGACTACCCTGGAAGGAAACAGATCAGATAGATTTAACCCCTTTGCGATATCCCACCCACCTTCCTAATGCCAATACCCTCTCCTGTGTTTCTGCTGGCAGAATCTCAGTTTTGTTCTGGAAAGCCTATGTCTAGCCCCACACAAATACCCCTGTCCTAGCCTGCCCTGTAGCCAGGGGTGGACTTGCACACTGCCTTGGCAGAAGAGACGTCAGTGCAGATCCGCTGGGAGTCTAGGGAGCCCTTCGCTTTTCCTAATAGGCATAAACTTGGGTCCATGCATTCATTACCACCTCCCCTTTCTTCCTACCTGGAGAAGGATAGGATGTCTACAGCTGCAACAGCCATCATTCAACTGTGGTGGGACAAGTATAGGAGAAAGGCCAAAAGATGCTCTGAGAAACTGACCCTGAACCAATGCTGGCAGCCATCCACAGCTAGACTTCTTGCTATGACTTCGTTTCAACCATTTTAAGTTTTAGGATTTGCATTCTCTACCTAAATGAAACACCTATATTTATTTATTTATTTATTTATCCAAGACGGAGTTTCGCTTTTGTTTCCCAGGCTGGAGTAAAACGGCACGATCTTGGCTCACTGAAACCTCCACCTCCCAGGTTTAGGCGATTCTCTTGCCTCAGCCTCCTGAGTAGCTGAGATTACAGGAGTGCACCACCATGCCTGGCTAATTTTTGCATTTTTAGTAGAGACGGGGTTTCACCACGTTGGTCAGGCTGGTCTTGAACTCGTTACTTCAGGTGATCCACCTGCCCCAGCCTCCCAAAGTGCTGGGATTGCAGGCGTGAGCCACCACGCCCGGCTGAAACACCTATTTCACTACAAGCAAACTAAGGATGAGGAAATATCAGACTTGCAAAAACATCAGAGCGGGGATTTAAAACCAAGTACACCTGACTCCACATCCAGTGCTCTATCTTACAAATGAATTCTTGTTTTGCCTTTAGGGATTTCTATGCATGTTCAAACTTTCCGGGCATTACATTCACCAACCCCAGAATCCGTGTTGTGCAGAGCCGCTTCTGGACAGGCATGATTTGGGTCAGTGACCCCATCCTCCTCTGGTTATTAGAGCCAATAGGGTCAATGCACCATCTAGCTAAGAGCCAGTGATACTGTCTGCTCCAAAAGATGAGCTGGCCAAATAAAAGTCTCTTTTGCAGGGATTTGAATTATGTCATTCTGAGAGATTAAGAAAGGAGACAATGAGACCCAAAGTAGGAAGGTCAGGACTGGTGAGGGCAGCTCGCAAGATCTTGTGGGAGGCGAAGTTATGAGTAAGCAGGAATTTGAGCAAGCAGAAGTTATGATAGAAAACACCCGAAAGATGGGCTAGATGAAGCAATGGGCCACGGGCGGGCAGTGGAGCAGTCCACCCCAGTGCAGGCATGACCCAGGGAGACTTTAAAAGCAATAATGAAACCCACACCACATTGATCTGCTTTTATCAGCATCATGCACTGGCAAATCGAAACGATGTCAGTAAAACAACCTTTTGTTGGTCTAAGTTTCAAACTATTGTGGCAGTTAATGTTGAATTTTAATAATATGTATGCAAGCTTTAAATAGCCTGCTCTTTGTATCTTATATTTTAAGAAACACTGTGTGCCACATGGGAGTTAATTCAGAGAACATCCAGTTAGCATTTAGTCCAAACACAGCTACACACAGACTCAGCTACACATATTTGTTTCAAGTGTAAGTCTTCAACAGCTTCAAACTGTTGAAGCTCTCTTGGGATATAGCTCATTTCTCCAAAACCCTATGGTATGGCACATGTGTACATTTAAACAATAAACTCAAAATAGACTATGACAGTGCAAAGTTTGTAAAGAGGAAGAAACATAGCTTGAGTTATTTCAATTCTGTCATTGCACATGCCCAGTGGAGTTTTTAACTTAAGTCTAGAGCTGTGATGTGTAATATTTTTCTTTAATAAGTGCAAAATTAAATTCATTCATGTTATGTTTTACTGAATTTGAATAATGCCTGTGCACTGAAATGCATTCTTTCTTTTTTTTCTTTTCTTTTTTTATCCAAGAATTTTTTTTTTTTTTTAAGACAGAGTTTTGCTCTCATTGCCCAGGCTGGAGTGCAAAGACACAATCTCGGCTCACTGCAACCTCCGCCTCCCGGGTTCAAGCGATTCTCCTGCCTCAGCCTCCTGAGTAGCTGGGATTATGGGCATGCGCCACCACACCCGGCTAATTTTGTATTTTTAGTAGAGACAGGGTTTCTCCATGTTGGTCAGGCTGGTCTCCAACTCCTGACCTCAGGTGATCCGCCTGCCTCAGCCTCCCAAAGTGCTGGGATTGCATGCGTGAGCCACCGTGCCCGGCCAATTCATTCTTTCTAAATTGTGAATTGGTTTAAAGCTAAGCATTAAATCAAGATCAAAATAATTATTTCTGAATATTATTGAAAATAAATTTTTTGCATAGAGTAGGATGGTTGTACATTATCTGTGTGTCAAATGCCCCTGGTGTCCCGATTGCTGGAACTTTTCTGTTCACCCTCCAGTTTTGCTTTCCAGCCTTCTTCAACCTCCTGTCTGACCAAGGTGTTGGTCTCTGAGGACACGCTACCAGCAGTCTCGATTCTGTCTTCTCATTGGGTTTGGCCAGTGAAGAGCTGTCAGAGGAAGTCAGGAATCGGAAGAGGAGAGAAAGATGTTGGGTTAATTATTTCCACCATCAGAATGCACCATCTGCCTCCCCACTGAGTCACCCAGTTGAAGGTCCCTCTACAAAAGGCCGTTGCTCATTAGGCGGCTTTCTCCCCTTTAACTGTCTTCTCTCTGGTTCCCTGTAATTGTGTTCACTTCTTTTCATCTCAAGCTTAGACTGTCTATCAGTCAGGGTCCCAGAAAAACAGTGGCACTCTGAAATTAGGAGGATGTGAGGAGAGTCTAATAAAGAAACAAATTACAGAGATGGGAACTGGCTGTTGGGAACCCACAGAAAATGGTGCCGTGTGCTGGGGCTAAAAGCAGCAAAGCCATGTTGCCACCCCATGGCCTTAAGAGGCAGAGAGGAGGAACTCCAAGGAAAAACACAGCAGACCCATAGCTGGGAATCAGGTGAGTGTGTGTCCCATCCTCACTCCCCTCCTTCGCTCTATCTCTTAGCCGTGCTCACAGCCAGAAGCTAGACTGCCAGGCAGCCTGTTGGGCATCACATAGACAACGTCTGGGGACACCGCAAAGGTGGGAAGGGTGGAGATAGATCCAAAGAGACAAACGGAAGGAATCCAGCATGGGTGATTAGGGATACCCACTGCCCCCAACCCAAGGACACATCATGGTGCCAGTGACTGAGTTACTGCTTCTGACCTTCACACCCACTCAACTGTTCTCTGCTGTATAATGCTGGGGCTGGGCTTCTGCTTTGCCACCTGGCTTCCTCTTGGCTTCTGCCAACAGGGATTCTAGAAGAAAACTGGAAGCTTGGGAAGGAAGGAGAGATTTGCTCCTTCCCACTTGCTTTTTGTGGGTTTCCTGTTTGCCTCCAGGTCCCACAAGCCTCGCCTTAGCCCTTCTTCTTTCCCCAGCAGAGACATTCCAGAGACATTCATTCCAGTAGCAGCAGTTGAATCCAGTGTGCAGTTTTCCTGACATGCCCAGAACTGGCTTCACTGTGCCTTCTTGGAGACACCACCAGCAGCCAACCAACACCCACTCCTCATCGAGTCGCAGCCCCGTGGGAGCCCCCCTCCAAACTTGGGGACAGCAGCAGCAGCTGAATGGCAGCCTCCTCAGATGTCTGCATCTCTGCTCCATGGGAGCCCTCATTTTTTAATAATGTCAACCTCTTCTCTTTGCTTCCCCAGCCCCAGGAACATTGCTGCAATTACTTGGTGTTCTCTTTGGGGTACAAAATGAAAGAATCCTGGGTCTCTGAATCATGATATAGAGGAAAGCTACCCACCAACCCAGGACACATTTACCAAACTATTATATGAGGATGAAAGACATTTTGATTGTGTAAAGTCGCCAAAATATGGATCTTACTTTTTACAACAATGAACTGCACCTAACTGCTTGAAGAACATTTTAAAACATGTTTCTAGACTCCATCCAAAACCAGAATCTTCCAGCACTGTCTGGTAATCTATCATTTTAAAATGTTATTCTTCCTGCTTTGGAAACCACATTCTAAATTGCCCTGAGCGTATACTTATTAACACTCACCAAGTAGCAACTACCCAAAGCATAGTTGTGGTACTTAGAAGGAATTCATCTATAGCTCAAGAATTAACCTCATACTTTTTAACTGCTCTTTTTAATAGAAATGTCACAAAAAGACTGAGTTCAGAGAAGATCAGCATGAAGTGAGCTGTGGAAGTTTTGCTATTCCCAAAAGAAAAGGGCTTTCAGATATCCTGATTGTCTGCCAGCATTGACTGCCTCTAAAAAGTCAGTGTCTTTGCCAACTATGTGACAGACACTGGGCAGATTTACAGGATGAGAAATGATTGCTGGGGCTCCTTTCTATTCTGTTAAAAAGCCCTGACCCAGAGAACTCGGGACCTTCCGGCACAAAAGGTCTGATACAGATTTTCATGCTGTCTCGGATTCATGCGCTTACTTTGGTTCCTATGGCTGTTTTCAGGTGACAGCAGTAATTAAGGCATGTACTTGGTGACAGGCATCTTCTCGCAGGGGTCACCCCACAGGGTGTAATTCCCAGGCCAACTGGCAAGGTTTCTGAAAGCAAGTGACAGCTTGTAAGAGGGGTGAAGGAAAAGGCAGAGCTGGCCAGGTGGCTGTGTCCTATGACAAAGGATTACAGTTAATGGTGCTGAGGTCTGGCAAACACCACGACCCTGCCTGGCTCCCAAGCTGCTCTGTCTAAATGATCATTGTTGATTATGTGTCTACACCTAGGGAAGAGAGTGGGACAGCATGACAGAAAGCAGCTCCTTGACAGGCTCCACAAAATTTCCTTCATAAGGGCTTTACCTTTAATAGAGAACTCTAGAGGTCAAAAATGTTATATTAATACTTTGTCTTCAGACAGGTTGCCCATGTAAACAGTTCATGCTGCTAGACAAAACGAGTCTTAGGAAGCTCAAGGGCATGTTTCCACAGCAGCCTGGTATGCCTAAATTAGCAGTAATTATGTCTAAAGAAAGAAGCATAGTTTAAAAGAATTATGGGCATGACTTTTGGCGCATGGAATGGAATGGAATGGAATCAAATCTCTTTTCTCTTTCTCCCTTTCTTTCTCCCTTTCTTTCTCTCTTTCTCTCCTTCCTTCCTTCTTTCCTTCCTCCCTCCCTCCCTCCCTCCCTCCA
>NW_012116722.1:3294598-3336073 GCF_000951035.1 Colobus angolensis palliatus
TTGAGACAGGGTCTTGCTGTGTTCTCCAGGCTGGTCTTGAACTGCTGGCATCAAACAATCTTACCGCCTCATCCTCACAAAGTACTGAGATTGCAGGCATGAACTACCACACCCAGCCAATTTTGGAGTCAAATCTAAAAATCTTTGGGTATTTCAAAACCCACAAAGGTTTCCAGCTTATTGACAAAAGCTCTTAGAGCCTGGACTAAAAGAGACGAGGATTATTTGAAATGTAAAACCACTCTTGGAACTCCAAGTAGGAAACAGGCGGTGAATGTAGCTCAGCCACCAAAAATGACCTGTTTTATAGTACCCCTGTAGAAATGAGCAAGGGAGGTGATGAGAACAAAAGGATCTCCCAAAAAGCAGAATCAATAGCCATGGGGAAAAATAGATTAGAGAACTATTCCCAGGGAGCAGAACTGGGGCTGAGTCAAGAAACGTTACCTATTTCCAGAACAAGGAAACTTGGTCACATTGGCCTAAGATGTTTCAGAATTGCTATGGACCAGTAAATGCTTTTCATCTGACACCTTTCCTCTATTGAAGGGAAGTATTTATCCTGTCTTTGGGTTACCTTGAATTTTTGGTGTATGTGGGGCAATTAATTAACCTTTTTAGTTCATAAAATTTTTTTTTTTTTTTTGAGACAGTCTTGCTCTGTTGCTTAGACTGGAGTGCAGTGGCACGATCTCGGCTCACCACAAGCTCCGCCTCCTGGGTTTTGGGGTTTTGGGCTTACGCCATTCTCCTGCCTCAGCCTCCCAAGTAGCTGGGACTACAGGCGCCCACCACCATGCCTGGCTAATTTTTTGTATTTTTAGTAGAGACGGGGTTTCACTGTGTTAGCCAGGATGGTCTCCATCTCCTGACCTCGTGATCCACCCACCTCGGCCTCCCAAAGTGCTGGGATTATAGGCATGAGCCACCGCGCCTGGCCACTTTTTATCCTACTATTTGAGATATTCCCTGTGGTTAGCAGAATTTTAAAGATGTCCTCCCAAAATTCCTGTCCCCTGGTTATTCAATCAAATGCTAATCAAGTTACTGTCATCAAGTGACTTTACAGCTGTAATTAAGAGTACAGCTCACCTTAACACAAGGAGATTATCTTGCATTATATGGGGTTCACCGAGTCTAATCGTATGAACCCTTTAAAACAGAGAATTTTCTCTACTTGAAAGCAGAAATGAGGCAGAAGGGGAGTTGAGAGAAGCTTAAAACACGAGATGCTGACTATGAAGATGAAGAGGGCCAAGGAATGCAGGCAGCTTTTACAAACTAAGAACACGGAGCTCTTGAGCCAGGTGTGTTGGCACACAGTTTAATCCCAGCTACTCATGAGGCTGAGATGGGAGGATCACTTGAGCCCAGGAGTCTGAATCCAGCCTGGGAAACCTAGTGAGATCCTGTCTCTATTTTAGTAAAACAAACAAACAAAGAAACAAACAAGAAAACCTAGGGAGCTCAGTTCTATGACTGCATAGAACTGAATGCTGCCAACAATCGAATGAGCTTGGAAGTGGATTGGGCCTCCAGAAAGGACTGCATCCCTGCCAACACATTGATTTCAGCCTTATGAGACTCTAAACAGATGGCCCACCTGAGCTGTGCTGTACCTGGACTTCTAACATAAAGAACTGCAAGGTAAGAAATTGGTATTATTTTAAGTAACTAAATTCATGATTATTTGTTATGGCAGCAATAGAAAACTAATACACTTGCTCTCCCATAAATGAACTTCAAGAAAGAGGCTTTAGGTCTAGTGGGTTCACTTAAAACTCAACAGAACTGCAAATTTAGATTAAGAAAGATGGGTTTACAACCCTATCCCTAAATGGTGTAAGAGAGATCCAAGAAACACTGAATAAGTCACAATTCTGGTCTTAGCCACTAAAATGAAGCCTTTTGCTGTTGTTATTAATGCATGAGAATTGTGAAGTCTTTAAATTTGGGGAGATGACATAAAGGTAAAATATGTTGGCAGATGAGATTGTGTACAACTGTCAGATCTATATGTTTATGAGGAACTAAAGAGCAGAATGTGAAACAGATTGTTTGAATTACATGAAACCCACCATGGTGGAAAAAGCACCATGTAAATATCTCTAAGCTTCAGTTTTTTCCTTCCCTTTAACCAGAGATAGAAGTATCTCCACCACAGATTATATGTCTTGCTCTGTAAGGTGAACCTAACCATATTTATCCAACTCGAGTCATCCAGTTATCACTTTTGTAATTCTTACCATATCTTCTTGCTACCTATTGTATTTACCTAATATTTAATACAATTTGTATTCTTTGTACTTTTTTTTTTTTTTTTTGAGACAGAGTATCACTCCGTCACCCAAGCTGAAGTGTAGTGGCATGATATTGGTTCACTGCAACCTCTGCCTCCTGGGTTCAAGCGACTTTTGTGCCTCGGCCTCCCGAGTAGCTGGATTACAGGCATGCACCAAGATGCCCGGTTAATTTTTGTATTTTTAGTAGAGACAGGGGTTTGACCATGTTGGCCAGGCTGGTCTTGAATTCCTGGCCTCAAGTGATTCACCCACCTCAACCTCCCAAAGTGCAGGAATTACAGGCATGAGCCACTGCACCCGGCCTCTTTGTACTTTTTAATGCACAATAAAATAATCACATCACCATTAAAATGTAAAATCTTCATCTGTGCAATTCCTAAAATCATTTCCCATACTATTCTTTGAGAAACCATAAACTAAGACTATCATAATGCAGTAAACAATAGACAATCTTATACAAATGAAAATGTTGAGGTATATATTTTCAAGCATTATTCAGGAAGTTCATTTGGGGATAACAATTTAAAAACAAAACAAAACAGAAACTTCCAGGGCCAGATATATATGTTCATAGTTTCCTGATCAACTAAGGTTTGTACATGTATTTGTTAAACAGATACCTCATGAGCATATAGTATCTGTTGCTCTTGAAACACAAAGATGAACAAAACAGATCTGCAAATCCTGCTATCCTCTGCAAATCACAACCTAGTGGAATAATAGAAATTCAGTAAGAAATTACATGAACAATTATTTAATTATGTTTCATGAGTGGCAAAAATCTTGCATTTCTATATATTTGGAGCTATCTCCCCAGCTATATTAAAGGTACCTTATATAATGACCTTAACATTTTGTGGTCATTCAAACCATGTCTGCACATTTTTTTGACACTCATTCTATTGAGTAGTTACATCAGTGTCTCCTTCTCTTGAATCTGGGCTGGCCTTAGAAACTCACTCTTAGCCAATAGAATGCAGCCAATGATGCTGTATGACTTCTTGAGTCTAGGTGTATCAGTTATCTCTTGTTTCACAATAAATTACCCCAAAACTTACTGGCTTAAAGTGATCAATGTTTATTACTCACAGTCTCTATGGGTCAAGATTTGGGTGATGGCTTAGCTGGCAATTGTCTCAGAGCCTCTTACAAGGTGTCAATCAAGATATAAGCCTGGGCTGCAGTCATCTGAAGACTTGACTGAGGCAGGAAGATGGGCTTCCAAGATGGCTTGCTCACATGGATTCTGGCAGAAGTCTTCAGTGTGTTGCTGGCTAATGACAGGGGGCTCAGTTCCTTGCCCTGGGGTCCTCTTCATAGGGTTGCTTGAATATCCCAGGAGCTGGCTTTTCCCAGAGCAAGTGGCTAAGACAGAGCAAGAAGGAAACCATAATGCCTTTATACTCTAATCTTGGAAATCAAAAATCATCACTTCTGCATTATTCTACTTGTTAGAAATGAGTCACTAAGTACAGTTCACATCTGAGAAAGGAGAATTAGGGTACACCTTTTGAAGGAAGAGTATCAAGGCATTTATGGATCTATTTTAATACCACCATACTAATCATAAAAAGTGATGCAGCTTCCTGGTTAGGAAGATGTAGCAACTTAGTCTTACTGGTTAGGCAGGTGTTGTATAAAACACCTTTTCCCTAAATTTCCTTGTAAAATGTCCAAAACTTCTAAGGCTGCCATGCTGTGAGGAAACCCAGCCCACATGGAGAGACCACATGTGGGAACACCAGTTGACAGCCTCACTGAGGTCCCAGCCACTAGTCAACATCAACCACAAGAAATGGGAGTACTATCAACTGAATATATTCCTCCCAAATTCGTATGTTGAAAGGTAATCAATCTTCAATGTGGAAGTATTTGGAGGAGGGGCTTTTGCAAGCCAAGCAGGTCATGATAGCAGAGCCCTGATGAACTGGATTAGTGTCTTTATAAGAAGAGGCCACAGAGAGACCCTTCACCCATTCTGCCATATGAGGTTACAACAAAAAGATGGCTATCTATGAGGAAGTGGGAATCACCAAACACTGAACCTACTAACGCCTTGATCTTGGACTTCTCAGCTTCCAGAGCTGTGAAAAAATAAGTTTCTGTTGTTTATAAGCCATCCCATTTATGGTGTTTTGTTATAACTGCCCCAAAGGACTAAGACATTGGGCCAAGATGCCTCCAGATGATTCTAGCCCTGGCTGTTGAGAAACCTTCAGCCATCCTCTCACCGAGCCTTTGAATCTTCTCAGCTTCCCGGATACTAGTCATGACTAATTCTAGGATCAGATTCCTCTTCTTAACATAGCTTCAGAGGGGACACAGCATAGCACAGTGATTATGTGCAGCTGGATTTCCCGGTCAGTGTCAACTCTCTCTTCTGCTGCTTCAAGCAACATGGCCTTGGGCAATTTGCTTTAATTCTCTAAACCCCAGGTTCTTCATCCTTTAGTTATGAAAACAAAAGTGAGTAGGTGTTGTTTCGAAGACTGAATGGAGTAATGCATTCAAAGTTCTCAGTACATAATTTATGCTCAGTATTGGTATTATTTTCACTATTATCATTTTTATTCTCATTAAATCTGCTCCTCTTCCAGGATTTCCCATATTGTTGGTTTATGTCATGAAAATCCTAAATCACCCTCAGACTCAAAATTAAAACAACAACAATAATAAATTTTTCCACTCTTCCTTCTATTTCACCAAGTATTTATAATAAATTGTCAAGCTCCATTGATTCTACCTCCATAGTTTCTGTTATCCTTCCACTCTCAAAGCCAATTAAGGGATAGTCCAGGAGAAAGTGGCCCTGGGACGCCGGCTGAAATGGAAAGTAAACAGCACCAAGAACACTAGCACAATGGAGGAGCAGGTATTTACCAGAAGCAGAGTATGAACATAGTTGGAAGGAATGCTTGGTTAAGTCAGTAGAGGTAAGGTCATGTGATAAGTCCCCATCAAAAGACTGTCAGTGGAAATGTTTTGTGCAACTTCTGTCTCATCTGTTTAAAGGAAAGGACTTGCCTGGACTTATTCCCTTTTCTCCTACCTGTGATCTGGAGCACGAATATGCCTCAGCTTGACTTTGACCATGGAGAAGAAGAAACATTTTAAAGGATGGTGGAGTAATAAGATAAAAGGCACCTGGTTCCCTGAACGAATTCATGAAGCAGTTTGCCCTTCAGTCCAGGCAGAGCAGGTGATAACACCAAAGATATCTCAACTCTCTGGTTGGGAGTCTCTTTGTTATACCAGCTTAGTCATTCTGTTAAGTAATACAGGGGTCCCCTATCTTGCTCTCCTCATTGGTTGAGGGAAAATGGGCTAGGGGATGGGACAGGGGGAAGAAAAACCATTTTTTCAGATGGAGTGTTGGTGGACTTTAAGATCCCAGAGTGGAAAGTGTGCACACATCTAGACAGACAGCCTGAAACAGCCCCATATAGCACCCTCACCTGGGTAACGAGCAGGAGCATTACAACCATTCCATGTCCCCCACGGAGTCATGGGAGTAGTCTGGAGAACAGGAAGGAGCCTGGCTGTTGGAATCTGTGTGGGTGGCCACCCAGGATCAGACAGGAATAATACAGTTCGGCAGATACAGCGTGGAACATGAGGAGCCTCCTGAAAGTTAGAATTAATCTCATAATAGGAAATCTGAAATGACAGAACTTAAGTTTCTGCTACCCCTAAAAATAAGGACTTAAAAAAAACTAAGATCAGGTATAGAAACATAAAGAAAGTTGAATTTCTTGCACAGCAGAATTTGACAACTGAGATTTGTATCCACCAATAATTATAAGAGACCTAGGCATCATTTATTGAGAGCTGGCCATGTGCAAGACCGTGTGCTAAGCACCTCACCTGGGTTACCTTGCTTGATCCTCTCAACACCTCAATTCTGTAGCTATTATTATTTGCCCATTTTATAGATGAGAAAACAAAACCATAGAGATGTTAAGTAACACAGCTGTGATCTCCCAGTTAGCAAGTGGCAGGGCCAAGCTTCCAACCCAAACCATTCACTCCAAAGCCCTCCCTCTTTGTAAATTAATTAATTTTCAAGATTAAACACAACTTGAGGTTCTTTGCTCCAGAGGTGCTATAATTCGAAGCTGGATTACTATAGAAGGTTGCTAGTGTATAAACATTTTTAATGTCTAGTACACACACAGAAAAGTGCACGTGAGTTTACAGCTCCCTAAATTTTCAAAAACTGAATGTACTTGTATAATCAGCACTGGAAACAAGAAAGAATATGAGCAGAATCCCAGAAGTCCCCCAGTCACATCCCTTCAGTCCCTATTCACACCCCAAGGGTCATCATTATCCCAGAGCCCACTATTCTGTATGCCACAGAATCAGAGGCCGATTCTTGCTGACTTTTCATGTATGGATCTAGCTCATGAAATCTAATTCCCACTTGTTTTTTTAACAAATATTTCACCAGAGAGAAGAAACCAAAGCCTCACATGCTCAACTTTCCAGTTTTCCTCTTTCTTCAGGGACTTTTTAGGTCAATTCAACTTAACAATTATTTATTCAACTATAAGCTGGACACTTACGTTAAGCAATGGGTTAGATAAACAAATTAGGCCATCTTATCTCTATCTCCTAAAATGGCAAGGGAATACAATTTGTACCTGTGCCCTGTTAAATTCTTTTGGAAATTGTAAGGTGCTAAATAAAAGCAAGGTGGCCTTATGGATTTTATCTGGCTGATATTGCAGCTGCCTAATAAGGTACTATTAGCATCCTAAGGCGCCTGGGCTGAATGATTTTACACAAATCCGCAGATCACCTGGATGACACTGGATTAGAGAATAGGTTCAGAGGTAGTTTGTATTATAACTGTGTTGGACATATTTTCCAAGACAGTTGATGATAAATTGTTAATGCAAAAATTGTCCTTTTGTTTTCCAAAAGTTCTCATGTTATCATGAAAATGATTTAGGGGCAGGAACTGGGCCTAGACGTAGCCACCTATTGTCTGATAGTGAGTTTCCTGAGTGTATTAATCACTGTCCCATTAATTCTATAGGTAGGGGAATATATATGGACTAGCCATTTGTGTGTGATATGTGTGTCTGGGTTCGTATGGGTGTGTCTGCAGAAAAATAGAGACTTTATAGACAAACATACACTTTTCATTTTAATTTTCACATTTAAGAAGAATCTTTTCCTCTATTTCCAGTTTTTTAAAGTCCTGCTTCAGGAGCCATTACTTCCCAGAAGACAGAGCCCACATTATTTCTATTCTTTGTTCTGAAAAGCAGTTGACCTGTTGATCTGGTTGTTCACCAAACCCACTCTCCACCCTGTTCCACCCTTCTGTGTGACCCAAGAGGTCAGCTCCATCCACAGGCCCTCTTGCTTTCTGGCTTTGCAGTTGGCTTCAGACCATGGGAAGTAGTGCCCAGAAATCAGAGAGAGGGAGGAGAGAGGGGAGGAGGTATCTGTTCCCTGGCTCTCAGCTCCCTCCCTGCTCCACCCACAGCCCTGGCTCCTGTCAAACTGATCTCTCCAGAGAACAGCTCAAGTTCTCTTTCTCTCTCATCTCTCAGTTTTGGCAACTGCTCCTTTCTCTCCTCCCTTCAGGCTTAGGGATGGTAAAGTGACCCATCATGCAACTCTGTTGTCCCTTCTATAAAACTTTCCTTCAATTACCCAGTCTGAATGTGCTAGCTATTTAAGGCTGGGCTGTTAACTGATACAGCAACCAAATCTAGGACTGATAGTGTATCTAGCCTGAATGCAAAACATGGCCCTTGAACATCACCATTCACATTTGTGGCTGGTCCCTTTCTCCCAGTCTTGTTTATAATGACAGTGTCAAGTTTCTTTAGGAATTATTTTGGGTGCTTTTTGGTCCTCATAAGAGTCCAGGCAAATGATGCTATCTTTCTTCTCCATTTTGATGAATTTATTTTTTCATGGATGGGATAGGTTATGTTTCACCTTTAAGAAGGGACCCGCAGACCAAAACTAACTTTCATAAGCTTTTATGAAATTTTGAAAGTTAAAAAAAAAAAATACAGAGAAAAGTAGACAGGAGCGTGATGGATCACTTCTTTTTGAGACGGAGTCTCTCTCTGTCACCCAGGCAGGAGTGCAGTGGCGAGATCTCGGTTCACTGCAACCTCCGCCTCCTGGGTTCAAGCGAGTCTCCTGCCTCAGCCAGATTTTAACTATTAAAACTTACTGACGCGTTAGGGCTTTGAATTTTTGTACATCTTCTAGTCTCTGCAGTTGCTACTTTCCTGACATTCTGGCCTCGCCATGTTAATGTAGCTCCCTCTCATGTGTGCTGTGGGCTCCTCTTTCAGGGTAATATGCATGACACCCCCATGAAGAGGGGCTCAGCAGCCGTGTTACCAGCCTACAAAACTGCCACCTCAACCTAGAAGAATTTTCAGCTAGCAAGTACACAGTAAGAGGTTGTAAGTCCTTGAACTCAGGGGGATCTCAGTGAATATAACAAAGGACTATGATATAAGTCTACTGGGATTATTCGATTTCTGGAATATTCTGACCAGGTGCAGTGGCTCACACCTGTAATCCCAGCACTTTGGGAGGCTAAGGTGGGCAGATAACGAGGTCAGGAGTTCAAGACCAGCTTGGTCAACATGGTGAAAGCCTGTCTCTACTAAAAATTCAAAAGTTAGGTGGGCATGGTGGTGCACATCTGTAATCCCAGCTACTCGGGAGGATGAGGCACAAGAATCACTTGAACCTGAGAAGCAGAAGTTGCAATGAGCCAAGATCATGCCACTGCACTCCAGCTTGGGCGACAGAGTGAGACTCTGTCTCAAAAAAAAAAAAAAAAAAAAAAAAAAAAAAGCCAACCTGGAATATTATATTTTATCACTAAATCTTTCTTAGAAAATATTCCAAAGCATCATTGACCATCTGAATTGTGCCAGCATTTCGGGGTTTTTGAAATGTAAATTCATACCTGAACTGGGTAATTATTAGGGTTGTATACTATTGAGGCTCCATTCAGGTCTATAGATTTTTTTTTTTTTTTCTTTTTTTGAGATGGAGTCTCACTCTGCCGCCCAGGCTGGAGTGCAGCGGCACGATCTTGGCTCACTGCAAGCTCCGCCTCCAGGGTTCAGGCCATTCTCCCGCCTCAGCCTCCCGAGTAGCTGGGACTACAGGCACCAGCCATCACGCCCGGCTAATTTTTTTTTTTTTTTTTTAGTAGGGACGGGGTTTCACCGTGTTAGCCAGGATGGTCTCGATCTCCTGACCTTGTGATCTGCCCTCCTCGGCCTCCCAAAGTGCTGGGATTACAGGCGTGAGTCACCGCGCCCGGCTAGATTTGTTAATATTTATATACAATGATAGGCTTTTTAAAAACTCCCCTAGTTTGCAAATTGTCTTTAAGAAACGAATCCATGATAGCAGTATATATATATTTTTTATTTTCATGAGCTGTTCTAGAAGGAGGAAGGAGGAAAAGAACATACTTATTTAAAAGAAATAATCAGTAAAGAACATTTAGTAAATTGACCAAAGCAGGGGGAATGCCACCCAAAGTCTCCCTGCCCCAGTAAAACCACTCTATTATTTTACTATGTTGTATTCAGATTTTTCTAACTGTAGGTGTGTGTTCCTCATCTATACTATAAACTGCATCTGCTGCCCTGTTTCCAACATTTCCCACTTCATTAAACATTTGCCTTTTATAACATACTGATAATTTAGATTTTAATAATTTTAATATTTATAGTTAGATATTGTAATTCTATTCTAATTTTTTCTATTAGAGATGCTATTTTCATGAACATCTCATGCAAAAAAAAAAAACATTTTTTATTTTCTTTCTTTATGAATATTTTCTTAGGAATCATCCTTCCCCTTACCCACCCCTCCCCAAAAGATTAGGTCCAAATACTATGTTCTTATAGTTCCTTTCACATCACAATCTTAAATGACACATTTAAACTATTACTCTATGAATGTCTGTTGTATCTCCTACACTATAACCTCCTGAGTGTGGCACTATCTGTTTGGCCGATCATTTTATTTCCTAGTGCCTCACACGGCACCTAAAGCGTATCAGGTGCACAATAGATATGATATTGGAACAAGGAATCGGCAGATGGTCAACAACGCAAAATAGCCCAGAAAACAAACCTCAGTGTGTACAGAGACCTAAATAGATATTTTTGTAATGCTAACATGACAACTAGACAGCTATTTTAAAAGAAAAATTTTTAATTAGCTCTTTACCCATTGCCATATGTCATAATAAACTGGAGAAAAAGAGTTACATTTTTAAAAAGTCAAGCCACATACACACAAATAAGATATGAGTGAATGCTTGTGTTTGTCTAAATTATCTAATAATGGAAACATCTCAATGGGTAAATCTTCCAGACCATATGAAAATGTAGAGCTTCTATATATCAAAAACATCACAGACAGAATTAAAGAATAAGTAAGATTCCTAGAATAATACTTGCTGGAGTATGGAACATCAGGATTAGTATCCTTCCTCTAGCTGCTATCTGCACACATCTATAAGAAAGAAAGATTTTTAATCCAACTGCTGAATGTAAAAAGGACATGCACAATTTCAAAAGATAAATTACATGTGGAAAATAAACAAAAATAAAAAAATATTTAACTTCAGTGTTAGTAGAATAAAGGCTGGCTAATCAGTCACCATTTTTCACACATTAAAACTAAAAAAAGCTGTTAATGATCAATATTGATGAAAGTATGTTACAACAGACAGTCACATAACTTACTACAAGGAGTGGACAGAGATAAAATCTTTCAAAATCTTCTAAGTTGACTATATCTTATTTTAATCATCAAGGTAAAATAAGAAACATAACTGACTGAGGTTCAGAATGATTCTCTTTTTGTTTCTTTCTTCCTAGAGCACACCCAAGGATTGTCCTGTGGCATAAAACCAAGGGATGTCGTTTTTGTTTTCAACTATGTCCCGAAATAGATGGACAGCTTCTTTGAAGACAGGACCTTACCTTACTCATTTTTTTAATCACTCAAGGTCTGCAGGCAGGGCATGGTGGCTCACACCTGTAATCCCACCGCTTTGGGAGGCCGAGGCAGGTGGATCACCTGAGGTCAGGAGTTCAAGACCTCCTGACCAGCATGGTGAAACCCTGTCTCTACTAAAAATACAAAAATTAGCCATTGTGGTGGTGCGGATCTGCAATCCCAGCTACTTGGGGGGCTGAGGCAGGAGAATCACTTGAACCCAGGAGGCAGAGGTTGCAGTGAGCCAAAATCGCACCAGTGCGCGCCAGCCTGGGCAACAAGAGCAAAACTCCATCTCAAGAAAAAAAAAAAAAGGTCTACAAATAGTAGGTGCTCAAGCAATGTTAGTCAGAATGGAATTTAAATTTGACGGATATGCAGTAAATAAATAAGGACCTCAGGCCGGGCGTAGTGGCTTACATGTGTAATTCCAGCATTTTGGGGGGCCAAGGTAGGCAGATCACCTGAGGTCAGGAGTTTGCAACAAGCCTGGCCAACACAGTGAAACACTGTCTCTACTAAAAAAACAAAAATCAGCCAGGCGTCATGGCGGGTGCCTGTAATCCCAGCTACTTGGGAGGCTGAGTCAGAAGGATTGCTTGAACCCAGGAGGTGGAGGTTGCAGTGAGCCGAGATCATGCTGCTGCACTCCAGACTGGGCAACAGAGTGAGACTCCGTCTCTAAATAAATCAATAAATAAATGACCTCCTGGATAAACATGAATACCAATTTCAATTCTCTCTCTAATCATGCTTTGAAAATTACAGGTTGGCTTATAATTCAAAATCTTAAGAAAAACATTGTTGCATGCATGCACACAGCCACTGCCTTCCCAGAGCACACATTTGAAGTCAAGTTCAAGATGGAAAGCATTGCCAGAGGAAGGAGTGTTTTGCCATAAAAACGATACCAGTGCTGCTGTTGGAAAGACTGCCTTTTTCATGACAATGAATATAGAGTGACAGCATGTGTGTGGGGATTTCAAGTAAGTATCCAAGTGATTTCCAACAAGGAATTCTTGGTCTTATTTGACAGGTCAGGAAAATAAGCACAAGCAATGGAGTGGTCTGCCCGTCATCAGGCAATTCATTTGGATGAGCTGAAAATAGAAGCTAAACCTCCAAACTTACATAGAGATTAGCTTCTGAATATATCCGGAAACTGACCAAGTCACCACCTCCACCATTCTCCCTCTGTCCGAGCCCCACCATGCCCTGTCTGGATTATTGCAATGGCCTGTCTACTTGGTCCCCTTCTTTCACTCCAGACTTGTACATCCATTCTTCACTCAGCAACCAGAACCGTTTCTGTAGAACACAAATCACTCTTCTACTCAAAACCCTCCATCTCATCCAGATTATAAACCAAAGCCCTTAAAAGGCCCTACAAGGCTTTAGAGGATCTGACCACAGTGGCCTCTAGGGTCATGTACCACTGGCTTCCCTCATCCTTGGTCACTCTTTTCCAGTTATGTGGACTCCTTGGCTGGCCTTCGGACAAGCCAGACCTGCTCCACTGCTTAGGGCCCTTGTGCTCCACTCACGTGCCTTGCTGTCTCATTTCCTTCAGATTTCTGATCGATTACCGCTGATCAAAGAGGCCTTCTCTGACCACCCTCCAGGAAATATCAGATCTCCTGCTCATTCTGCCTCTTCTTTACATTACACTATTCCTTTATAGTCCTTATCATAGCCTGGTATATATCTGTTTACTTGCTATTGTCTGTCTCCTCTGCTAAATATAAGACTCCCATTCAGTTTTTGCCAGTCACTAGATAACGCATACACATATATATTAAAGATAAACCAGAAATCTTCTATTTTATTTATTTTCAGAAATGGGGTCTTGCTATGTTGCTCAGGCTGGTCTCAGAACACCTGACCTTAAGTGATCCTCCCTTCTCAGCCTCCTGAATAGCTGAAATTACAGGCATGAGTCACCATGCCCAGCTTATTTATTTATATTTGATTACTGATTCTGTTCTTCCTACCCCCTTTTTCTATTTCCAAAGCCACACATCAGCGCAGTTGATCACCATCCCTTGCCTGCATTACTGCAGCAGACTTCTTAAGAGCCCCACCTGCAGTCCTGCAGTCTAAAATAATCTAACTGCATACACTCTTTGTCAAGTCACCTTACTGATCAGGAACCTACTATGTCCGTGTAAACTGATACTAACTCTATGGAGGGCAACTTGTCATTATCTTTCAAAATGATGTGTCTCTACCATTTGACTCATTTGATCCATTTCTAGAAATTCATCTATAGATAAGTGGGAAACAGCACATATACACAACTATTGCAGCATATTTAATAGTAGCAAAATATTAGAAATAATCTAAAAGTTTCTCAATAGAGTACAAGTCAAATAAATTTGGTACATCCATAAAATGGAATTGCATGCAACCATTAAAAATGAGCCAGCCCAAATATATATGGATACATTAAGTAAAAAAAAAAAAAAAAAAGAAAGAAAGAAAAAAGAGGGCAAAATAGTGGAAAGGGATGCTGCAATTTGTGAATAAAATGTTTTTGGATACCCACACACAGAAGAAAAGGATCCCTACTTCACATCATGAACAAAACTTAAATCAAAATAGATTATAGAACCAAATGTAAGAGATAAAATTGTTAAACTCTTAGAAGAAAATATAGGAGTAAATATTTGCAATCTTGGGCTAGGCAAAGTTTCTTTGATAGAACACCAAAAGCATAAGGACAAAAGAACTGGATAAATTTGGCTTTGTTAAAATTTAAAATTTTCGTGCTTCAAAGGACACTATCAAGAAAGTGAAAAGACAACACACAGAATGAGTGAAAAGACAACACACAGAATGGGTGAAAATATTTGCAAATAATCTATCTGATAAGACACTTGTATCCCGAACATATAAACAACTCTTGCCACCTAATAACAAAAAGACAATTCGATTTTTCAAAATAGGCAAGGGATTTAAATAAACATTTCTCCAAAGAAAATATCAAATGACCAACAAGCATATAAAAGCATGTTTAACATCATTAGTCATCGGGTAAACGCAAATCAAAATCACACCCACGAAGAGAGCAAAAATAAAAAGTGACAGGCAATAAATAACAAGTGTAGGCAAGAACTGGAGAAATTAGAGACCTCATTCATTGCTGGTGAAATTGTAAAATGGTGCAGACATTTTGAAAAACAGTTTGGAACTTTCTTGAAGGGTTAAACGTAAGGTTACCATATGACCCAGCAATTTTACTCCTACAAATGTATCCAAGAAAATTGAAACATTTATGTCTTTAATATTTATTTATTTATTTATTTTGGGACACAGTCTTGCTCTGTTGCCCAGGCTGGAGCGCAGTGGTGCTGTCATAGCTCACTGTAGCCTCGACCTCCCAGACTCAAGCAAACCTTCCATCTCAGTCTCCCAAGTAGCTAGGACCACAGGTGTGCACCACCACACCCAGCTAATTTCTGGATTTTTTTGTAGAGATGGGGGTCTTGTTATTTGCCCAGGCTGAGCTCAAACTGCTGGGCCCAAGCAATCCACCTACCTCAGCCTCTGGGATTATAGGCGTGAGCCACTGCACCCAGCCAAACATTTATGTTTACAAACACTTGTGGATGAAAGTTCATGCAGCATTATTCATAATAGGCAAAAAGTAGTAGCAACCCAAAGTTTTATCAGCTATTAATGGACAAACAAAATCTGTAATATCCATACAAAGCTATATTATGTAAGCTATTTGTTGCCTCCAGACTGTGACTCAAGTCATTTTGCTCACGTGAGAGTTCCTCATTTTCCTTTCTCCTTTTCACTTTTTTCTTCAACATCTAGCCCTGAATTCATCGTCAAGACCATTATTATACTCACTTTCTGTCTCTAAGCATTTATAGATGGTATTGTTATCATCATCATCATTATTATTTTAATTCATGCCCACTGACTCCAGTCTCCATCTTCAATGCACCTGCATGGCAATAGTCTCCCCTCAGAGTGAATTCCTCCAGATTTTCCATGTGGCTGAAAAGAAGGGGCTCTTCTTTACTAACAATATGGTATCTTTATAGTAGGAAGGATGCAGGTGATAGTGTCAAGGAGACCTGTCACTTGTTCCTCTGGGATGCACTTTGGCCATAGTGGGCCCCACCATCCTCCAGCCACATCTGAACTCATGACAGACACATGTCTTAGATATTGTTCTCAGTTTCCTGACACACTATCTGAAGAGTGTCTTACTAATGAGCACTGCCTGTTGGATCTATTTGTCATCTCCTCAAACAGGCTTACACTGCTCAAAATAGCAGTGGAGTGGCTTTGTACTGCATCAACTTAGCTAAACTGGAGCTGTTTCCCAGGTTTCCCTTCTATGTACAGTTCCAGGTTTAGCACTAACCACTGGAAAAATTCTCACAAGATTTAATGAAGACAGAACATCCTCATGCATTCCAGTTGACTTCATTGGCCCTAGTTTGTCCTTGACATCTCATTTGTCCTTGCTCACCTCCACCAACTCCCACAGTTGTGTCATGACTATCCCTTTAATAAATCCTTTGTTCTGAACAAGTGTTGGCAAGGGTGCAGACCAAAGAGAACTTTGCACACTATTGGTGGGAATGTAGAATGGTGGAGCCAAGATGGAAAATATTATGGAGGTTCCTGAAGAAGTTAAAAATGGGACTACCATATATGACTTAGCTATCCCTCTTCTGGGCATATACCCAAAGGAAATGAAATCACCAACTCATAAAGACATTTGCACTCTCATGTTCCTTGCAGCATTATTCACAATAACCAAGATATGGAAACAACAGTCCACTGATAGATGAGTGGAAAAAGAAATTGTGAGGTATGTGCGCACATGCAACAGACACACACACACACACACACACACTACAATCAAATATTATTCAGCCATAAAAAAGAAATAGATCTTGCCACTTGCCACAACATGGATGAAACTGGAGGATGTTATGCTAAGTGAAATAAGGCAAACATGGAAAGAAAAAATTGCATGATCTCACTTGGCTGTGGATATTTTTAAAAAAATCAAATACATAGAAACAGAGCAGAAAGGTGGTTATCAGTAGTAAGGGGTTGTCAGGGGAGTGAGAAAATAGAGGTCAAAGAATGCAAAGTTACAGTTAGGTAAAATGAGTAAGTCTAGAGATCTAATAAATAACATGAAGACTATAGTTAATAATATTACATACTGGCAACTTGCCAAAAGAGTAGATTTTAGGTACTCTTACCACCAAAAAAGGGACAAGATGATAGGTATGTTAATCTGCCTAACTGTGGTAATAACTTCACTTCAATCTGTACAGTCATGTACTGCTAACAATGTCTCAGTCGACAGAGGACAGCATACCTGACAGTGGCTCCATAAGATTATAAGAGAGCAGAAAATTTTCTAATACCCAGTGACCTCATAGCAGTCTCAACACTGTAGCAACACATTACTCATGTGTTTGTAGCGATGCTGGTGTACACAAACCTACTACTCTGCCAGGTATCAAAGTCTAGCACATACAATTATGTGCAGTACATAGTACTTGATAATGATAATAAACAACTATGTTACCGGTATATGTATTTACTATACTATACTATACTATACTATACTATACTATACTATACTATACTATACTATACTATACTATACTATACTATAGTTTGTATTGTTGTTTTAGACAGGAGTCCCCAGCCACCAGGCCACAGACTGGTACCAGTCCCTGGCATGTTAGGAACCAGGCTGCACAGCAGGAGGTGAGTAGCCAGTGAGCATTACTGCCTGAGCTCCACTTTCTGTCAGATCAGTGGCATTAGAGTCTCACAGAAATGAAAACCCTATTGTGAACTGCACACGCGAAGGATCTAGAGATATGCACTCCTTATGAGAATCTCATGCCTGATGATCTCAGGTGGAACAGTTTCATCCCCCACTCCCATCCACCCTACCCCCATTAGTGGAAAATTTGTTTTCCATGAAACTGGTCCCTGGTGCCAAAAAGGTTGGGGACCACTATTTTAGAGTATACTCCTACTTAGTGAAAAAAAGTGAACTGTAAAGCAGCCCTAGGCAGTTCTTCAGGACGTGTTCCAGAAGAAGGCATTGTTGTCACAGAAGATGACAGTTCCATGCGTAGTATTACCTCTGAAGACCTTCCAGTGGGATAAGACATGGAGGTGGAAGACAGTGATATTGATGATCCTGGCACTGTGTAGACCTAGGCTCATGTGTATTTGTGTCTTGGTTTTTAACAACAACAACAACAAAAAACCCCAAAAGTTTAAAGAAAATTGAACAGAAAAAAGCTTATAAAATAAGGATATAAAGAAAATATTTCTGTATAATAGTACAATGTGCTTTTGTTTTAAGGTAAATCTTATAAGAGTCAAAAAGTTGAAAAAAATTTAAAAGCTTATAAAGTATAAAGGTTACAGGCCAGGCACGGTGGCTCCCACCTGTAGTCCCAGCTAGTTGGGGGACTGGGGTGGGAGGATTGCTTGAGCCCAGGAGGCTGAGATGGCAGTGAGCTGTGATTGCACCACCGCACTCCAGCCGGGGTGAGACCCTGTCTCAGAAAGTATGCAGATAGATGGATGGATGGATAGATAGATAGATAGATAGATAGACAGACATATAGATAGATAGATAGATAGATAGATAGATAGATAGATAGATAGATAGATAGATAGATAGATAGATAGATAGACAGACAGAGATACAGAGATGTGGTTTGGCTCCCCCGATATGGTTTGGCTCTGTGGCCCCACCCAAATCTCACCTTGAATTGTAATAATCCCCACGTGTCAAGGGCAAGACCAGGTGGAGGTAATTGAATCATGCGGGCAGTTCTCCCATGCTATTCTCTTGATAATGAGTGAGTCTCAGGAGATCTGAGGGTTTTATAAGCATCTGGCATTTCTCCTGCTGGCACTCATTCTCTCTCCTGCCACGCTGTGAAGAGGTGCCTTCCGCCGTGATTGTGAGTTTCCTGAGGCCTCCCCAGCCATGAGGCGCTATGAGTCAATTACACCTCCTTTTCTTTTCTTTTCTTTTCTTTTCTTCTTTTTCTTTCCTTTCTTTTCTTTTCTTTTTTCTTTCTTTTTGTGACAGAGTCTTGTTCTGTTGCCCAGGCTGGAGCTCAGTGGTGCAATCTTGGCTCACTGCAACCTCCAGCTCCTGGGTTCAAGTGATTATGTTGCCTCAACCTCCTGAGTAACTGAGATTACAGGCATGTGCCACCATGCCTGGCTAATTTTTGTATTTTTAGTAGAGATGGAGTTTCACCATGTTGGTCAGGCTGGTCTCGAACTCCTGACCTCGTGATCTGCCCACCTTGGCCTCCCAAAGTGTTGGGATTACAGGTGTGAGCCACCGCGCCCAGTCCTACACCTCTTTTCTTTATAAATTGCTCAGTGTCAGCCAAGCACAGTGGCTCAGGCCTGTAATCCTAGCACTTTGGGAGGCCGAGTTAGATGTTTCACCTGAGGTCGGGAGTTCAAGACCAGCCTGACCAATATGGTGGAACCCCATCGCTACTAAAAATACAAAAATTAGCAGGGCATGGTGGTGTGTGCCTGTAATCCCAGCTTCTCGGGAGGCTGAGGCAGGACAATTGCTTGAACCTAGGAGGTGGAGATTGCAGTGAGCCGAGATCATGCCACTGCACTCCAGCCTGGGCAACAGAGCGAGATTCCATCTCAGAAAAAAAAAGATAAAATACCCAGTCTCAAGTATTTCTTTATAGCAGTTTGAGAATGGACTAATATATGTATATATGTATGTATATACATACATATATAAATATATGTGTATATATGTATAAATATATATAAATATGTATGTATGTATTTTATATATACATATGTAAATATATGTGTATGTATTATATATGTACATATAAATATATATATTTATGTATTAGCATCACTATAAACACATTACACCAGCATCACTATAAACACATGAGTAACGTGTTGCTACAATGTTAAGATGGCCATGAGGGATTAGAAAATTTTCTGCTCCATTATAATCTTGCAGGCCCACCGTCATGTACGCTGTCCCTCATTGACTGAGACATCATTACACAGTGCATGACTGTACAGATTGAAGTTAAGGGATTACTACAGTTAGGCAGATTAACATACCTGTCATATATATATATATATATATATATATATATATGTTGTATTTTGGTCTTTGTTTTGAAGTTTGATAATGTTTTTTTGACCACGAATATGCCATAGGAACTTCGCTTTTGTTTATATCAATTAGCCTATGGGAAAATTGGTTTTGTTTTGTCATCCTGGTTAAACTCAACAGTTTCCAAGAACCTACCAACAATGTTAAGTGAGGACTTACTGGACCATGAAAAGAAATAAAAAGGAATCTTTATTCTGTATCACTTTGCACTCTCTGATCAAACCCTGACTACTTTCCTGTCCTCAGTGGTTTGGGTCCCCCTCTTCTTCCCAGCCTTAATGCCTATCCCATAGTTTCCACAACATACAACACAGATGTTCTGGGATTCTCCTCATTTCACAGAATTTGTAACAATGAAGAAGAGGCTTTTTTTTTTTTTCAGTGTATCATTAATTGTTAAATAATTTATATTGTTTTTGTAAGGCTTTTCAAAGAAGTGAATTAGCAATTTAGAAATTTCCTTTTGGTCCACTTAATTGGAAAACTAAGGTCACTGTACATATGTCTTCTGGTACCTGGATTAGCAAGTACACACTCCAGGCTAAATAAACGAAACAAGTCAGAGTGTCCCCCCGAGAGTCCAGGCGACAGCCTCCATCTCAAATAATATATGTTCAGGTACACAGGGGGAAAATCAGACTGGATTAAAAGAAAAACAAACAAAAGGAACTGTATCAAGATCCCAGCAGAAGAAATCATTCAACTCAGGTGGTTTAGATGAAGAGCATTTAATCACACAGGTGCACAGGGTGAAAGGAGTAACCGGATGATGGAGACCCAGAGAGGAGCAATGGCAGGAAGCTGCTACCTCCCCTACATCGGAAGAAAGGAAAGAGGAAATGGAGTCCAGTGAGGCCTGGAGCCATAGAGAGGTCTCTACCAGAAGCGGGAGTCACAGAGTCACTGCCAGAAGCAAGGCTCAAAGCTGAGAGGGTGCATGGGGGACAGGACACCCTGGCATCCTCTGTCCTCCACCTCAATTCTCTTTCCTCCTGCCCTCCCTTCTCCTGATGGAGCCTGCCACTGATACTATCTAAGAAGAAACCAAGGCAGGGGAGCCAAGGTGATGGGATCCAAGGCTCAGACCAGGGCAGAGAGGAGGTTAGAGCAGGTCCAGGTGTGGTGGAGGAGGTGCATGGCAAATGGTTTCATCTTTGTGCTTTGTCAACACAAAGACTAAACTAGGGCCGGGTGCGGTGGCTCATGCCTGTGATCCCAACGCGTTGGGAGGCCAAGGCAGGCGGATCACCTGAGGTCAGGAGTTCAGACCTGCCTGGCCAACATATTTTCCACATATTTTTACCACAAACAGCTGTATTATCAGCATTATTATTTTTGAACTTTGTCAGTCTTGGTAACATAGAAATGTTTACTTATAATTCCTTGGTAAAGTAACAGGAGTGTTGCTGTTACCGGAAAGGGGTCTGGATCCAGTCCCCAAGCGAGAGTTCTTGAGTCTTGGGCAAGAAAGAATTCAGGGCAAGTCTGTAAACTGAAAGCAAGTTTATTAGGAAAGTGAAAGAATAAAAGAATGGCTACTTCATAGGCAGAGCAGCCCTGAGGGCTGCTGGTTGCCCATTTTTATGGTTATTTCTTGATGTATGCTAAACAAGGGGTGGATTATTCATGCCTCCCCTTCTTAGACCTTACAGGGTAACTTCCTGTTGTTGCCATGGCATTTATAAACTGTCAGGGCGCTGGTGGGAGTGTAGCCGTGAGGATGGCCGGAGGCCACTCTCACTAGCATCTTGGTTTCGGTGGGTTTTAGCTGGCTTCTTTACCGCAACCTGTTTTATCAGGAAGGTCTTTACGACCTGTATCTTGTGCTGACCTCCTGCCTCATCCTGTGACTTACAATGCCTAACTGCCTGGGAATGCAGCCCAGCAGGTCTCAGCCTTATTTCACCCAGCCCTTCTTCAAGATGGAGTTGCTCTGGTTCAAAAGCCTCTGGCACTGCTGTTCTCGGCTTTTCAGTTATCCTTACTGAGCCTTCTTTCAGAGGCCTCTCTCTCAAGAAACCCTTGTACCTTGTGATGTGAAATAGGAGGAGAGAGTGTGAAAGTAGCTGGGTGGAGAAAATGAAGGCAGGAGCCCTTCTTACTAATAGAACAACTGTAGTTTTAAAAAAAGGAAATGGAATGAGAACTATGGAGGGAATTTTGCAGATAGGTTCTTGGGCTCTCTGGGACTAATGACATGGAGTGAAGGAAAATGTTTTGTCTTAGAGACGGTAAACAGGTGACTTACACTGAACAAAGAGATATGATAAAAGAGGAAATATTAAGGAATTTGAATTGAGTACTAACAAAGAGTGGTGTTGTTGTCCTTAAGCATTGGGCAAAGTGGGTTGCAGAATGGCTCGACCTTCTAGGTGAAGTCAATATTGGCCGCTAGGTGGCAATCACATGTCTTCAATAATCAAAGACCTCGCAGGCCTGAGTAACTGATCTTCCCGGTGAGCTTCATCAGTCCATCCACTATTAGAGAATTCTACTTTCAAAGTCTGCTTGGATGCATTTTAATATTAAATCAATTTGTGAGTGCTCATTATGATTCGTCAAAATCGTGGCCCCAAGCAGCTGCTGTTTTCAAAGTAAGTGATGTGTGGTTTTCCTTCCACTGTTTGGGCGTTTACACTCAGAGCTTCCTCCTACTTCTCCTTAGGAACTTGACACTATTTCTGCCATAGCAGTGATGTTCCAGGCAACTATTTCTTACAAAAAGAATAAATAGAACAGGTCTTGGGTCTGAAACAATTGGCCAGCTGGGATTTTGTTTTGTATTTGTTTGGTTTTCCTGATTGGTAGATTAAAACAAAGCTTTCCAACATTTTACTTTCGAAGCAAGATTCACATGGAAAAAAACATGTTACAGCACGACATTGTAGACACTAATCTATTCTGATAGATGTGTTATAGGTCTTCTTCATTTGATTTAATATACATTTAAAACTGAGTTTGTCTGCCTGGTGAGAGATGAAAGAAATACAAATATAATCACTTTACAAAATAAATGCCTAAGATGGGGAACACTCTGCATGTAGTGTTTACATATATGCACACAACAAGAAATGATCAAATACAGTGATGCCAGCATTGATCATAGATTTTCATAGCCACATATTTCTTGAGTGGTTTATGCTAGCAAGGGAGACCTAGAGAGTCAGATGGACTCAAGCTTTTGGAATGAGGTGGTGCAGCATCTTCAATCCTCAGGGTATCTCCTGTAATTTTCTACAGGATCTGCTGCCATGCTAGAGAGTGGGTTGCAAAGCTCTGAATAGCTTTACTTACATAGAGTGTTGGGTGCTTTGAGGTTTATTTTGGAACAGAAAGGAGAGAAGTTTCTCTGAGACATAGCAGGTCACATGCGGCTGAGCCCACAGCAAGCCCAATGAAAGTTAATATGGGTCACTCATAGCCTAGGAGTGTGTCCCAACAGATATTTCTGATTTGGCCCCAGGCCACCATCAGACTATGTTGTCTTAAGATGTCATATCTGGTAACTGCAAAAACAAACCATTTTAGCTGTCATATAAGATATTCTCATATAAGTATTGACCTCTTCAAATGAATAATTGTCTCAAGACCTTCAAACAAGAAGTGGTTCTAAGGTTGCATATAAGCATTATATATTGATGAAAACATTGATCACAGACATATTACAGCTGAGTACCAAGTGCTACTGGAGTCACAGCAACATCTGTTCTGGATTATCAATATTTATGTCCAAAGGGGAGGTCAATTGTTGACAGGGTAGTAGTCAGGGCAAGTCAGTATTTCAGTGGGAAAGTATTAGGGACAGATCTTTTTAGCTGTACCCTCCTTACCCACCAAACACTCATTTTTAACTAGGAACAGATTCAATGTGAAGGACAGGTTCACTCATCCCTGTGGTGAGACATTGTTCTCATGTCCTTTACTGCCCACACTCTGTTTATTTTATTTATTTATTTATTTATTTATTTATTTATTTATTTATTTATTTATTTATTTATTTTGAGATGGAGTCTTGCTCTGTCGCCCAGGCTGGAGTGCAATGGCTCAGTCATGGCTCACTGCAGCTTCGACCTCCCCAGGCTCAGATGATCCTCTCATCTCAGCCTCCAAAGTAGCTGGGACTACAGGCACGTACTTGGCTAATTTTTCTATTTTTTTATATAGACGGTTTTGCCCTGTTGCCCAGGCTGGTCTCAAACTCCTGGGCTCAAGTGATCTGCCTGCCTCAGCCTCCCAAAGTGCTGGGATTACAAGCATGAGCCACACCACGTAGCCATTGCCTACACTCTTTATCCAGAGTTTGTTTGGTGCTTTTCACCCTATTTTTGTGCTCAATCTTAAGATCTGATTAATGCCAAAAATAAATAATCTAATTTCAAAATAATTAAGTTCATATTACATATAGACATGTTTGTGCACATATGCATGTGATGATCTTCATGTACACAACTATTCATACATTTATATTTTTATCATTTGTATATGCATGCATGTGTGTAAGAGGACTTGGCCTTTGTTATTTAAAACTAATCATATATTAATATATATAAGAAGGACAGAGAATGGAAGGCCATACACCTCCATATTAGCAGAAGTTATCTCAAAAGGGTAGAATTACTTCCTTTGCTGATTTCTCTTCTATTCTCTTTGTCTGTGGTTTTCATGTTTTCTGAAATAATCAAATATTACTTTTATAAATAGAAAAAACCATAATGTAATGGTTTTGGAAAAGTGTATTTGACTTTAGTAACAAAGTAGTATGTTCTAACAAATAAAAACAAAGTAAAATTGATCTTAGGGCCTGACAGCTCAGGTCACCCTTAACTCACTGCTTAATTGGCCCTGACTTGGCCAAAATCACCTCAGTGTTTGCTCATGTGAAGCAGAGAAGATGATATTTGCTAAGCCCTATTCAGGGCTGTTGAGGAATCAGATGAGAAGGTTATCCGAAAGCACTTTGTGATTAGACTGTATATATAAAAACGTGCTGACTTCACTGTGACAGTTGCATTTTCCATGAACTGGCTGTGCCCCTCCTGTTATAGGGAGTTCCCAGGAGCCACGGTCATGCACGAGCCTTCCTGTGGAACTCCCCGAAGACCCTGGTCCCGCGCTTGGGAACAGCAACAATCAAGAAGACCTGCCAATGTCAGAACTGGAAGAGTCCCAGATTCCCAGATTTAGTTCCAACAGTCAGAAGTCAAGGTTTGTTTCATCAGATATCCTGACCACGGAATTCCACAGGAACTAGGGTTGTTGAATCAACAATAGGACACTCAGGTACATTTGAATTTCAGATACAGGTAACAAATAATTTTTAGTATGAGGATGTCCCAAATATTGCACAGAATTAATGCACATCGGAAAACATTCGTTGTTTATCTGAAATTCAAATTTAACTGAGTTTCCTGTCTGTATTTTATTTGTTAAATCTGGTTATCCTAATGGAAACCTTCACCCTCTCTCACTAGTTTGGTTGGTTGGTTGGTTGTTTGGTTGGTTGGTTGGTTGGTTTTTACTTATTAACTTCAACTTCTTAATGAGAGTTTAGGTTTTACAAATACAGTCATCCCTTGGTGTGCATGGGAGATTGGTTCTAGGACCTCCCTCAGACACCAAAATCCACAGATGCTCAAGTCCCTGATACAAAATTGTGTAGTATTTGCATATACCATATGCACATCCTCCAGTATACTTTATGTCATCTCTAGATTACTTAGAATCTTTAGATTGCTAATATAATGTAAATGCTATGTAAATAGTTGTTACACTGTGTTATTTAGGAAATAATGATGAGGAAAAATGTCTGTACATGGTTAGTACAGATGCAATTTGTTTCCAAATACTTTTTATCCATGGCTAATTGAATCCAGTCATGGAATCCTCAGATACTGAGAGTCAACCATACATGCTCAGGGCCTTTCAGTTGGGGCACCCCCTGTAAGTGCACGTGACATATGCTAAACAATGATAGGCCATTGCAACAGCATCAGCAGGGCTGGCAGGGTGCTAGGGAAACACACAGGGGGAACCCACCAGCATTCTCTCAGAACACTGTAAACTGTAGAGAGCTTCAAGGGTGACTGTCTGGGCCACATCTTGCCCTTTAATTGGCCTGGCTGTTGTGCAAAGAAAGCACCTGCAACCATCAACGTGTTCACCCACCAGTAGACTGGAGTCATTGTTCATCCTTGGATGTGAAATTGGCCAGGGGCAATTAAGAATTGGGAAACTAGAAAAGGCAGCCCAGTGTCAAGGAGGTCAAGACTGGGTCACAGCCTTGCTTCCCTCCAGATCTGTCTTGTCTCTGGATGGTGAGAGAGTTGGGGCAGGGGAGTCTGGAATTATTGTAAAAGGCAATTTTTCTTGAAGCAAACAGCCAGCCAGGCAGTACAGCTTCCAAGCTGAGAGTCTGAACGGCCTGAGCCAGTGTCCCTTCCCAACCAGCCAGATACCCCAAGGTCCCACCACTGGCCTCACACTCTGGGGACACCTAAGCATTTCAATTAGACTACAGCATTATCTGTCCTCTGATAAATTCATCACCAAAAGAAAACAATCAAGGATAAAAGAGTAGCCATGGTGGCAAGTCAGGAGTCCTGGCCACGTGGACTTCATCATGGCTTCACTCCTCTGAGCTTCAGTTTCTTCATTTATAAATTAAAAGGTAGAACTCCATGATTGCTGAGGTTACATCCAACTCTATAATGCTGGTGAATAACAGAGATGCAGGATCAGTAAACTTTGGTAAGGAAATGGGTTTTGTCACAGTTTAGAAATATCAGGCTCTGTTCAGGATTCTAGATTTGCTTTAGAATGGGGCCCTAGGTTGCCAAGGGGGTACAGTGAGACCACCTGGGAGTAGCTGAGGACACAGGAATAAGGAAGTGGCCAGCATCTCTGAGACTTACCACTGACACTCTTCATTCCACTCCTGATAAGGCCCAGCTGTTAAAGATAAGGCTATTGTGGCCCAGCGCAGTGGCTCACACCTATATTCCCACACTTTGGGAGGTCAAGGCAGGCAGATCATTTGAGGCCAGAAGTTCGAGACCAGCCTGGCCAACATGGCAAAACCCCATCTCTACTAAAAGTACAAAAATTAGCTGGACATGGTGACTAATTTTTGTGTTCCCAACTACTTTGGAGGCTGAGGCAGGAGAATCACTTGAACCCAGGAGGTGGAGGTTGCAGTGAACTGAGATCTTGCCACTGCACTCTGTCTCCAAAAAAAGAAAAGATAAAGCCATTGTCCTATATGGGAGAAACTGATTGCAAATTCAATGACCATTTATTGTGTTCTTTTCCCAAACCAGGAAAAGTCTGGGGTACTAGAGAATAAATTGTAAATAGTTACTAGTATGTGCAGAGTTTCCTTTATTCATTACTAATTCAATTAATGTTTATTGAGCATCTGCTCCATATCAGGACTGTTCTAAGCTCTGAAGACGTTGTATTGGAGGCCTTTCCCTTCCACCAGCAGTATGTGAGGAAATAGTCAGCAAAGTGTAACTGCTTCTCCAGCTGCTAATTGCACAAAAGCAGGTACCATGTTACTCTGAGGTTTAGTTCTACCTTATCCCCCATCTTCACTGACCATCTTGTTTTGAATAATCACGAGAGAAGCAAGGAGAATGTTATTAGCTGAGTTGTGTCACCCCAAAATTCATATGTTGAAGTTCTAATCCCCAGTATCTCATTTGCATATGGGGTCTTTGCGGATGGTCAAGTTGAGATGAGGTCATGGGGGCGGGCCCTAATCCAATACAATTGTGTCCTTATGAAAAGGGGAAATTTGGACACAGAGACAGGCATGCACTTGGAGAGGGCACCATGTGAAGATGAAGGCAGAAATCGGGACGATATATTTTCAAGCCAAGAAACACCCAAGATTGCCAGGAAACCAGCAGAAGCTAAAAGGAAGACACGGAACAGAATCTCCTTCACAGTCTTCAGAAGGAGCCACCCCTGCCAACATCTTGATGATCTTGGACTTCAAGCTCCCAGAGCTGTTCAAGCCTCCAGAACAACACATTTCTGTTGATTAAGCCATGCAGTTTGTGGCACTTTATTATAGTAGCCCTAAGAAATGAATACAAGGCCAGGTATGGTGGGTCACACCTGTAATCTCTGCACTTTGGGAGGCTGAGGCAGGAGGATCACTTGAGACCAGCCTGAGAAACATAGTGAGACCCTGTCACTACTAAAAAATTAAAAAAAAAAAAAAATTAGCCAGGTGTGGTGGCATGTGCAGTCCCAGCTACTCAGGAGGCTGAGATGGGAGGATCACTTGAGCCGGAGAGGTCAAGGCTGCAGTGAGCCATGATCACACCACTACACACCAGCCTCCGTGACAGAGAGAGACCCTGTTTAAAAATATAATAATAAAAAAAAACGAATACAAAGAGCCTTGGTCAGACTGTGCTATTCTTATTGCTTAGGCTGCAAGTAGGTATAGTGTCTCATGGCAACTTCAGAACGCAAGGCCTGTAAGGCTCTAGGGCCAGGGCCCAGAACCTTTTGAAGAGTTGCCAAGAGCAAGTCAGGGCTTGAGGAACTGCCTAGGGCTAGAGCTCTGGGACCAGCCTGTTCCTTCACACCAGCCAGCTCTGACTTCTCACAGGGTCCACTGACTTTCTTCACACCCTCCCCTTGCTCCTCATGGATGTAGCAGGGCCTGTCCTTGGGCCTCTCCAGCACCTTCCAGCCCAACCCAGGCCACGGCCCCACTCTGCCTCTGTTTTGAGGACTAACTTCCATTTTTCGTTGCATGTTCTTCTGACCTCTAATTTTTGGCCCAATCCTGATTTGCCTTTGGCTCTCTAGCTTAGACACAGAGCTCATGGAGGCTGTGCCACAATTTGAACCAGGGATAGGACAAGAATGTCAGAGGCTGTTTAGGGATCATGGAGGGGAGGAGGGTTACAGGGAAAGAATGCATTTGGCTTATAGTGAAAAATCAAAACAGCTCATACTTTGAGTTTCCCAAGCACTTTGGTGTATATTGCCTTTGAGCTATACAATGCAGCCCCTGGGGCACAGTTAAGGTGGGTGTCATTATTTTATTTATATCTCCATGTTAAAAATGAAGGAACTGAGGCTCACCCAGGTTACAAAACTTGACTGAAATCACACAGCCCATGCGGGAGCCAGCATTTGGTTTTAAGTACAAGTTATTTCTGCCCTGCCACACTCTCCCCGCATAGATCAGAGCTCAGAAGCTAAAGGAGGAGGCAGAGCCTGGACTGACATGACGCAGGCAGACGCAGACCAGACATACTGACTTGGCTCTCCCTCCTCAGCAAGTAGTGACTGGCCAAATACCACACACGAATAACAAACACCTTGCATTTATATAATACCTCACAACTGACAGTGTTTTTACAAGGATTATCTCATTCCATCCTCACAAATAACCCCATGAGGTAAGCAGGGTGAACTCAGTTATTTTATTTTATTTTATTTTATTTGAGACAGGGTCTCATTGTCACCCAGGCTGGAGTGCTGTGGCACAATCACAGCTCACAGCAGCCTTGACAGTATGTGTGCAAAGATAGGACAGTATGTGTGCTAAGTATTTGCCTTCCCTGAATGTCCACATTGTTATGAAGGTATATTTGTCAAGGTAAGAGGGTGTAATATACCTTGCTGAGCAGTTTGTAGCTTGGTTTGTAACTTTCAGCTGTTGAGATGTATGGTAAGTTGGCCTTCATTTGTACTTCTGTATCTTGCCCTGCATTTGTTAGGAGTGGATCTGGTGAAAACCAGGCTTTCCTGCTTCTGCTGTTTTAGCTGCTCCTGTAAGCAGGCCACTCATGGAGGTGTCTGTTGCCCTGTGGTGGTGGGAGAAGTTCTAGCCTCTTACTACTAGTTTTCTGAGCATGAGAGCATGTGTCATACCTTCATTTTAGTAGCGCCAATTGCAGCAGGTGCAGCAAGGGTCGGAGTGGCAGCAGCATACAGGCCATAGAAGCCTCCCGATCTTGCCAATGGCAGGGGCCTCCAGGGCCAGCCCCCTAGTTTGGAAGGCAGCCTCCCTAATGCAGAAGAAACAATGGCTTCTTTGGGGGCCTGATTCTTTGGTGTTACTTAGGGACTTGTTCCTGAAAGCTTAAGTTTGAATCTGTTTCTTCAGCCCTCTCAATGATTCTATAAGGCATATAAATCCCTGAAATAAATCCTTTCTATATAAAACTACTAGAATGGATTCTGTTCTAGGCCACTGACCAACACAGGGCACTTAGCCTCCCCTCCAGGAACAAGGGAGATTCTGGTGACCTAGGAAAATCACTTTTGACTACATTCTAGGGCCTTGTCACTCCATTGAACTTACGATCCTTGGTAAGGTTTTCTCCATTTTTGTTCTATACCTGGGTTCAACCTCTCTACTATGGACTGAATTCCTAAAATTCATATGCTGAAGCTCCACCGTCCAAAGTAATAGCGTTTAGAGAGAGCCTTTGGGAGGGGTTACATGAGATCATAAGTGTAGGGCCCTTAGGGCCCTTATAACGGGATTAGTGCCTTCATAAGAAGAGACACCAGAGAGCTTGCTTTCTCACTCTCCAGCCATGTAAGGACATAGCAAGAAGGCAGCCATCTACAAGCCAGGAAGAGAGACCTCACTGGGAACTAACCAGACTGGCACCTTGACTTCCCATTCTCTAAAACTAGTAAGAAATAAATTTCAGTTGTTTAAGCCAACTAGTCCATGGTATTTTGTCATAGCAGCCCAAGCTGACTAAGACACTCTGATCCTTCTTCGGATCATCAACCCCACTCTTCTCCATCTGCCTGACTTATATGGATGTGGTTCTGCAGCACTGTCACTCAGGTCTTCCTTGGACCATCAAAGCCCAGGGGCAATATCGACACCACCCACCCCAGCCTGAGCTTCAAGATACCTCTAGCAGCTCTCCAAGCCCAGCTGTCTCAGACAAAGAAGCTGACAAACATATGCTGAGACTCTGTGCAGCACAGTTTGGTGAGAGCTGTTTGATAATGGTGCATTGGGATTGTACAGAAAGAGAAGGCAGGAAGAACAACAGAAATAGGCTTGACCTTGTTGTCCACCTTAAGTAAGTATTGAGAATGGCACTCGTCAATATTCAGAGAGAGTCAAAAGCAAACAGAAAGTGTTCCTTGGCTTTCAAGTTCTTATACAGTTTTTCTAAGTCTTTCAAGGGCTTGAGTGAAACCAAGTAGTTTCATTTAACTACGAGTTCCTGCAAGACAGTCTCCAAATTCCAGTGGCCTGGTTTTATCCACTCTCTCCTCTTCAAGTCTGAATGCTCCTGTACAGAACTACTGCAATTTCACTTGAAGTCATTTCTGTCTCATCCAGTTTCATCTCCCAGCTCATGAGCTCATGGGTTTTGCATGATTTCAATATGAAGTCATCAGCCAGGCCCAGCTTCCTACACAGACTTTAAACCCTTAGGATCCTTTTAATAAACTAGATGTAAGCCCCACAGTTTGCACTGAAACATGAAACCCAGAGTTTCTCCCAGGTGCTCTCATATATGTGTATATCACATGCTTCACATCTTTCTCTGTTTCTTAAACACTGAAACCTTTCATCCTGCTTCTCCTCTTCTCAGCACGTGCACCTGCCCTCTCACGGGAGGAGGTGGCCCAGAAGGAACTCAGAGGAGTCAAGTGGTCAAAGCTCAGGAAATACTAGAGCTCTCTGTTTTACACAGAACTATGTAAGTACATGTTGGAACTAAAGCAACACTGAGTTTCTGGAGGATGAAGAAAAAGAAAATTCCACTCTAAGTCAACTGCACAAATAATGGAAAATTGTATATACTTCAAATATCCATTAATAGAGTCCACATTTTGAAACCAAGCCAAAATGTGTAGGCCTGGAGCTCTGGAATGCATATTGACTGAACATTCCTTATTTCCAAAGTCATAGCCAACAACAAAAATCACATTGTGGTATCAGAGCCTCCATTCTTTCTCAAATACTCATGTGTTCTCTTTGAGCAATGGCCATAAAAGAGTTTATAAAACAACAGCAGCAACAACATGAAAGTCATGATCATGACAACTTGAATTTATAGTTTGAGTTTTAAAAATAAGACAAAAACAATTTGATCATATGTAAAAATCTATATAACTCTCTCTAATTTGATTCAAACAAGTATTATTCATTGAGACCCTACTATGCCCCCACTACCGTGCTAAGTTCTAAGAAATACAATAAAACTATATCAAATAATTTCTTTTCTCATAGAGTAACAGAGGCAAATATTGAATGTGTGAGATAATTAGAGAACAACCAAGGGAAAATAGTCTGAGCCATGTTGCTGCCATTAAACCTGATAGGTAGTCAACAATAGAAAGATCAGAGAAGGTAAACAGGTAGAAAAGTATTAATTCAAGACAAAGTCGTCGAAATAGTCCTTAATGCCTGGATAAGGTCTGGGAGGTTTCTGATCTAATGCTTATGTAAGTGACTTTGCTCTGAAAGGGGATAAATCTAAATATAACTTTTCCCAACGAGAGTTTAGAAAATGGCCAAATGGAAAGGCCTACTCAGAACTCATCTCCTTGATAGGTTAAAGCTGCTCCAGGTCTGAAAAGCCTCCAGAGGAGCAGACTAAATCATGTAGAAAAGCTGGAGGAAAGCCAGTGTGGGTGACTAGCCATGGCAAAGTACCAGATCCAGTTTATCAGCCACCTTATCCTTTTTCTCTGCCTGCATTTAGAGGAGATGCCATTAGGAAGACTGTAAGAGGCTAGCTTGAGGAAGGTAAAAAAAATCTGGTTGTGAGAAGTAAGCAATGTGTGAGAAGACTGGGTGGATATATACCCTTTATAACAATTTCTTCACTACTCTTACAGACATTAGGAAGTCTAAAATGGAATGACTTCCTTCCTCCATAGTCTTCCAAATCTGGTCATCTTTCTATGTTGCTGATTTTATTCAATGCCACTTTCATTACTCTAGCCACTCTGAAAGGAAATTTCCCTCTTCACTGTGTGGGAGGGAAGAAACATTTCTTCCATTAACTGTGTTCAGTGAGTGGGACCTGTGAATAAAACTGACAAAAGATAGATAAACAGGAGAAAAAGTTTATTTACACATGCAATGTACATACACACTGAAGTGCTCAGCGATGAGTAACTCAAAGGTGTGGTTAGAGCTTGGAGCTTATATAACTAATTTAGTTAGTAGGGGAAAGGTAGGGAAGAGGAATAGCTCCTATGGGATGAACAAATCGGTTTCTTTAGGAAAGACAAATGGGTTCTTTAGAAGAACAAATAGGAGATAAGAAAGTTTAAGCATAAAATTTATACATGTATGAGTGTTATTTCCATCTTCAGGGACATAAAAATTCCTCAAAGAGAAAGCTTATGCAGATTTACTCTTAGTCACTCTTCTGGGGACAGACCAACCTCAAGAGTATTTATGACAGTCTTTATCTCTCAGAAGTTTTTGCATATATTCAGATAAGGACAGCACCAAAAAGGCTTCTTTCTGTATCTGTTGAATCTCAAATGTCTTCCGCTTAAAATAATCTTTATACCAACTCTGGGGTTCCGAGGATGCCCCCACACCTGCATCTCTGCTTTCAGTCCCTGGCCAAATCTTCTGCTAAAACTACGAGTTTCTGAAGAATTGTATTAATCATTTTTGTTCCCAGAATCTAGAGTAGTACTGGTACATGGCTTATCCATTCACAAAATACTTTTGAATGAATTAGTAAATAAAGTAAAACAGAGTATTGTTTTCCTTATATTTGCAAAACAGCAACAAACAAAAACCATGATACCTATTAGAGGCTAATTCCCTAACAAAGATATATCTTGAGCCTTGATCTGTCTCCTGAGATACCCACCTGTATTCTCAACTTTTTATGAGGCATTTCCACCAGAAGGTTTCATAGGCATCTCAAATTCAACAATTTCCACAAAGAACCCCATTGTCTTTCCTGTTCTTCATATATTTTCTAATTCAGTGAACAATGTTACCCAACTACCCAAGTTATATAAATATTACTTGTCATTAACTCCCTCTTTTTCACCCCTTATAGAGAATTATCATGTTGAATCTACCTCTAAAATATCTGTGGAATGAGCATAGAAGTTTCCTCAAAAATTAAAAATAAAATTATTACATGATCCAGCAATTACATTTCTGAATATATGTCCAAAAGAATTGAAACTGAATCTCAAAGAAATATTTGCACACCCATGTTCAATGCAGTGTTACTCATAACAGCCAAAGGGTGGGAGAAACCTGAATGTCCATCAACAGATAAATGGATAAAGAAAATGTGGTATATACATATGACAGAATATTATGCAACCTTTTAAAAAAAGGGAAATTTTGTCACATGTTACAACATGAGCAAACCTAGAGGATATTACGCTAAGCAAAATAAGCCAGTCACAGAAGGATGAATACTGTATAATTCCAAATATATGAAGTATCTAACATAATCTAAATCATAGGAACAAAATAGAAAAGTGGTTACCAAGAGCTGGGGAAAGGAGAAAAGGGAAATTAGTGTTTTTTAGTGGGCACTAAGTTTCAGTGTTGCAAGATGAAAAAGTTCCTAGAGATCTTTTGCACAACAATGTGAATACATAACACAAATTAATTGTACACTTAAAATAGTTAAGATGGTACATTTAATAAGGTATGTTTTTTACTACAAGTTTTTTATTTAACTGCAGCACGGTTTATAAATTATCCTGAAGACATCTTGTTGAGCCTATTTCTATTCCTGTTGAGCTAAATAACAGCTACTAAAGAAGTAATCAGTTATAGACTGATCCAGATAAAGTCAACCTATTTTAGATGGCTGATGTTTAAGGATGCCACCTAAAATAGACTGACTAAATGAAAGCCATTTCTTTCATTCATGTCCCAGTGGGGCATTGCCAACTAGAGATCCCTGCAATGTCACTTGGCAAGCCAGAGACCCCTGACTGGCAATGCCCCACTGGGGCCTCACTCAGACATCCTGACACACCCCTGTTATAGCTTATACCTGCGTTCTGCTGTTCCCGAGCTCTTGTACTGCACCCAAGAAGAATGACGATGCACAGGACACTGGAGGATGAGGAAGGAGGAGAAGAATTTTATTGAGTGATGAAAGCAGCTTTCAGTGGAGAGGGGACAAGGTGATGGATCTCCCATGTGGCTGGGTCTAGAGCCTTTTATGGACTCAGAATGGGGAGTGCATGCTGATTGGTCTGTGAATATGCAAAAAAGGTTAAAGCAAAGATACCACTTAAAGGTGAGCACGAAAGTGTACAAAAACCAATTAGGAAAGAGTAGGTATATGTAAAATAGGTGAAGGGTTCGGACCAATCAGAGGAAAACATGCCAAATGGGAAGACAAGTTCCCAATCTGGTCAGAGTATTTAACTTGCAGCTTGCCTTTCAGGCTTTAAACTGTCTTCGGCTTGAAGGTGGGGTTTTGCCATGGGCCCACCCCTATCTGCCTAGGCATTTGTCTGCCTCTATCAACGTCAGAATGAAAACTGGGAGATCTGCTGCTCCTTCCATTGGTAAGAGGATAGTAACAGTGTTTTTTTACTCCTACAACTTCTATTTATCTCTATGTTGATTTTTGTTTTGGAAGGGTAAGGGCTGGTTTTCTTTCTATTTTTTCTACAATGAAGGTTTCTTTTTAATTTGTTATATGAATGACTCTGGTAAAAACACTCAAATGATACTATTTAATTTTTATCCTGATGACATAATCAGAAACCTTCTGGATCAGTCATTTTGCTTCCTTCCATTGTTTCTTATGAACAATATATACTAGCTTTAACCCTCATTCCTCCTAAGAAAGCAATTACACAAAGCTAGTATTAAAAGAAAGCAATGTGAAATATAGCTATTTTTAAAAACAAAGGAAAGTTTTTGGGGGGTGATGTGGGAATTACCCAGCAAATTTTGATGAACTCTAGGGAAGCTGCTGGTCAACTAGACCCAGCAAAACAAAATATACTCTTCAATTACATCTATGTGTCATGGCTTCAAGGAAAAGAGAATGGGTTTTGGTAATTGCAGTGTTTTGCTTTGGCTTTTTGTTTGTTTGAGATTTTTTGTGTGTTTGGTTTTTTGTTTTTTTATAAATTTGTAACATTTTTGAGATTGTTTTCTAAAACAAAAACAGATCCAAAAAACCCACTAGATTTTAGTTCTCAGTTCCAGGGGGAAAAAAGTCAGCCTACCCTCAATTTGAACCTGTATCCATGTGGTCGTAATTAAATGCCTCAAAAGAACTTAAAATCATCAGAAAACATCTGACCATATTGTGACATGTCCCGCTACACATACTAGAATGTGCCTGGGCAGCAGTTTGACATTTCTGAAATGGCATCCATACAGGATAGGAAGGAAATGCTGAGTAAGCACCAGGAAGAAAGTAATAAGGAAGGAGATTATTTTCTTTTCATCATATACCTGGGTCCAGGTGCTCAAAAACTATACACAGAATGAAGTTGAAATTGTAACTGGAAGGATTCAACAGGGTCTCCAAAACATCCTGGAGACATGTGGGATGCTGCTCTGACCAGATGGAAGGAACTGGGAGGAGGAAGTTAATTATGTTTGTGGGCAGTGGCTGAGGCTTTATTGTAGTGGTAATGCACGAGAAAAGTCTTGAAAGAAAGAGAAGGATTTTGAGGGGCAGGGAAGTGAGGAAAGGACCTAAGGGTGCAGGATGAGACCTTTACAGCTGCAAAGATAGGCTGGGTTTCCAGTTTGTTTGCTAGACAAGGAGAAGATAATTGATATGGTTTGGCTGTGTTCCTGCCCAAATCTCATCTTGAAATGTAGCTCCCATAATTCCCACGTGTTGTGGGAGGGACCCAGTGGGAGATGATTGAATCACGGAAGCGGTTTCCCACATAGTGTTTTCATGATAGTGAATAAGTCTCATGAGATCTGATGGTTTTATAAGAGGTTTCCCCTTTTGCTTGGCCCTCATTTGCTCTTGCCTGCCACCGTGTAAGACGTACCTTTCACCTTCCATCATGATTGTGAGGCCTCTCCAGCTACATGGAACTGTGAGTTCATTAAACCTCTTTTTCTTTATTAATTACCCATTCTTGGATATGTCTTTATCAGCAGTGTGAGAATGGACTAATACAATAATGCAGGGGTTTGTGTAAGAGGAAAACACTCAGACTTCTCATATTTTTAGACCAATAATACAACACAACAGCATAGAGGACGATTTGGAGAGGGAGTGGAAAAAATGAGTTATAAAGTTAATGCAGTGAACTGTGGCAGGGACCAAAGGGACAGAAAGGAGGATAACACAGATTAATTCTGTTTTTATTAAGCTAAACAAAATTTTGTTCTGTTAACTAAAAAAAAAAAAAAGAAGAGAGAGAAAAGGAAAAGGTTTTATATGCTCTAACTTGATTGGTTATTGAAGTTCCAAGGTAAGAACAGAAAATAAACGTATGCAGGCTCCAAAGTAGGAACAAGCACTTTTTTCCCCTTAGAGCAATTGCTGCCCCTGTCCATTGCCAACTCCCTGTCTGACCACCCACTTCTCAGATGACACCCTTTGTTTCTGTACTTGCCCCCACTGCCATGCATAGGACAGAAACCAGGGAAATTCTTTCCCCACAAGAGCAGGAGGTCACATTTACCACCACATTGCAGGAACAGAATTTACCCCTATGTTGCAAGAACAGAAAACAATGTCACTGGCATGCTGAATTTTAACTCAAAATATATTTATTTCCCTCCTCCACTCCCACTCCTCGAAGAACCAGTGGGATATATATTAGTTCTGTTCTAGATTACTACTTATGGGCTATTTCATTGCTTTATAAAAGTCATTAGGCTCCCTTTTTAGCGTATTGAAAGAGTTAGTAGTGGTTGCTTCAATAGCTAGAAAAGGCATGCAATTCAAATAACTGCTTTCCCAAAGAACTTCTAACATGTACCCGGTGTATATGGTGGTGGTAATACCACAGGCTTTCTGGGTCAAGCCCACTTTGCCACTTCTCCATTTAAGCCCATTACTCAACCTCTCTGTGCTGTTTCCTCCTGGTTAAGTGAGGGTGATGGCAATACCTCCCTGAGAAGGTTATTAGGAAAATTAAGGAGGTTAATACTGTATATGTAAAACACATGAAACAATGCCTGGTGCAGAGTTAAGTGCATAATAAGCATTAGTGATGACCATGATGCAGCAAAATTCATTTCGCTTTTCTAAAATGAAAAGAAGAATGAGGTAAGAGAAAATCTTAGCAGGGTGGTGGTGCTAATGCTGTAGACACAGGATGCTAGGAGGTAAGGGGGAAAGAGGATCACCACTGCATTCACAGACAGCCCTCATAGTCTCAAAGTGGGGCAGCCCTTGGGCAGGGACACCAGGTGGACGATTTAGTACCACAGACAAAGATTCCATGATACGTAACCTACAGATTGGTGTTTTCACTGGGTGACAAACGTAACACTCCACATACAGGCATACCACAAAGATCTTCCTTCCCAGCAGAAAGAATATATGTGAGATATTCCAGGTTGTTTTAATGGGGAAGTTAAGAGAAAGGACAACTCTTCAAATTAAAGGCCAATCCTCCCATGGAGCTAGGAGACAAAGAGCCATTCACCTGCCTCACCTATGTTAAGAGGAGGCATCTACCCTACAACTCATAAGTCTCCCAGTCGTGTAACCACCCCACAAGTTCTTCTTGCCTGCTGCCAGGTAAAGCGAATTTATCAAGACATGGGGGGTTGCAATAGAGGAAGAGCCGGCTAAACAGGTGACCGGTTTTATTATTACCCAAATCAGCCTTCCCAGAGGCCAGGGGTTTTTAAAGATAGTTTGGTGGGCAGGGGGCAAGGGAAGGGAGATAGCTGATTGTTTGGGTCAGGGATAAAATCATAGGGAGTTCAAGCTCTCCTCTTGCATTGAATGAGTTTCTGGGTGGGGGGCCACAAGACCGGATGAGCCTGTTTACCAGACTGGGAAAAATAACTCGAACACCAATCTTAGGTTTGACAATAGTAATGTTGTCTACAGGAACAACTGAGGAGGTAACTGATCTTGTGGTATCTGGCTGCTTGACTCCTGAACCATAATTTCTCATCTTGTGGATAATTTGTTAGTTTCACAAAGGAGGTCTTGTCCCCAGGCAAGGAAGGGTTTTGTTTTGGGACAGGCTGTTATCTTTGTTTCAAAGTTAAACTATAAACTAAATTCCTCCCAAAGTTAGTTCTGCCTACGCCCGGGAATAAACAAGGGCAACTTGAAGGTTAAAAGCAAGATGGAGTTGGTTAGGTCATAACTCTTTCACTGCCATAATTTTCTCACTGTTACAATTTTTGCAAAGGCAGTTTTACTTGGAGCCTACTCTCAGTGAAAACTGAAAATGTTTTCCATACCCCAGCAATCTTTAGTGCAATGTTTCCTAAATAACTAATAAAATTAACTTTCTGAAAGGTAGAGGATGACAATTAAAGAAATATTGAAGCTGCTTCTATAGAAGCACATAGAATATTCTAACTAGAAGGAAACTGAGTAATCCTTTTGTTTTGTGGACTCAACTAATTTTTTTAGCAGAGCCCTTTATTCAAACAAAATTCTTCTTGGAATCTTACACATAAAACAGTTTTTAAAAAGAACTAGTGTGGCACAGCAGTGCTGTACAAAGGTAAGGGTCTGTGGGATCAATCCACCTGAATCATCTGCCCAGGACACAGGCAATAGGGGAGTGCATTATTTAATTGAAAAACAAGGAAAAAGCCAAGCAAGAGAGAGTCTGATTTGTGTTACCACCATGCACACACAGTTTTAAATGGCATCAGTGGTAGAATATTCCCCTCCACCAGGGCAGACCACTTGGTAGTTATGAGGTAGGGCAAGTGTGAAGTGAGGCAAGTGTGTGATTCTAACTACCCAGTGGGTTCATCTTGCCCACTGCTTAGATAGAGCTGATTTACCAAGATAGGAGAATTCCAACAGAGAAAGAGTAATTCACACAGAGCTGGCTGTGCAAGAGACAGGAGTTTTATTATTACTCAAATCAGTCTTCCTCAGTATTCGAGGATCAGAGCTTTTAAGGACAACGTGGTGGGGAGAGGGGAAGCCAGTGAGCCAGGAGTGCTGATTGGTCAGGTGAGAGATGAAATCATAGGGAGTGGAAACTGTCTTCTTGCACTGAATCAGTTCCTGGGTAGGGGCCACAAGATTGGATGAGCCAGGTTATCAATATGGGTGGTGCCAACTGATCCATCAAGTGCAGGGTTTGCAAAATATCTCATGCTGTGTGTTTCATGATCTGTCAATTTGTCTCCCAACCATGGTCCCCAGGGGGTCCATGGAACATATTTTGAAAACCGCCAATCTAGCCCACTCTGCTCACCTTTGAAGCCCAGAAAGGTTAAGTGACTTCCAATGTCACCAAGGTAAAGCAACTCATACAAGTAAAATTAGAATCCAGGCTCCATGCTTTCTGTGTGTCTACTTCCCAAAGCTACTATAGGGACCAAGGGAAAAACTTCCCCTTTGCCCTCTTGCAGGTTCACTGAAAACCATCTGACAAAAGGCAGATTCATAGAAGAAAAGAGTCATACAAAATGTCTTTAATGTGTACATGTAGGAGTCATACAAAATATGAAAACTTGGCTGGGTGTGTTGGCTCACACCTGTAATCCCAATACTTTGGGAGGCTGAAGTGGGAGGACTGCTTGAGCCCAGGAGTTTGAGACCAGCCTGGGCAACATGGCGAGACCCCATATCTAAACAATAAATAAATAAGCTGGGAAGGGTGGCACACACCTATAGCCCCAGCTACTCAGGAGGCTGAGGTGGAAGAATCCCTTGAGCCTGGGAGGTTGAGGCTGCAGTGAGTCATATCATGGCCCTGAACTCTAGCCTGGACAAGAGAGCAAGACCCTGTCTCTGAAAAAAAAGTTTAAAAGAAATATGAAAACTTAAAGAAAGGGCCTGATGATTGATGCTTTTATAGCATCTTGAAGTTACAGAAAGAATAGAGGTTCAGAGCATGGCATGACAGGTTATGGGAGGGAGACAAAAGAAGCTAAGGTAAGCAAGGGTGATCTTGTTATGCAGATGAAAGTCACAGGTAACACATCTCAGAAAGAAGGGATGCAGCCTGTGGTTAAGTCTAGATCCAGACAGGCCCTCTGACAAAGCCTGGATGTTTATTTTGCTAATGTAGATTTTTCTCTACAGATGCAAATCTCCTCCACAAAAGGCAGGTTTTCAGGGTTATTTCAGTCTGAAGCCCTCTGTAAAAACATCTCAAAAGATGTCAATGAAGTGTATTTTGGGTTGAAATATTTTTGGTTTCCCTTACCACCACCTGGGTGAACATGAGGTACCACCTTGTTTCTCAGTCTCCCTGCTTGATTCCCTAGTGTTAAGGGTTGAGTTGTGTCCCCTAAGATTTGAAGCCATTGTCATGGGGTTAACAAGAATTACAGACAGAAATATAGTTTATAATTAAGCATTAATCAGGCTGAGAGAAGAAAAAGGAAGAAACTCTTCAGGCAGGCAGTTAGGGTGAGTCCTCAGTTGAATTCTTTCAAACAAAAGAACAGCCTGAAAAATCAAGCTTCAACCACAGATAAGGAAACTTGCACAGGGGGGCTTGCCAAAGATATGCCCACAGCCACACAGATAAGAAAGGCTACACAGATAACTTGCCCAGACATGCCTGCAATGGAAAATTCCATCCCCGACACATGGCCAGTAAGGGGAACAAAACAATATGGAGTAACTCAAGCTAAGGACCTGCATGCACATTAGGAGGCACGTGCATGGAGCATGAGTGGAGCTACCAGAAATTTGCAACTTATGCAAATGAGACACCCAACCCTTGTTGGAACCGAACTCTCGATTCCCTCCTGGGCAGGGGTCGTCGCGAAGGATCACCGACACGAAGTTCACAGCAGAGAGTTATTTATTACTAGCGCGCTAGGGTCCCAAGCTCTAAGTT
>NW_012116723.1:0-792 GCF_000951035.1 Colobus angolensis palliatus
ACTTCAGCCCCTCGGCCTCCCTGCTCTGGGGTCAGAGCTGCAGCTCCAGAAGCCTTCTGTGCTGGGCACACACTGAGCTTCCCTGGGCTGCAGGGGAGGCTGCATTAGCAGGAGCCACACTCCAGGGGAAGACCACAAGCCCCTGTGGCCACAAGCTCAGCCCCTTCCTCCAGTTAACCCACAGTACCAGTGAGCCCTCGCCCTACCCTGTCTGCTGCTGGTTCCTCCTCCCAATCACAGCAAACAGTGGAGGGCCAGAGAAGAGCAAGTTGCTCTTTGCCCCTAAAACCCAAATAGGAAAAAGAAGGACTTATTGAGAAGTCAGCGGCCAGGAGTGAGGCCAGCGGGATGGGCTCAGGTCCTCATGGGAACTTAAGGGAGCTCCACCCACAGCCTTAGTATGACTTTTGTGGGCTACGGGCACTTTTTCCTTCATGGGTCCCCGCCTGCGTAAAAAATATTAAAAATTACATTTTTTAAACCAATTTGGAATAAGGACAAATACAAGCCACACTGGATCAAGTGTTTCTTCTGATTTCAGAGGAAATCACATTTCCTAGATCCCCTGAAAAGGTTCAAAGGACCTAGAAAGTCACCTCCTGTGCCCAGTGAACAATTCAGCCTGGCCAAAGGGACTCATGCTGGGGAGGGGTGGGTAGGGGCTGCTGCAGGGGGTAGGGGCTGGGACAGGCAGATGGACCAGGAGGGGCCACTGCAGGCTCAAGACACCCCAAAGGCTCAGGGATGCCTCATGGGGCTGGAGGCTCCATGGGGTAAGCGGAGAGATAGGGG
>NW_012116723.1:3005-3373 GCF_000951035.1 Colobus angolensis palliatus
AGAGAACTGTGACGGCATCAAAGAAACAAAATGAAGCACAAGTAACCAACCCGAAACAAACAGACATTTACAACAGCCTGACAAAGAATTGAAAACACTCATCTTAAAGAAGCTCAGTCAGCTACTAGAGAATACAGATAGACAACTAAGTCATGTGAAAAAACAATACATTATCAAAATCAGTAGTTTAATATATACAGACAGCATAATAAAGAACCAAGCAGAAATTCTAAAATTAAACAACACAATATCTGGACTAAAAAATTCCACAGTGAATGTCAACAGCAGAGTTGATTAATCAGAAGAATCAGTGAGCTTGAAAACAGAGCATTTGAAATTACTAAGTCACAAGAAGAAAAAGAAAATAA
>NW_012116723.1:6162-6895 GCF_000951035.1 Colobus angolensis palliatus
TCTCCCCAACCCCCAATTCTTTAACAGAAACATTGAAAGCTGTATTATTTCACCCCGAGCACTGTTAGCGATTTCCAATCAGTTTTGATGTTATACTGTTATTATTATTAATTTTGAAATAGTTTACCTTCCCTTTTGAATTCTTCTCTGAACCACAGATTTTTTTAGAAATGTGCTGTTCAAGAACCAAATTTTAGAATTCTCTATGGATTCTGTTACTGATTTCCAGTTTCATTTCATTAAGTGTAGAGATCGTATCGTGTGTTTTATAGCCCAGAACCCGGTCTATCTTGGTGAAAGTATCATGAGCATAGAAAGGAATGAGTGTTCAGTGGATGTTCCATCCTGCTCTTTAAATGTCAGTTAAATCAATGTGGTTCACAGTGTGCAGGTCGCTTGCCACTTTACTGGCGTTTTCATCTGATCGTGCTACCAAGTGCAGAGAAACAGCTGATTTAATCTTTTTAATTCTATTTTTGCGTCATGTGTTTTGAAGCTGTATTACTAGGCATATACAATTTGTGATTATTATTACACTCCTTGAAGAATTAACCTTTTTAATTGCAAAGGTCCCTTTTGATCTCCCTTAATATTCTGTGTCCTAAAATTGTTACAGTAGGTAGCTAGTCAGGTATGAGCAGGGCAGGAGAGAGCTCCCCGCTTCTGACACCAGCAGTGTTAGGCGACCATCAGGTGGTTGATAACTGTATCTCTAAAGTAATGACTGGTTAAA
>NW_012116724.1:0-1408 GCF_000951035.1 Colobus angolensis palliatus
TTTTTTGTATTTTTAATCGTGACAGGGTTTCACCATGTTAGCCAGGATGGTCTCGATCTCCTGACCTTGTGATCCTCCCGCCTCAGCCTCCTAAAGTGCTGGAATTACAGGCGTGAGCCACCATGCCTGGCCAAAAACATTTTTTTGTGTGTGTAGAACTGGAATCTCACCATTTTGCCCATGCTGGTTTCAAACTCCAATCCTCAAATGATCCCACTGCCTCAGCCTCCTAAAGTGCTGTGATTATAGGTGTGGGCCACCGTCTCCAGCCTGAGCCTCAGTTTCTTTATTGTGAAATGGAAGGATTGACATTATGGGGTGATTGTGAGAATGACATGGGTCAGAGTCTATCGTGCACAATTGAATTTGTAAAGTACCATATAAATATACTTTTTCAGATAATAGTTATGACTAATACTGTTACAGGAAAGGGGTCCTGATCCAGACCCCAAGAGAAGGTTCTGGATCTTGCACAAGAAAGAATTTGGGGCGAGTTCATAAAGTAAAGTGAAAGCAAGTTTATTAGAAAAGTAAAAGAATAAAAGAATGGCTACTCCATAGGCAGAGCAGTGGCATAGGATGTTCGACTGAGTACACGTATAGTTATTTCTTGATTATATGTTAAACAAGGGGTGGATTATTCATGAGTTTTCCAGGAAAGGGGCAGGGATTTACCCTAACTGAGGGTTCCTCCCCTTTTAGACCATATAGGGTAACTTCCTAATGTTGCCATGGCGTTTGTAAACTGTCGTGGTGCTGCTGGGAGTGTCTTTGAGCATGCTAATGCATTATAATTAGTGTTTAATGAGCAGTGAAGACAACCAGAGGTCACTTTCATCACCACCTTGGTTTTGGTGAGTTTTGGCTGCCTTCTTTGCTGCACTGTTTTATCAGCAGGGTCTTTATGACCTCTATCTTGTCCTGTGACTAAGAATGCCTGACTTCCTGGGAATGAAGCCCAGTACGTGTCAGCCTCATTTTACCCAGACCTTATTCAAGATGGAGTCCCTCTGGTTCCAATGCCTCTGACAATACTGCTGCCCTGAGGTGCCTGGTGCTAATTTAGACTGCAATCACGTTCATATTCGCTGTTGATTGATGTTGCTCTCCTCTGTGCCACTCTCCCCATGTGGGCAGTCTCCTCTAACTGTGGGAACAGCAAACCAACCAGTGAGAAAGGCCATCATCATTGCATTCTTTTGTGTGCCAAGGCACACAAACCACGTACAGAATATTAGAGAATATGTTCTATTTCCTTCCAGAAAAAAAAAAACACACACTTTTTTTTTTTTTTTTTTTTTATTTTTTTTTTTTTTTTTTTTTTCCACATTAATTTCGCCAAAGCCACGCAACTTCCAACACAGTGAAGAGATTGAGACCCTGATCTCTTCACTGCCGTACTATATCG
>NW_012116724.1:8878-9245 GCF_000951035.1 Colobus angolensis palliatus
AAAAAAAAAAAAAAAAATGAGTTAGAGATGCCTATGTAACATCCAAGTAGAGATGCTGAATCCACAGGAGTTCAGAGGAGAGACCCAGGCTGGAGCTCTAAATTGGGTTATCAGCTTGTAGATGATCTTTAAAGCCATATGACTAGTTAAATCCACCTAAGGAGCAAGAGTAGACAGAGAAGGGAAGAGGTCCAGAGAGTGAGTTCTGGGCCTCCCCGGAAAAGAGTTGGGAGTGATGTAGAAGAATTAGCAAAGGATATTGAGAAGTAGCAGCCAGGGAAGTAGGAGGAGAATCAAGAGACAACGATGGGCTGGGCGTGGTAGCTCATGCCTGTAATCCTAGCACTTTGGGAGGCTGAGGCGAGCG
>NW_012116724.1:15257-15584 GCF_000951035.1 Colobus angolensis palliatus
GTTAGCTGATGCATGTAGCTCCCAGTCACGTTTCCCACGCTTGCTTGATTTATCATGACCCTTTCACATGGACCCCTTAAAGTTGTAAGCTTTTAAAAAGGCCAAGAATTTTTTCTCGGGGAGCTTGGCTCTTAAGACGCGAGTCTGCTGACGCTCCTGGCCGAATAAAAAACCTCTTCCTTCTTTAATCCAGTGTCTGAGGAGTTTTCTCTGTGGCTCATCCTGCTACAAGCCAAGATGGTATCACTGTAGCCTGGGCAACAGAGTGAGACTCCATCTCAATTAAAAAAAAAAAGGAAGAAGATTGCGGCAACCAAGGTTCTTTTG
>NW_012116725.1:0-934 GCF_000951035.1 Colobus angolensis palliatus
CTGTAATCCAATCTTCTCATCTACTCAGGAAGCTGAGGCAGGAGAATAATTTGAACTTGGGAGGCAGAGCTTGCAGTGAGCCAGGATCATACCACTGCACTCTAGCCTGGGCAACAGAGCAAGACTCTGTCTCAAACAAAAAAAACACAACAGGCCGGGCGTGGTGGCTCAAGCCTGTAATCCCAGCACTGTGGGAGGCTGAGACGGGCGGATCATGAGGTCAGGAGATCGAGACCATCCTGGCTAATACGGTGAAACCCTGTCTCTACTAAAAAAATACAAAAAACTAACTGGGCGAGGTGGCGGCGCCTGTAATCCCAGCTACTCGGGAGGCTGAGGCAGGAGAATGGCGTGAACCTGGGAGGCAGAGCTTGCGGTGAGCTGAGATCCGGCCACTGCACTCCAGCCTGGGCGACAGAGCGAGACTCTGTCTCAAAAAAAAAAAAAAAAAAAATACACAACAAACAAATAAACAAACAAAAAGAAGCCACCTCGAGTGGATCCTCCTTCCCAGGGGCCTCAGCCAACGCTGCGTGGATCCGAGACATACTGCCTAGGCGGGATGAACCACCCAGCTGATCCCTTCCCAAACTCCTGACCTACAAAATCCTGAGCAAAATAAAATGGTTGCTTTTGAAACCACCCCCATGGGGTTGACACAAATTGCACACTAGGTTCTGGGCAGAAGCACAGGTAGAAGGAAGCATGACGCAGGCTGCCCTCTGGCCCACTTCTTTGGTGCTAAAAGACATGGAGCTCTGGACTCTGAGCATTTGTATCCTGTTGCTTCTATAGAAAGGATTTCTGATGTTAGGACTCTAAGACTGTTGAAGAATTGATTTGGGGGCCGGGCGCAGTGGCTCACGCCTGTAATCCCAGCACTTTGGGAGGCCGAGACGGGCGGATCACGAGGTCAGGAGATCGAGACCATCCT
>NW_012116725.1:6334-7268 GCF_000951035.1 Colobus angolensis palliatus
CTGGTGGGACGGGCTTGCTTTCCCGGGTGATGAGAATGTTGCAGAATTGGATTAGAGGCGAAGGTTGCACAACTTTACATGTGCTAAAACCATCGAATTTTAGACGAATTGGGTGAATTACGGTGCTGAGTTTTTTTTTTTTTGTTTTGTCTTGTTTTTTGAGGAGTCTCCCTATGTTGCCCAAGCTGGTCTTGAACAGCTGGGCTCAAGCAATCCTTCGGCCTTGACCTCCGAAAGTGCTGGGACCACAGGCATGAGCCACCTAGCTTGACTACTATTATCTTGAGGAACGATGCTGCTGGTGACCCCCTGCCTACATTTCGTGCCCAGGCAAGGGCCCTGCCTGCCTCCCCTGCGTCCTGGCTGGAAGTGGTGGCTGTGAGGGTTTCTCAATGTTGCCTGCCTGGCCCTAGGCCCACAGGGAAGGGATGAAGTCATTCCTGGGAGGGCGGGACTGCTGGGTGAAGGACCAGGTGCTCTGCAGGGGTGAGTCAAGTTGGCCAATGAGCCCCTGTACAGAGTGGCCAGGGCTGGAACCCACATCATCATGTAGCCTCCTTGCAAAGGGGGACACTTTTGTTTGCTTTTGGTTTTTGTTTTGTTTTTGAGGCGGAGTCTTGCCCTGTCTCCCAGGCTGGAGTTCAGTGGCGTGATCTCAGCTCACCGCAACCTCTACCTCCTAATTGCTTAAACTCCTAGGGTTCAAGCAATTCTCCTGCCCCAGCCTCCCAAGTAGCTGGGACTACAAGTGTGCACCACCACGTCAGGCTAATTTTTGCATTTTTAGTAGAAATGGGTTCCACCACGTTGGCCAGGCTGGTCTCAAACTCCTGACAAGTGATCCACCCTCCTCGGCCTTCCAAAGTGCTGGGATTATAGGCGTGAGCCACGGCGCCCGGCCAGGTGACACTTTTACCATGCAGATAAAATGCTG
>NW_012116726.1:0-1860 GCF_000951035.1 Colobus angolensis palliatus
GGTGAAACCCTGTCTCTACTAAAAATACAAAAAATTAGCCGGGCGTGGTGGCAGGCGCCTGTAGTCCCAGCTACTCGGGAGGCCGAGGCAGTAGAATGGCATGAACCCAGGAGGTGGAGCTTGCAGTGAGCCAAAATCATCGCACCACTGCACTCTAGCCTGGGTGACAGAACGAGACTCCATCTCAAAACAAAAACAAAAACAAAAACCTTTGAAGTTATTCCGTATCCATTGAATCAGCTCCTTTTATCTAAATGTCTATGGAAAGAAGGCTCAGGAAGGACAGCAGAATGAAGCCGCTGAAGTTTACCGGGCAAACACTGCTTGGGTGAAACCCTACCAAGTTATTACTCTCTCGACGGTAAGCCGAGTCATGCCGGGTGACTTCCTGAAAGCTGCTGTTGCTCCTGATGCTTCACTGCTGTTGTACCATGTGGCACACATCACCGCATCACAAAGCATTTTGGTTGCTGAAGTCCCCATAGGGCCTAGGAGAGCTTTGTGGTGTTCATCATTATATCCTCAGGATCTAGCCAAGTACCCATTTCCTGGAAGAATAAACAGGCACCAAATTCTCAATCTACTGTGATGAGTTTACCCTTTGGAGTCTTTCTTCTTTCAGCAGGGACCAGAACCACCTTACCCTCTTTGCATCTCCCACCTCTTAGGCTGAACAGCTCTCCCAGGTCAAGCCTCGGTGGTCTGCCCTGGTTTATTTACTAGTTCTGAGGATCAGTGTCCCAGTAAGCAACCTCTTAAGAGGATCAACCCAGCTTTCTTCCCTGAATCTTTTCATGTTGTCTTGGAGGGATCTCACAGGGTGCATTAATGAATTCATTTTACACATTCAGTTCTACCTTAGGTACTGATCTGACTATCTCAAGTCTCACATTGTTTATGGCATAAACCTTAGGAAACCCTGCCTTTGTCTTTCACAGTGGTCATCTCCATCGGAGACAACTGAAAGTTTCTTATCAAAAGAAATTTGGTTGGCACCCCCACAGTTCTACGAAGTGAGAAGACTTGCAAACTTTGCCTCTTTCTCTGACTTGCACAAATTTTGTTTGGGTCGTGCATTAGAAGGACTGGAAAGGTGGTTGCCTATCATCTTGTTAACTGCTGATGGGATGGTCCATCTTTTACCAGGTAAGCCAGTGAAGCATCAGTGCTTTGGTTAGTATCCACATTCAGTGCCCTGGGCTGCATGGCAGTATTGCCCAACATAGAGACAGGAATTACAGTCTGTGTTTTGTAGTCTACAGGTATTAGCTAAGTAAGATCAAAGCCTATAAAATATCCATATTATTATAACCAGAAATTCTGCATAATGTCATATACATACACATACATTTATATTAATATATTTCCTAGACATTGACAAAGGTCTTTCTCATGTCATTTCTCACTTTTTCTTTTTTTTTTGAGACAGAGTCTCCCTCTGTCACCCAGGCTGGAGTGCAGTGACACGATCTTGACTCACTGCAACCTCCGCCTCCCAGGTTCAAGCGATTCTCTGCCTCAGCCTCCCGAGGAGCTGGGATTACAGGTGCCCGCCACCAAGCCCAGCTAATTTTTGTATTTTTTTTTTAGTAGAGATGGGGTTTCACCATCTTGGCCAGGCTGGTCTCGAACTCCTGACCTTGTGATCCACCCGCCTTGGCCTCCCAAAGTGCTGGGATTATAGTCATGAGCCACCGCGCCTGGCCGATTTCTCACTTTTTTGCATTTTACGTTTGAATTACAAGAACTCGTAAGTTGTCATCTAATTTGAATTAGGGAGCTTTTTTTTTTTTTGAGACAGTTTTGCTCTTGTCACCCAGGCTGGAGTGCAATCTGGGCTCACTGCAACCTTTGCTTCCT
>NW_012116726.1:10385-11387 GCF_000951035.1 Colobus angolensis palliatus
CCAGTCCGGGCGACAGAGCGAGACTCTGCCTCAAAAAAAAAAAAAAACACACAAGAAAGAGGACAAGTGCAGTAGTTCAGGCCTGTAATCCCAGCACTTTGGGAGGCTGAGGTGGGTGAATCTTTTGAGATCAGGAATTTGAGACCAGTCTGGTAAATACGGTGAAACCTGTCTCTACTAACAATACAAAGATTAGCCAGGCATGTTGGCAGGCACCTGGAAGCCCAGCTACTTGGGAGGCTGAGGCATGAGAATAGCTTGAGCCCAGGAGGTGGAGCCGAGATCGCGCCACTGCACTCTAGCCTGGGCAACAGAGTGAGATTCCATCTCAAAAAAACAAAACAAAAAAAGACCAAAAAAACACAATAAAGAAATTGAGGTAAGCTCATAGAATTAGATTAGTTAACAACTATCTCAGTTCCAAACATATTAAACAGATCAAAATAAATCATGATTTAACAACTATCTCAGTTCCAGACATATTAAATAGATCAAAATAAATACTGATTTGTACGTCCCTAATATATCAGAGTGATTTATAAAATAATACTCGATGGAATTAAATTTTTATCCCTTCTGCCATGGTGAAAAATAATATTGTATTTAAAAATAAAATCAAATTTTATCCTTTTTCAGGTGATGAGCTATATTTAGAAGATTCAGACTTTTTGGAAAATCTTATGTCTACTGAAAAAAAGACTGAGGAAATCATGAAGGAAGGCAAGCAATTTCACCGGATAGTGATACACAATCGCCACCTTTATGATATCCATGTGACTGTTCAGTCAAAGCATAAGCACGTTTATCCTAAGAACTCTGTAGTAAGTAAGAGCCATTTGTAGGGTGCTCACGCTTGTTGGTAAAATGGCCTACTTGAAGTCCTCATGAATAATGAGGGTTGAATTTCATTTGCTTGAAACTTAAGGAAGTTTGTGCCTATAAAAGTTACTGCAATTCAGTATTTCTTTTTTCTTTTCTTTGATTTTTTTTTTTTTTTTTTTT
>NW_012116726.1:13020-13418 GCF_000951035.1 Colobus angolensis palliatus
CTGTAATCCCAGCGCTTTGGGCATCTGAGGTGGGACGATTACTTGAGCCCAGGTGTTTGAGCCAGCCTGGGCAACATAGGGAGACCACGTCTCTATAAAAAAAATTCAAAGTTCGCTGGGTGGGCTGGGCATGGTGGCTCACACCTGTAATCTCAGCATTTTGGGAGGCTGAGGTGGGTGGATCACAAGGTCAGGAGTTTGAGACCAGCTTGGTCAATATAATAAACCCCGTCTCTACTAAAAACACAAAAATTAGCTGGGTGTGGTGGCACATGGCTGTAGTCTCAGCTACTTGGGAGGCTGAGGCGAAGAATCGCTTGAACCCAGGAGGTGGAGGTTGCAGTGAGCCAAGATCGCACCACTGCACTCCAACCTGAGCGACAGAGCGAGACTGTCTC
>NW_012116727.1:0-376 GCF_000951035.1 Colobus angolensis palliatus
CTGTGTTTAACTTTTGAAGAACTGACTGTAGCTAGAAATTGGGTGGAGAGGCGTTTAAAGACAAGTAAGGGGCCTCATTACAAGCTGTGTTTTCATTTGCCTCATGGAAAGGAGGAAAGAGAGCTCTTTTTTCTTTTCTTTTTTTTTTTTATTTTGAGACGAAGTTTTGCTTTTGTTGCCAGGTTGGAGTGTGATGGCGAAATCTCAGCTGGCTGCAACCTCCATCTCCCAGGTTCAAGCAATTCTCCTGCCTCAGCCTCCCAAATATCTGGGATTACAGGCATGCACCACCATGCCCGACTAATTTTTGTATTTTTAGTAGAGACGGGGTTTCACCATGTTGGTCAGGCTGGTCTCGAACTCCTGACCTCAAGTG
>NW_012116727.1:7287-8267 GCF_000951035.1 Colobus angolensis palliatus
CCGTCTCAAAAAAAAAAAAAAAAAAAGGGCATCTCATAGGTACCCCCCTCCCCGCGGGTGCTGGGAAGGGAAGACTGAGCCCCAGAGTGGAATGCAGGTGGCAGTGCTGAGGGAGGCACCCAGGTCTCTGCAGCACCAACCTCGGTTCATTGCTAGTCCCTTGTTTAGAAAAAAGCCTCCCAAGAGGTGCAGGCAGGCCCTGGCCTCCCGCACAGCAAGAAGGACCCTGAGAAGTCATTGTCAAGTTCCTTCATTTTATTTTATTTATTTTGAGACACGATCTTGCTGTGTCTCCCAGGCTGGAATGCAGTGATGTAATCTCAGCTCACTGCAGCCTCTGCCTCCCAGGCTCAAGTGATCCTCCCATCTCAGCCTCCTGAGTAGCTGGTACTGTAGGCTCACGTCACCATGCCCAGCTAATTTTTGTTTTCATTTCTGGGGTTTGTGTTGTTGTTGTTGTTAGAGATGGGGTCTTGCCGTGTTGCCCAGGTTGGTCTTGAACTCCTGGGCTCAAGTAATCCTCCTGCCTTGGCCTCCCAAAGTGCTGGGATTATAGGTGTGAGCCACAGCGCCTGGTTAGGCTCCTTCATTTTACACATGAGGAAACAGGTCCAGAGAGGGCACAAGGCTGTCTGAGACACTGAAGCTTGGCGCACGTGAGCTGCAGGTGGACTCAGCTCTCTAGAGAACCCCATCCCCAGACTTTCTTCCGGATGGGGCTCCCTTTCCAGCTCCTGAGACCCTGGTCTGGGGCTTCTGGGAATCAGTCCTGCTCCTGCAGACCCACAACAGGTACAAATGCTCCCTGCCCTCTAAGGGTATCCTGTGCCCCTGTTATTTCCACTCCAGGCCCCAAGATGTTTGTTGGATTGAAGGGGTGGCCTACCCCTCCACACCTGTGGGCGTTTCTCGTTATGTGGAACGAGAGACTTGAGAAAAGAAATGAGACACAGAGACAAAGTATAGAGAAAGAAAAAGTG
>NW_012116727.1:8477-8812 GCF_000951035.1 Colobus angolensis palliatus
AGTTCTCTGTGACATGAATAAGTTTAAGGAAAAGTGCTGTGCCTTGATATGCATATGTAAACATCTCCATAAACCTTTTTAGTGCATAAAGAGCATCATTGCTAGCAAGTCCCGCCTTTCACCCTAAGGCGGTTTTCTCCTTTCTCAGTAAACAGAACATACAATCGGATTTTACACCGAGATGTTCCATTGCCCAGGGATGGGCAGGAGACAGATGCTTTTCTCTATCTCAACCGCCAACAACTGCCAAGAGGCCTTCTTTCCTCTTGTACTGGTCCTCCTCAGCACAGACCCTTCACGGGTGTCAGGCTGGGGGACGATCAGGTCTTTCCCTT
>NW_012116728.1:0-1327 GCF_000951035.1 Colobus angolensis palliatus
GCATGGTGGCGGGCACCTGTAGTCCCAGCTACTCGGGAGGCTGAGGCAGGAGAATGGCGTGAACCTGGGAGGTGGAGCTTGCAGTGAGCCGAGATCGCGCCACTGCACTGGAGCACTCCAGCCTGGGTGACAGAGCGAGACTCCGTCTCAAAAAACAAAAAAAAAAATTGTTACAAGAGACAAGGAAAAAGGAGGACATTATATACTCATGAAACAGTCGATTCATCAAGATACAACAATTATAAACAAACCAAACAACAGTGCTCCAAAACATATGAAACAAAAACTGACAGAATTGAAGGGAGAAATAGACAATTCAACAATAATAGGCCAGGCACAGTATCTCACGTCTGTAATCCCTGCACTTCGGGAAGCTTAGGCAGGTGGATCTCTTGATACCAGGAGTTTGAGACCAACCTGGGTAACATGGCAAAAACCCATCTCTACAAAAATACAGAAAATTAGCTGGCTATGGTAGGGACACCTGTAATCCCAGATGCTCAGGAGAGTGAAGCGGGAGGGTCACTGGAGCTCCGGCAGTTGAGCATGCAGTGAGCCATGATTCTGCCACGGCATTCTAGCCTGGGCAACAGAGTGAGACTCTGTCTCAAACAAAATAAAACAAAAAAAAACCCAAAATAATAGTTGGGGAGCTCAATATCCCACCTTTTAATCACCGATAGAAAAATTAGAAGATCAGCAAGGAAAGAGAAGACTTGAATGACACTACAAATGAATTGGCCCTAACAGATATATAAAGCATGCCACCCAATGATACATCAGAATACAAGTTATTCTCAAGTGCATAAGGAACATTTTCCAGGATAGACTGTGTTGGGCCACAAAATAACACTCAATAAATTTAAGAAGAATGAAATCATACAAAGATTCTTCTCTGATCACATGAAATCAAAAATCAGTAACAGAAGGAAATTAGAAAATTCACAAATATGTGGAAATTAACATACCCTTAAATAACCAATGTGTCAAAGAATAAATCACAAGGGAAATTAGAAAGTGCAACGAGATGTATAAAGATACCACAGACTCTGGCTGGGCGCGGTGGCTCACGCCTGTAATCTCAGCACCCTGGGAGCCGAGGCAGGTGGATCACCTGAGGGCAGGAGCTCGAGATCAGCCTGGCCAACATGATGAAACCCCATCTCTACTAAAAATGCAAAAATTACCCGGGTAGCCAGGCACAGCGGCTCAACACCTGTAATCCCAGCACTTTGGGAGGCCAAGGCAGGCGGATCATGAGGTCAGGAAATTGAGACCATCCTGGTTAACACGATGAAACCCCATCTCTACTAAAAATACAAAAAAA
>NW_012116728.1:8212-10014 GCF_000951035.1 Colobus angolensis palliatus
AGGTTCAAGCAATTCTCCTGCCTCAGCCTCCCAAGTAGCTGGGATTACAGGTGCCCACCACGCTTCGCCAATTTTTTGTATTTTTAGTAGAGACAGCGTTTCACTATGTTGGCCAGGCTGGTCTCAAACTCCTGACCTCAAGTGATGCACCCACCTCAGCCTCCCAAAGTTCTGGAATTACAGGTGTGAGCCACCACGCCCAGCTGCTTATCTGTATTTTCTTATTCCCAGTAATAAAAAGGAAAAAAAGTTTTTTTCTAAGCTAAAGTAAGTTAATGCACATATAAAACAAAAACAAAACCATTTACCAATTATTTTATTCTGGGATTAGATTTTCAAGGTTTCTTACCTATAAACACCCTCTATGCTATTGAGAGCTGTGATTCCTGTAACAAGTGAATCAGCCAAATGATATTTGCCATCATTCATTGCTCTGTCAAACTGTATTTTTTGATCACATAGCATCCATAACTAGTAAGAAAAAAAAAACACAATTAAGTACAAAATAGCAAATGTTCATCTTACTCAGTGAGTATATAAAAATATTTTGGATTGCTTAGCAAATACCCTTATAATAATTCACGCACATTCTTTTTTGGGGGTATTTTAAATTTTTTAAAAATATCTCAAGTATGTGAAAAAGCACAGAGAATAAAATAGCAGATAGATGTGTGCCAACCATCAACTTTGTCAACTCACATTTTGCTTTATCTGCTTCATATACTATTAGATACCGATGAAGTCCTTTGCAAATTCTACTTCCCTCTTTTTTCAAAGTAGGCACTCAATTTGGTATTTATCATTCTCATTCATGTTTTTTATACTTTTACAACATATACGCTTGTCTTTAAACAACATAGAGTATGAGCCTATGTTTTTAAACTTTGTATAAATAATATTATACTTGTAAGCATCTTTTGACAAGTTCCTTTTTAGCTCAATATTATTTTTCTGAGGAGAGATTATATCCCACTTTATATTATAATAAAAGCTATTATTATCAGAAATAAATCTAATGCCATGCAAAAGGCAGATTACCTGGGCATGCTGACTATTAGGCGGAAATCGTTCCTTCAAGTGCTTTAACACTTCAGAAGCTGCAGCAAAACAGCCCTAAAGTAGGAAGACACAATTTGATCAGCATAACCTGTGTTGAAGCCACACCTGCTGTACCATGCACAGATGATGACAGATTCACCTGTTCTTGATGCAGCACCTTGAGAGATACTGGTCAGAGACCCAAATTTCTTTTTTTTTTTTTTTTTTTTTGAGAGAGAGTCTTGCTCTGCCGCCCAGGCTGGGGTGCAGTGGCTCCATCTTGGCTCACTGCAAGTTCCGCCTCCCGGGTTCATGCCATTCTCTTGCCTCAGCCTCCCAAGTAGCTGGGACCACAGGCGCCCGTCACCATGCCTGGTTAATTTTTTTGTATTTTTAGTAGAGACAGGGTTTCACTGTGCTAGCCAGGATGGTCTCGATCTCCTGACCTTGTGATCTGCCCACCTCAGCCTCTCAAAGTGCTGGAATTACAGGTGTAAGCCACCGCGTCCAGCCAGAGACTCAAATTTCTAAGGGCCATTTTTAAAAGACTAATACATTTTATTTTTAAAAAAATTTCAAGGCCAGGCATGGTGGCTCACACCTGCAATCCCAGCACTTTGGGAGGCCAAGACGGGTGGATCCCCTAAGGTCGGGAGTTCAAGACCAGCCTGACCAACATAGAGAAATCCCGTCTCTACTAATAATACAAAATTAGCTGGGCATGGTGGTTCATGCCTGTAATCCCAGCTACTTGGGAGGCTGAG
>NW_012116728.1:10920-12129 GCF_000951035.1 Colobus angolensis palliatus
ATGCACAGATGATGACAGATTCACCTGTTCTTGATGCAGCACCTTGAGAGATACTGGTCAGAGACCCAAATTTCTTTTTTTTTTTTTTTTTTTTTTGAGAGAGAGTCTTGCTCTGCCGCCCAGGCTGGGGTGCAGTGGCTCCATCTTGGCTCACTGCAAGCTCCTCCCCCCAGGTTCAAGCCATTCTCTTGCCTCAGCCTCCCAAGTAGCTGGGACTACAGATGCCCGCCACCACACCCAGCTAATTTTTTGAGACAGAATCTTGCTCTGTCATCCAGGCTGGAGTGCAGTGGCATGATCTTGACACACTGCAACCTCCTCCTCCTGGGTTCTAGCAATTCTGATGCCTTACCCCCACCTCCCAAATAGCTACAAATACAGGCATGTGCCATCACACTCAGCTAATTTTTGCACTTTTATTAGAAGCAGGGTTTTGCCATGTTTGGCCAGGCTGGTCTCAAACTCCCGGCCTCAAGCAATCCAACCACCTCGGCCTCCTCAAGTGCTGGGATTACAGGCATGAGCCAATGTGCCCAGCTGACAAATTGCTTTTGGGTTTTTGTTGTTGTTGTTGTTTTTATTGTTTGTTTTGGTTTTTTTTTTGAGACAGTCTCACTCTGTCACTGAGGCTGGAGTGCAATGGCGAGATCTCGGCTCACTGCAACCTCTGCCTCCCAGGTTCAAGCGATTCTCCTGCCTCAGCCTCCCAAGTAGCTGGGACTACAGGCACATGCCACCATGCCCAGCTAATTTTTGTATTTTTAGTAGAGACAGGGTTTCACCATGTTGGCGAGGATGGTCTTGGTCTCTTGACCTTGTGATCCACCCACCTCGGCCTCCCAAAGTGCTGGGATCACAGGTGTGAGCTACCACACCCGGCGCATTTTATTTTTTTAGAAAGGGGCTGCCTGGGTGCAGTGGCTCATGCCTGTAATCTCAGCACTTTGTGAGGCTGAGGTGGCAGAGATAGCTTGAGCCCAGGAATTTGAACCCAGCCAGGGCAACATAGTGAGACCCCACCTCTACAAAAAATTAAAAAATTAGCCGGGTGTGGTGTCACACACATATAGTCCCAGTTACTTGGGAGCCTGAGGCGGGAAGATTGCTTGAGCCTAGGAGGTTGAGGCTGCAGTGAGCCATGATCACACCACTGCACTCCAGCCTGAGTGACAAAGCGAGACCCTGCCTAAAAAAGAAAGGTAAGAGAGA
>NW_012116729.1:0-414 GCF_000951035.1 Colobus angolensis palliatus
TATATCTTCTTTGGAGAAATGCCTCTTTAAGTCCTTCAAATTCACATTGTTAAGACATGGCATACACCAATCTTTGAGCCAGATTTCTTCTCTAGGCTGCTGGCTTATGCCCCCGATCCTGTCCTAAGTGACAGGGCCAGGAAAAGGATGAGCCAGCTCTTTAACACCCTCATTTGACACCAGCTCAGTCACTCCACCAGCTTACCCCGATATATTACTTTTGAGACTGGTTACATGGTACAAAATTCAAAAGGCCTAGAGGATACTAGTGTAAAATAATTTTCCTTCCTGCTCCTGAGCCCCAGTAATCCACTGCTCCCACTTTGAAGCAACCAGTGTCACCAGTGTTTTGTACATTCTTCCATTTTCTACAAAATATGTAGTTTTTTCACTCACATGCTGTTTTTTTCCTTA